>NC_081249.1:156642613-156946520 GCF_030490865.1 Poecile atricapillus | reverse complement strand
ATTTCCAAGTGCCACAGAGTAACTGGTGCCTATTCCATAACTCATCCAGAAAAGCATTTTCTTCCAGAATAAATTTTAAAATGTTTGGTAAACTCCTGTTTGATTCTTAATGCATATGAAAGACATGTTTATTTGCTGCAAGTCTCCAGTCTAGACATTTTTTAAACTTGGCCAGCAAAGCCACTAAAGAGATAAATAATGCAGAGGAGGAGTAAAATATTTAGGATCCTGGAAGAAGAGAAATTGAAAGTAGGAAAAAGCAATGTGTGAGAGGATCCGTCTCTCAAGAAGATGATGTGATAAAAATTATGAACTATTACTGTTCCAGCAGTAGTGAACTAAGCAGATATTCTGGGTCTTTCTGTTTTACTGTTGTGAAGATATAATTATCCTAACTTTAAAAATGCTCTGCTTTTAAGTAGAGACAAACCACTGTTATATTTTGAACAAACTATTCCTTGTGAAGTTGCAAAAGTTGTATTGTTTCACTTCATACATTTTCATTCTTTTCTCTACTGCAAAATTTCTAACAAAGTCTGGGGTGGTTTAGTTTATAAATTTTAGCCAATTACTTCCTATAGTTACAGCATCTCTTCCTCGGTGACCTTTAGAATAATGCAATAATCAAACTGTAGCTGTCCAAAAGCATTCTGAGTTGTTTTTGTTCAGGTGAATATTCTCTAATTTAATTTAAATGCAAAGTTTCACAAAATCCAAATAATAGTATATTATCATACAAATAAAATGGTATTTGGGCTCTACTAGAAACCTAGTTTACATTGAAAATATTAATTACTACCTCTAGGGAAAAAAAATCCAAGGGAAATTAAGTTCTAAAATCACAAAGACTGTTATATCACAGACACATTAGTTTTTAATATATCTTTTTAAAGTGTTAGAACTTCGAAAATTGCTGTAAATTAGGAAAAACTCCAGTGGCCTTATACCTTGATGTCAAGTTCTCATTAAGAAAATGT
This sequence comes from Poecile atricapillus, assembly GCF_030490865.1. Taxonomy (NCBI): domain Eukaryota; kingdom Metazoa; phylum Chordata; class Aves; order Passeriformes; family Paridae; genus Poecile; species Poecile atricapillus. Next base: position 156,945,543 of record NC_081249.1, on the reverse strand, counting down.
TAAAGAACATTCCACAATAAAGCATGCAAACTCAAGCCCATTGGAAGAAGCATGTCCAGAGGTCATATTATACAGCATAAGGCATTACCATGCACTGTTTTTCTAAAAGGTTTAAGTAAAGTGTGTACCTATCCCATTGTGGAGCTTTCATACTACATGATGAAACCTAATGCAGTTCACATATTTCTTTGACTATTGTATAGAAATAATAAATATATCTTGTTTAAAAGGAACAAGGAAGAGCATGAACACATACACTCACACCCAGACTCCTGTACACCCCCAAAGCAAATATTCACACCCTGCAGTGACAGCTGAATTGTTCTGTGGGAGCAGATCATCTTTCCAGGGCTGATAGATTTAAAGAGGAAGGCCACTATAAATCACGTATCACCCCTTTTGTAATGTGGATAGCTCTGGGTAAAAATAATGGTGGCTTTTTGTTAAAGTAAACTGCAAGAAGCCCGACACCATGTTGTTTGGTTTTCCTTTTTTTTTCCCCCTCCTTTCCCTGCAGCCCTGGGTAACTCACTGACTGTAGAAGCTGGTATGATGATTAAAATCTTCTCACCTGACATAAGAGTTATGATTAATTAAACAAATACAATTTTCTGCTTTATGATGAGAAGAATCTGGCTCCAGGTTCCACTGAGTAGGTCTATATCAAGTAAAAGTCAACAGCTGTGTGAAGTGCATTAACTCCAGATGTTTGTACAGTAAATTCCTCTGTCTAAGGTCCTTCCATCATCAGTGATGAACCACAGACCTTCTATGGCTTGATCAGTTGACATGATGACACCTCCTTTGGTAAAAGGGAAATGCTGCCAGAGAGAGTCCTCTTTGTTACTAAAGGACTGAAAAGGGAAGTCAGGTGTAGACATTGCAGGTGTCTGTATTTGGACTTATAAATCCCATCTCAGGTGTTCAGCAAGTGACAGGCTTCCCCTGTGAGTCACGAGAAAATCCATATTCAAGAAGAGGGATACCATAATGTTGAATCTTGCTGTATTATTTCTTAAAGATCTAATGTCCATTTTTGGAGCACAAAAAAGGATGTTATTGATAGTATCCTTGTTTAGTATCTCCATTTTAGAATAGAGTCTGACTTGAATTCTTGAGAGTAGGTAGAAAAGTAAACTCTGGTAAAATATATGCGGAGCATTAACAGGATAATATTTGTTATTAAATATGAAAAAAACAGAATGAAACTCTGTATTAACAATGAAACTTGTCAGTCACCTCAATAAGCTGTCATATGCTGTGTCAGATATAGAAGCATCATTTGGCTGATGCTGTTGATCTACCACAGTAATATTTTGAAATGGAAAGCTATTAAACAAATAAGTGTATTGAAATTAGTGGTATTCACAGTGGTGTAGTCAAAATTCTTCTATATTTTCATGTTTGAACCTCCTAGTGGAAGTCATGTTTTGCCTTTCTAATCATAGATTTGGCTACCCAGAGCTTTATGGCTTTATGGTTTTTTTTGGCTTTATGCTTTGGAGAAAGCCAGACTCTATTCAACAACTTTTGGAAAGCAATACTTCTATAATGCTGTGAAAAAAATGTAAAATATTCAGAAGGGGAATACTAATTCTGAATTTCACAGTATATTCAAAAAAAGATCAAAGGTGCATGTAGTCAGGCAGATGCTGTCTGATATGAGGCAGTTTCTTCCTTGTTGCCTTTTATAAAATGGAAATCTGTTACAGTACTATTCTTTTACGGTACTCGAGACCTGCTTTCATCTTATTCAGCAATAAGAAAAATGGGGAATCTTTTTTTCATTAAAAAAAATCATTTTTTTCATTGTGATTTTTATACGGTCACAGGAAAGGGAAAATAACAAATACAGTGATACTTAATATAAAATTACAAGAATTGGCAACACTGTCTTTGTCAACAGGATGGAAATAATGCTATGTTTATTGTTTTCTTTTTGTAAAGATGATCTCTTCCTTCTTTTGCTTGTGTAGCAACCATCTAGCTTTGTTCAAGCTCAGCAGATCATTAAAACCGGTGGTCTGGGCTTCCAAGGACTCAACAAAGGCCTTACTGCAACACTGGGCCGTCACGGAGTTTTTAACATGGTTTACTTTGGATTCTACTTCAATGTGAAAAACATTCTTCCAGTCAATAAAGTAAGTTCTTCATACAATGCAACAGACAATCAGATAAGAAGTTTGACATTTTAATTCATACTCTATTTTTCTGTGCAAATCTGTGGTATTTAGTGATAAACAGTGACTTACCTAGCCCTGTTTTGCAGAGATCCGTAGCATTTTAATGGAAGCAAATTAAGGACTTGATCTTCTCACTTTTAAAGCAAAGCTGAGTGTGGTCATATTTGAATTACCACTTTTATGAATTTCCCTTTATAGCATGGTAGCAGTGTGAAAAAGCACCAAATGAGATACAGACATGTTGTCTTATGTTGGGTATGTATGCACTTTCTTTTTGGCAAACTGGCTTAGAAGAGAAAAAACAGTTTCTAGAACTTCTGTCAATATTCACAAAGGGGCTAAGCTTGCAGAGATGGCCATGCTGCAGTATGTAGGTTATTCTGGCCCGTCACTGGACCTATTTGCTCAAAAAGAGAGTTCAACCTAGTATTGAAGGATGACAGGGAAGTTTCATCCTTATGGGAGTGAGACAGTCCAAAACAGGATGTAAAGGGTCATGTACAGGAACTTTATATCACTTTTAATTAAAGAAAAAATCATTATAGCTGTCATTTCACTTAAAGAAATGTTGCTAGTCCTATATTACTTTAAATAACAAAGGAAGAAAGCATTCCCTTTACAACAAAAGGAAATTTTACTAATCAAAATGTGGTAATAGCAACTTTCTAAATGACTGTGTGAGAAGCAACTCATGGTTTATTAATGATTCCAGTATGCTACTTACTGAAGTCTGTTTTCACTGATGTGATCTTTAGATGATGACAGTTAAACAGTCACAGGTGTAATATGTAGTGATATACATGTAAGAAGGTGCAATTCACATCAAAAGGGATCGGTTTCTATTCCCAGATGAAGTAACACCTCTTTTTTTCCTGCACTTCTGAGTAGCCTGGTATTTTTGTTGGCAGCGATGTGTAAATGGAGAAAAGCTCCACTTCTTATTTACAGATTATTACAGTAAATTGAATTGTTCAAGAGTGGCTGACCCACAAGTTTCTACAAGTTTCTTACAGTGTATCTAAGCAGATTTTATACAGTGTACTTTAGTCACACATTCTAAAATCTCAAGGCACAAGAATAGCTTGTTACTAAGATGGGGTAAACATTTTTGTGTTGATCAAAAGATGAAAAAATTATAATCACTATTAGAAGAAAATTCAGGAAAATATGCAAGTAAGGACGGAAACTAGCATGCAGCTTCTATGGGAATCATGGCAAATGTTCTTGCATAGGAATTGAATAGTAATAGTAGTTGGCATAAGCATACTTTTCTTGATTTCAGATTTTAAAAAATAGGAAGCAAGTATTATATTATTAGAAAGATTCAGAGCTTTATAATATAAAAGAAATTAGTAATTTCTACAAATTTTGTATGATGCAGAAAAATTTTAACATCTACGACTTGGTTTAAATATATGTAGAAAACAAAAGTAAAATTACTTCAATGTCAGCCAATGGCCCAGCTGTCCTCAAATATTAGCAAAATCAAAAGGCAACTTAATCAGCGTGGGATTAACTGCAGATAAGTGGAGAGGTTTGCCTTGTGCTTGATTTGGTGGCTTCCACAGTGGCTTCTCTCTGTGCTAGTAAATGCAGGAGCAGCACTGGAACTCAGCCGCCTGTACTGCTGAACTTCCCCTGGCGCAGTGCCTGGGTGGGGCTTGGGAGCCAGGCAAGGCAAGGAACCCTTCCTAATGGGCTGGTTTCATGCAGCCAGTCTGTTTTGAATGGTGACAGCATTCTGTAGTGCTAATAGAGCTACGTGGACTCTAGGCCAGCCAGCATCAGTGCCATAGACAGGCTGTACAGAGAGATACAGGCAATAATTTCAATAATTCTAATAATGGAATCCCATTAAAATCAATGCAAAACTTAGCCTGAATTTAAGACAGAGATCAGGCCTCATCTGGCTGGTGCAGGCCATCATTATGTTTCAGGTACATGCACTGAATTTCAGTGACTGCTAAATGGAAGTATTTAACAATAATTTATGACCTATAACTTAAACCTCTTCCATCAGTAGGCAGGTACTAGAGGCTTAGAGTTATCAAACCTGTACCAGGAATTTGGTAGAAGCTGGACTGCAGTTAGTCTGAAAAATATTAAACAGTTGTTAATTTGTCTAGATTTCTCACCTACTTGATTTCATTACAAAATCTAGTTCACTAATTTTGTATATTTTCCCAGAAAAGAAAGTCTTAAAGCAAATCTTGTAATATTGACAAATATAGAAAAATTATAATATAGAAAAATTGTGAAATAAGAACACTACACTTGTAAAATAATTTTGACTATTGACTATGTATTTGCTGTCCACCATCTGTAACATAAATGGAAAATGTATGAAAATCTCTGAATGAGCCTTTTAGCTGTCAGCTAAACCATGCATTAAATTTGCATTCCAATTAGGGATGTTTGCTTCCCACTTTGCCATAAAAAATAAATCTTGTTGGTTGGGGGTTTAAATTATATCAATGACATGTGTGTGTTTTAAATGTCCATAATAAATAATTTTTCCTATTTTTCAGTCTATTCTGCTAAACAGACCATTTGCAGCCAACCTTGTGCTCTGTTTACTGAAAATGGAATAAGCCAAATTTTTTTCAATGGCCACTAATGTACCAACCATAGAGAATTAGCAGCTATGCCTCTGCCCTAGCAATGAAATTTTGCAAATGGCATCTACATTTATAGTGCATTTATAGGTGTCCAGCAGCTTTCACTTTGCAATTTTTTATCGTAATTAGATTTGCTTTTAAACATTAGTTTTGTTAAAACCTTTGCTCACTGCCTCCTCCAAGTGGCTGTCACATTTCTTAACAGTATGAAATTTCCTCACACCTGTTAGAAGCCCCCTTGGAAATGTGGCCAACTGCAAGACCCACTTCAAGCTGGGCACTGGCAGCCCCAGCCACTGCAGATGTGCCTCCTCTTACAAGGGCTGCTGCATCCCACCAGGGGTGCTGAGCAGTGCATTGTCTTGTAAGACAAAGGGGCTCTGAACTTCTGGAGGCAGGGAAGAGGTAGGGAAACCCAAATGGGCTGTTCAGCTTGGTGAGAAAGTAAAAGGGTAGACAATAATTTTATTTTAGTACCTTTCAGATCCATGCCAATGTAGAAGTTCTATGTAGGAATAGAGAGTGAAAAGTGGATGTGGTGCAACGGACTTGAAGAAATAGTAAGCCAAGGTGATTTAGGAGGAGACTGGATCAGAATGAGTAGTGGAATAACCTCAGACCCACTAAGCTCTGCTTTTAGAAAAAAAAATTACTTTTAATTTTTTGACACCTAAATTTATATTGAATCTTTATACTAATGAAATTTCCCAGATATTACAGTGATGAATTTCATAGAAAAGCCTTTCTTATGAGGTTTATGATAAAAAAAATCAAGTTATAGCAAAGCTGGTGTTGACTATGGTACATTTGGTTAGAGTCCAGTTTTGTGAATGGGCAAAGTTTCAAAAGGCGTCTTTTCTTCTCCAGATACCAGAAACATTGGCTTTATTCTATTTGCATTTAAATCACTGTATGCACAGAATGAACAGAAATTTTTTTGCTAAGATCTTTGCTAAAAAGGGCTACAATTCTTGTACCAAAAGCAATTCTAATTTGCTTATAATCAGTATGTTTCATGTTTTGTGAAATCAAGGTATTGAGTTTTTCTGCAAGTAATAAAGAGCTCTGTTGATTTTGACATTTCTTTCTTAGCACCTGTATGGGCATCATCCAGTGTATATTATGGAAGTTTTAATTTATTTTTCTTGTTGCTAATCAGGAAATGAAAGCTTCTTTCTTGGTTTCTTTTCCATTTAAAAACACAGGGGTTTAGGAAATAAAAAAGCTATCTTATTTTAACATTGTGCTGATGTTCTAACACAGCAAGATCATTTGTTACTTCAATGATGATTTTCTATAATGAAAGCACCTTCATGACAGAAGTAAGCTGCATATAAAGAATCTGACGTGGCAAAAAAAGTGTCCTTCTGTTGAAAACCGATAGCAAAACCAAATTATGTGCATAGGAAATGTTCTGGAACACACTTCCCTGTGACTTCCACTACTTACAGAAATAAGATTAAACCTGCTTCAAGGGACTTTGACTCCCAGATAAACTCTGGGTTCTTTGAAGTCATAGAAATGCCAAAGTAGGAGGTCTTTCTAAAAGATCAAATAAAACCCAGTTGAACAGTGAACTGTGAGTGAGCAAAGAAGTTTTTAGATGCACTTCTAACCTACTTCTAACTTTTCCCGTGTGCTTATAGTAGGGTTCAGAAACAATCTGTTGTAAATTCTTCAGCCAATTAGCTGAGTGAATTACCACCGTTTATAATGCGCAGAACGTGGAGGCTCTCTTGCCGTTGTGCCGAGTTGGATTGTTAATAACAGGAAGCTAGCACTTCTCAGTACAGTGGATCAGCTACATGTGAAAATAAATGTAAAAAACCTGGAGGGGAATGGCAGCAGACTGAGATTAGTCTTTATTTAATTTAGCATTTGGGGGTCCAACACACAAATGAGTGTTTTAGTAGGCTTCATGGTGGAAGTTGCTGTCATTTGTAAAATATTCTGGCCAATTAGCTAATAGTGTGCTTGGATTTCTCCTGTTTTGATACAGTAATACTAAGTACATTGTGAAGCCCAATTATACAAATCATCCCCATATGCCATACCAGTCTTTCTTTATGAACTGTGTTTATAAATCCTGTGTGAGGAAATGTGTACTTCAGCAATTTAGACCATGTGTAAAAACATAGCCAATAGGATTGTCAAGAAAACAAGTTCCAGCATAGGAAATCCTAATGTGTTCCGCTAAAATAACACGAGTGGGTTGTGTGAGTTTTCTGATTAAATGCTTATTACTTTCTAGTGCTTAACCTGCACAGGTCTTTCCGTTTCCCTTTTTATTCTTTCTTTCCTCTTTTTTTTTCTTTTTTTTTTTTTTGTAGGATCCAAATTTGGAGTTTTTGAGGAAATTTGGAATTGGGCTGGTTTCAGGAACAATAGCCTCAATTATTAACATTCCTTTTGATGTTGCAAAAAGTAGGATTCAAGGACCACAGCCAGTTCCTGGAGAGATCAAGTACAGAACCTGTTTTAAAACTATGGCAACAGTCTATAAAGAGGAAGGGTAAAACATTTTTATTTTAATAAATGTCCAGACCTCTGTTTTAGTTCATATGGGTCCATAAAACCACGTTGTTATATTTCAGATTTGATGAGGACCATTAAGCCACCCTTGAACTCACATATCAAAAGAGCCCAATGTAGCATTTTGAAAATTTATTTTACAATTACAAGGACATATCTTCCTGCTACATATGAACTTTTACAAGAGACTTACAAGATGATTATTACCTTGTCAAAATTTATGCTCCCCAAGTAAATGCTTCACATATCTCATGTGTAATTTTTTCAATTCCTCATTTTGTAAAAGGAAAATATGAACAGAAAACAGACTGTTTTTCAGTTTAATCTAATTGCAATTTTGCAGGCCTCTGTACCTTTAAAATTATTGCTGAAATAATTAAACTGAGGACAGATCCTTGTGGTAATAACATTTTCCAACTTTTAAAAATATTTCTCAAGTGGTGACTGAGTTGTGGCTTTGATATTCAATTATATCAGTCATTTTGTCCCTGCATGCAGCTGTTGTTAACAGACTTGTCTTGAAAGTAAACCCATCTCACTGATTAAAGTCATATTTCTGATTGGCTAGGCTCACAACATTGCTTTAGTGACTGAACATTGATTAACTTTTTCTCTTCATCTGATCTGCCTCTGTAAAATGTTAAAATCCAGATACAGCCTGCTATTGAACATGTGTAATTTCAAATAATTGCCTCTAAGTGCTCTGCCAGCATTTTAACAAACATATGCTACAATTCCGTTCTTCTTTTAGAGCAAGGATATTGTTTGAAATGTTTTGTTTGTTTTTCTTCTGCTACAGATTTCTAGCTTTGTACAAAGGCTTGCTTCCCAAGATCATGAGGCTGGGTCCAGGTAATTTTCCTTCTGTCATTTCTATTTTGCTTTTGTTCTTGCTTTCTCTTCCCATTTTTCAATTTCTTGAGAAAATGTATTAAATATCAGTCAAATAAATGAATCAAAATATCTTTCACTTCAAATGGTTTCTTTTTAAAATAGCATCATCTAGTAGTATCATGGATGGGCTTGGCTAAATATGTGTCTAAAAAAATCATTTACACATACACAGCAGAGAATTACAAATCCAAGTAACTGCTGGTTTGTGCAATTGTTTTGTCTATGAACAAGCCAAAGTACATGCAAATGACAGAACTGTAAAACTTTTGGAAGTTTCTTAAAGTTTCTTATGCCTTCTAATGTGATCTTTTGAGTTCATTAGGACTATTCCATACCTATGTGCACTCAGCCTAAAATGCAGGTTAGCATGTCTCCATAAAATGCACTCAACTAGTCAAAGCACAGCCCAAGCATATCGAATTCCAGTTACTTTCTTCTCCTATGCCCTATGGGGGCAGACACTAAAAAGCTGATAGCAGAGCTGGGAAGAGACTTGTATGGCCCTGGAAAACTAAGAGGACAAGGATATCTTAAAACTGGGGTTGTTGTCTGACTCCTTCTTACTAATTTTTGCTCCAAATGTGGGAGCACAGTGGTTGAGAGCTGTATCTTCTTTGACTTGTAGAGTTGTTTTTTTTTTTTTTCCTGACTGGTTTTGATTAATCATGAAAGCAAAGCACTTTGGGCCCTCACGCTTTGTCAGCCCACAAAGGCAGTCTGCATCAAAAAGAGTAGAAGCCCCAATTTGAACACTATCCCGTTCCCATGGAATTGTATTTCCAGTTGTTCAAGCTGGTTGTTTAATATGCAAGAACACACATAGGTGAAGCAAGTAGGTACAGAGCCTGTTCTGCAGTATAAAGGAGGCATTAGGTTTGACTGTAAATGTTTGCATACCCAATCCATCTGGATAAGTACTAGACCATGCCTGGTTATTGTGCAGGGTGAGGAAGAAGGTGGGGAGGGGAAACAAGGAGCTCTGGAGCTAAAAGCCTTTTCCCTCACACTCCAAAGACACTAGATTACACAGAAGACAAAGAGAAGGCAGTGTTTAGCTTTCCCAGTATGTCTTAGCACAGCAGATTTTGGAATAAAATTTTCCATCTTACAAATGACTGCATTCTGGCCCCAATCCAACAAGTCAGTTACACGTGAACTTCATTCTAAATACTTTTGTAGCTATGTTGGCTAGCTAACATAAAGGTTTAACTTTCTGATGAAACAATAACATAATCTTTATTGTGACTGGGAAGGTAATTCCTTCTTCCAACATGTGAGTGTTTACAGGAAAAGAGATACACAAACACATCACACAGTATGAGATTTGGAATCAGCCTTGATTTGTGTTCAAATCACATCTTAGACATTATGTCTATGATTTGTTTCTTGGTCAAAGCCTTTTGCAAACATCTGCTCTGTCTAACTGTCTGTGAGTTCCTTTTCATGAAGAATTTCATAGAGAACAAATTCAATGTTGGTTCCTTAGAGTAAATGATATGGAGAAACTCATGTGGTAATTCTGTGTGCCTGGTTGTCTTAGCCCATCCCTAGAAAGGTGACCCCAGTTCAGCAGAAGCCTTGTTTGTTAGAGGTGCCACTCCAAGCCACCAACTCAACTGACAGGCAAAGGCAAGAAGATATTTATGCCCCAGTGCTGGTACCCACAAATAATATACTTTTACTCATTCAGCCTGGTTCTCTTAATCCATGTTCTCCATCTAGAAGCTTCTCTATGTATATGTGTATAGATATATATATATACCTTCTCAAATGTTCCCTTTTTTTAATCTCATACAGTAATTACAGCCCAGTTGCAGTCTGGCTTCACTAACAGTAAAGATATTTTATGGCTTTCAAGCTGGGATTTTATCCTGTTACCAATTCTAGCAAATAATGCCATTTCATTAGATCAAAACTTTGCCTGTGGATTTCTAGCCAGGAAAGAGTATACACATTTTCCTTATTGTGATTTTCTGCTTTAGACATGGTGAAAAAACAGGTGAAAAACTCTCTTGAATATTACCTGGTAGCATTTTTAACATCCAGGAGATGAATTTTTGTCATTCCTCCAGTCATGTTGCTCTTTCATGGCCAAATCCAATTAAACAGGCACACAAATATACATATATTCAAATTTAAAGTTTCACTTGTAGAAGAACAAAGAAAAATATTAATTTTGAAAAATAATTAGGAAAAATCACACTGAGGGTGAATTTGATTTAATATACAAGCTATTGACATCAACTTTATGATCTAATATTAAGTAAAATTGGCATGGTTTATAAATTGGTGAATTTTTAGTGAACTCAGGAAATAGTAGAAATATCCATTTTGTGAATAAGGCTTTGCCATATTCTGTTTTATATTCCACACTAGAAATGCTCTATAAAGTCTTGAAAATACTGGATTTTCTATGTAATAAAATAATATCTTTTCTTCTAGGTGGAGCAGTGATGCTTTTGGTTTATGAATACGTTTATGCATGGCTTCAGGACACAGTTAATCACAAGTAGCACTTCTGAAAAAATGTACTCTTTAAAACTATATGCATTCTAAAATACTCTATAATAAAGCAAAAGTGATTCTTATCCTTTATAGTGTTGAATAAATACCCTCAGATTGCACTGATGTTAATACAGTTCCAAACAAATATGGTCTCTAGGTCCTGATCCAAGAAAACATTTGACTACATGTTTTTCTGTGGGTGCATAATTAAATAGCACTGGGCATTTGTAATTGTTTTGCTGGACCAAGAGAAAATATAAAACAGACATAAGACAGTGAGTTTTTAAAGGACAAACTGGAATTTCTTGACACAGAAACAGCCTATGTAACCATATACTTTTTTAAAAGTTTCAGCTGAAATGGCAAGATAAAAACTTTCAGGGCATTTTAAAGGAAAAAAATTAATAATCCTGGTAGGGGCAGATACTAAGCTAATGTAAACTGACAGCTCCATTGACCCCACATCAAGAAAATGATCCATACTCTGCAACTCTTCAGTCAGTCTTGAGTCCAGTTCCAATTCAGTCCAGTACGATTTCAGAATTCATAGAAGAGTTTTCAAGTTCAAGTTTGGATAGAAGAGGACAGCGCAAGTAGTCACAACCTTAAAAACATGCACACTGCTAAATATCCTACTTGTTCTTAGCCATATATATATGAATCTCATTCAGATCACAGAAGATACTGGAAGTAATTGGTATGCATCAAGTTACAGAAAAATGCAAACCAACCTGGAATTCATAGAAGAAATGAGTAAATAAATTGACAGAAAAAAAGTAATTTTAGGCATATGAGATTTTTCTGCAATTTTTTTCTCCACTTTGATATGCTATCCCAAAAGAGCTGTCCTGTGATAAAAATGCTCAGTGTACCCTGACTGCCCCTTTAGCCTTTCATTTCCGCCATGGAATGGTGAAACAAGCTTGTAGACTGCTAGCACATCTGCAGTTGTAATTAGCTAGCCATACACCTCAAAGAAATGCACCTTTCTGTAGGTAAAAAGACGTTGCTCTGAAGCTAAAGCTTTTGCTTTTCCCAGTCACTGTAAATGCAAATATTCCAGGGATGTACTTGCATTCTTACTAGCCATGCTAACTCGGTGAAATACAGTGAATTCTGCTATGCTGACTGAAGACAGAGTTTCTGTTTGTGCAGTTGTGCCATTCTACACTTTCTTTTTAAAAATCTTTTTAAATAATTGAAAATCACGCATTATTCTGCTATAAAAATGTCTCCATTATCTAATTTGGTTTGTTGTCAAGCGAGCATATATATCTTGCAATTACTGAAAGTTTCAGTATCTCCCCATCCTACGCTCACTCTGTTAACAGTAATGTTCTTCCTCTGAAGGAGGTACAAACCTTTTCCTTAGCAGTCCTGAAGAAGTATCTCTCTGCATTGTTACTTGGAAATGGCAGTTCACATGTGAAGCCTTCATCTCAAGAGTGTTTTCAATGCATTGAAAAAGCAACAAAAAGCTAAAAATAGGAAAGTGTTTTCAGCGCTTCCAAGGATGCCTGTATTAACATGCTCAATAAGCCTCTCTTTTGTCTGAATTTGGCAACGGTGCCTTTTCATACCTATGCTATTTCATAGCTAAAATCAATAAAATTAGCTCTGTAAAAGTTTATGGTTTTAAGCAAGTGTTCCTGGTTGTTGCATTTTATTATCAGTGCTTGGCCAAAGAGAAGACACTACTAAGATAATTTAAAAAAACTAAAGCAAAATGCTTTATAATTTGTCTTTTATTAATTTAGAGCATTCAAAATATAAAAATAAAATGCTTTAAACATACTGTATATACATATATAGCCTTCGGTTTTACATCCTTTCCAACATGATTTTTTTTCAGTTAGTAGCTCAGCCTGATCTTGGATAAAAGGAGAAACATTTGAAAACAGAAAACAGGTTGGTATGAGAAAACAAACCTATGAATGTGCCAGAGCAATGCCAATACTCCTGGTGCAATGTGGGCTGAAATTGAGTTTCACACCAAACATCATCTGAACTGGGACCATGCAAACACAGTTTGGTTGAAGGAAGTATTATTAGGCTTCACTGATTTCTTTGGAAACATTTAACAGTCTGGGAATGAGGTGTAGACTTTCCAGATTAAAAATTTAATTCTGCACTCACATATACTGCATATTTCCCAAATGCATCCATTCACCTTAGTGGGTTCACTCCAGATTTATAGCCTTGTACTTGATAGCAGCAGTTAACCCTTATTTTTTAGGAAACAAGTCCCTTTTTCTTTTTAATTTAATGTAAAATGGTTGCAGTTTTCAGTTTACCCGTGAGTATAAGCAGTGAAATAGTCCTTGGGCAAAGGATTATTCTATATCATAGTTTAAATTTTAAAAAAAAATTGTGAAATTTGACACCAAAAAAATCCATCACAGGCAGTTCACCAAGAGCTCAGGTCAGGCACTTTTGCTCACTCTGAGCAACACTGTCTGCACGCAGACCCGCTGATTTCCCATTCAGGGGCAAGGTACCATGTACAGCAGGCAGATGTGCGGAGAGCTGTACCTAAACAAACACAAAACAAAAAGGTTTATGATGGTGTATCCCATGGGAGGAATAATTAACATAATGTCCTGTCCTTGTTTTATAAATTATCCTGATTTACCTGAAGATAATGACAGTAACTGATACAAGCAAAGGATCTCTCTCTCCATCTCCCAAAACACACTAATTCCTCATTGGAATGTCAGGAAAGACAATTTCATTCCAGAAATGACCTCATGTTACTCAAGAAGATTTGGAAAACTTTTAACACAGGCACACTTTGTTACAGGCTTGCAAAGTCTTGAAGCTCAAAAAAGCTGTGCTTTGAAAAGTTTCTCTTCCTTTTTTTTTTTTTTTTTGTTTTCTTTTCCCTTTGGTGCCCCTTGTTTGAGTTCTATGGAAAACAATAGGTAGACTCACTCAATAATTCTGTAATCCAGTACAGAACGACTAAGTTGAAAGCTAAAATCCTCTTGCCAACTTAATCACTTATCTACTTATGATCTTCTTCTTATCTTTTTTATTCCCCCATTTTATCTTTAGTGAAGAGCTTGTCTAGTATTAAAATTATTTCTTCTTCATGGTGTTAAGGCTCATCTTATTTCAGCTATAACAGCATAAAGAATAACATCCATCATGTCACTAACAGTGTGGCAGATTGGAAATGCACTTGTGTGCACTTTAGTGGTTTCAAAGAAACATTCGTGAAAAAGTGTTCTACTGGATAATGAGGGTTTCAGCATCTCATTAAAGCTACACAGCTGTTGAATACCTTTGAGGCTGAAGAACATGAACCACATCCAAGATCAGATCTTTGTTTCCTTGGGGCCAAAATACAATATCTGTGTTCTTTACAGAAATGCAGTTCTGTTGACTATTTTTTAGTGCAAGAAGCAAAGGTGGCAGCAGCCAGCGGAATCCATCCATATTTCAGTGGACGTACTCTACATGACATTAATACTGATTACTCAGATTGTTATGAAAATTTACCCACAGCTGTCTTGGTGATGAAAGCTGGAAATCCACAAAAAGAGAACTATATTTTAAGAGGGAACTGTATTTTACTTTCCCACTGAATTAGTGCTCAATATGGGATGTAAATTGAACAATGTATGAAGAATGGTACTTTCTCCTTTGCTTTAACTATGTCTACAGTAAGTTAAGTTATTGCAAAACACTTTTAAAAATACACAATATATTAATAGTCTATGATGGATATGAAATGTCACACCAGGCTTTTTTTTTTTTTTTCCCCCACATTCATATTCTGAACATACCTACAGCATGGGAAAAGCATAATAATAGTCAGAACTTTATTACTGCCCAAGGAAAACAGGTAAAATTTCAAAAATCAGAGTGTTAGTTCTCTTGGGATTAAAGTTTAAAGCAGAATAACTGGCACGGAGTACTTGCCACTGCATACAGAAATGTAGAAAGGAAATTTGCTAATATTAAATATCTCTGTAGCACCACCACCAGTATACCTATAAGGGAAAAAAAAAATATGCTTCAGAACAACAATGTAAACTTTACCAAGAGCCATACTTTACATTCATTAAAGCAGAAATTAAAGACAAGGTCCTCTTTAAAAAATTACAACATAATCTGGACACAAGTGAGCTGAGAATTATGGTACAATTCTGTTTCTCAGTGGGGTTTGTGACTGATAGGGCTTTTTAAGCATCTCTGCATAGGTTGCGCACTAACAGCATTTTCCTCTACAGTTTTCCATTTTGTTTGGGTATGTTCCACCCATTTCTGTTTGTACAATTCATATGAATGTGGTGTTTTGTGAATCTGGGAGGCTGGGTATAACTGTGGAGAGTTACTTAGCTGGATTTCTCACTTTGACTCTTCTGCCAAAGAGATAACTATTTCATAAGATGTTGAAGCCTCCACTGTAAGCACAAAAACATGACAAAAAACCCCTACCTAAACCTCATCACCTATCACCCCACCATGCAAAGACGTAGAAAATAACTAGAAACCATCTTCTTAAAAAAAAAAAAAAAAAGTAAGAAATGTACTGGAAGGTGAAAACAAATGCTGTCAAAAGCCTCTATTTACAAATGGATAAAATCACAAAGATCTTACTACTGCCTGACGATGGCAACATGCCAGAAAAATCTGAAAGCCACCTATTGCCTTCTTTCTATATTTGATTACCAAAACCCAATAAAACAACAATAAAGGACCTCTTAATAACAGTGGATTGTATAATCTCATCAGTTAAAGGATTGTTCTCTAGGCAATTGGCAAAAACACTTCCCATTCAGCCACCCTTGCTGATTCAAGGCATAGCAGAATTTTCTGTGATGATTGTTCTTTATTGATTTTTGCACAAACCTTAGAAACAATTGCACATTTAGAAAGTTTGCAATGATTAAGAATAAATATGTGTGGTTTGACCAGGAGAGAGTGGAACAAGGCTCCACGAGCCCTTTCAGGGACACAAAGTCTTTAAGAGCGCAACACCACGCTTCTGTCAGTTTCTGATGTTGTCTTCAGCTCTTTCAATCCCAAAAGCCTTATGGGAGACAAGTCACGAGGAGAAATGCCAAGTGTGGCTAGCATGAAGAGGGCAGTCCATGAGCTAGGCTCAGGGGCCGAGGAGCCAGCGTGCTCGTGGAGCTCCTGGACCAGCTCCTGCATCAGAGAGCGGAGGCGGTGACGGAGTGGCTGCCCTCCCTGGCTGTCTGCATGCCCTTGAACGCCAGCGAGGCGGGGATGTCGCAGCTGTGAGGGGACAGCGGGGTGCCCCCGGCGTGCTGCCAGCCGTGGCTCGCCATGTAGCTGGATGGAGTGGCGCTGTACGTCATGTAAGGTGACACTTGGGCTGGTGTGGCGTAGGGAGGCATGGCTGGTGCGGACACGAAACTGCTGACAGCTGGGAGGCCGTTGGGTGCCTGAAAGGAAAGGGAAGGGAAAAGAATTTATAAAAATAAGACACATTGGATCTTGCAGAAAATAATCTGCCCTCAGATGCTTCTGGGGCTTTGTAACAAAACTAGGACCAGCAGGGACACCAAGAGAGAAAACCGTATCCATTCCCCTAAATTTCAGGGGCTCAGTGGCCCCTTCTGCTTTGCTTTTAAGACCAGTTACCTCACTGTGATCAGTGCTTCACACCTCTCCCAGCAACCTGTCCCAGACAGGGACCACCAGCAGATGTTTAGGGAACCCACACCAAGAGCCGGGCAGAAGCTGCTAAGCCCCCTGTTCACCTGCCTATCTTCCTGCAAGCTGTTGTTTGTGGACTCCTAAAAGCCCATGGTTGCATCTAATCATTGCACTTGAGAGCTACTGGAGGGATTTGTAATGAGTCTCTCCCTTCTCTCTCACTGAGTACCTTAATGTACTCGGCAATGATTTCCACAGGTTGGAGTAGATGAGCTGCAGCATTTACCTACCTTTCCCAATTTTCACACAGGGTGTTGGTCACTGTTGCAAGCCCCACTGGGTAGTGCTGGGGCAGTTTGAGCTGGGTGAGCAGTGACCACAGCCATCCCAGTGACAGGGCAGACAGACCCATCGCTGTGCCTCACCTCTCCTGGCCCCGAAGGAGGATGGGCTCAGCCTGAGCTGCCATGGGCAGGTGCAGGCACAGATCTGAAAAGCAGCACTCCCCAGAGTGAAGAGGCAACAGTGGCTGGGGGTGGTGGAACATCTTAAACTCTTTGGTAACTGTTTGTTCAGAGCATGAGTCAGAACTATAGCAGTAGTATTATTGATGGTGTCTTTTAAAATTCTGTTTTCTAGATACTTGGGATAAAAACTTGCAAATGTTCTTTGCTCATAACTTCTCCTGGTTTCAATAGGGTTTCTGTGCACAAAACAATTGCAGGGCTGGGTCCTTTCCTGCAAGCTATTTTCCTAGGTCCTTCTGTAGGCTGGAGAGAAGGGTTTTTATTTAAATAGAGAAGGGAGAGTCCTTCAGTCAGCTATGGTATGATTTCACAATTTATGACTCCTTATTTAACTAAAAAGTGTTTGGTGGTTTGTTTCACACCCATAAATGTTTCTTCAGCACAACAGGTACAAACCAAGATCATTTATCTTGCTTAAGTTTCAATTTGTGTAGTGTTTGTTTTAGGATTTAGGGTGGCATTTTTTCTCAAAAATGTTTCCTATCTGGATATGAAAGAAGAGTATTGATTCAGCAAATCCTGTAGCATCATCACATGGCACAACTGGACCCAACCTGAATAGTGCAAAGTTAAGAAATGAAACAGACTTTTGTTTCTGCTAAAACTTCATATAGTGTTAACATTTTACTTGTTCAATTTCTGGCTGGATTGCATTTGCCTGACTTCCAGTATTTACTTTCATAAAGGGCACTGGCCTATTTTCAGGATCATGAATTTCCCATCCATGTAGCTCACAGTTCCACTATCTAGACTATCCTCTCATTGTCATTTGGGAAACAAAGCAGTAATTCTGCTGGACTCCATCAACATAAACCTGTACAGCAATCTAAAGCAGCAGGAGACAGCAATGGGATCTTGGTCACAAGCTTCCAACAAGAATATTAATTAGTACAAAACATACAGCTGCTACAGCAACAGAATTGTCACTCAAAATCTGTAAATACTTTGTGGAAGCTTTTCCTTATTCTTTTGAAAATCCAAATATGTGATCTGACCAGTAACTCATATTACATGCCCCCTACTGCGACTCAGAATTACACTTTGCCTCAGCTTTAAATCTCTGTGTTTGCAACAATAGTAATTAATACAAACCTGCAAATAATTGTATTGCAAATCAGTACAATTCTTGAATCACATGGAAAATTTTTTCATTGAATTTACTGGAAATAAAAAGTGTGGCCCCAGAAAAGCTGCTTTTCCAATGTGCAAACATGAAAGAAGAATGAGCACCTCTGTTTTTTGTAACAAGCACCAACAAAAAGCTCTGCACAGGGGCAGTTGAGCCATTGAAGCCAGGTTATAATACTGGGATATCAAGAACCACAACCCAAACATATTCTGCACGGAGAAGTACAGAAACCCTGAAGGGGTGGGTGCTGGAAGGAGAAAATATATGAGACAGGTCCCTGAAGTCTCATAACCATTGAGAGAGCACAAACCTTCAGCTTCTAGACCTCAAAAGAAGTTTTTTGCCCTCTGTGAATCCATCCTGTTCCTCAGGTTTTCCCACTGCCAAGAAGGCTGGTACCAAGCAGTGGGCTCAAGGCTGGGCCTGGAAGCCCCATTTTAAGCAGGATTCCTCATTATGAGTGCTGATGTTCTGTGAGCTGTGCTTTGGAAAGGATGTGTTGGTAGGTACAGGGTAGATCTGTGGCAAGCAATGCGCCAACAAGGCACCACTTTACTGGCTCACGCCCATGTCCTCGCCGCCTGCATCTCCTACAGACAAGGCCACCAGGGGCTCCTCAGCAAACACAAGCAGATGACTTTGCATGATCTGAGGAAAATCTGAGCTCCTGAACACCTCACATTAAAGCAGGTATTGTTGTTAAGTATTTTATCACCAGGCTTGTTGATAGATATTTGATCCAACCAGACATATGTTCTGTGGCCTTATGGCACAAAGTCTTCAAACAGTAATTCCTGAAGAAGCCCAGGTTTCTTATTGAATCCTACTGTAGGTGCCACTTGGGTTGTTGATAAAACAGATGGAAATTGACTAAAGATTCACTAGTTTTTGTAAAAGCTTAATTTAAAAGAATACCTATACAGATTTATAGCAGCCAATACAATCCTCTACACACACACACACACACACACACACACACACACTCTCACACTCTTACTCAAAATACAGCTGTGAGAACTGTTGTTTTTATAGTCTATTCTGAATGTCAGAAAGATCTTGCCCCAACTACTGAGGGCAGGACATGGAGACAGTTGTGTTGGGACCACCAGCTGCAACCTGTCAGAGGCCACCAATGCTGCCTGTCATCACTGCCTCGCTGAACTGGTGAATCATTCTTATTTTTGTTGCACTGCTACAAAGCTTTACCACTCAGAACCACGATTCTGTGGAAGCCACAGATGCCCTCAGCCAAGCAGGCAGCGCTGGGATGGGTAGGAACTGGCCCAGCACAGAGTGAAATTCTGCCTCAGGGGAGGTTTGAGCCATACCCACAAAGCAGTGAGAGGCTTCCTCTGACCTGAATTAAAAGATGAGGGGATAGAGAAAATCTCACCCTATATGATTTAAAACTATGCTACTCAAAAAAACAAAAACAAAAAAAACCAACAACAACAACAACAAAAACACCACAAAAAGACTAATTTTCATCTCTGACTTTCATCTGTGAAGGACTTGACCTAACAGTCCTGACATGAGAGTTTTTACTTCCAAACAGCCTTAGATACAAAGTGTGGGTTATCAGAAGGGTTGAATCTTGTCTGTCAATCTGGCACTTTTTGCAAACATGACATTCACTTAAAATAAATCGAGGGGATTAAGTTCCATGACCCTGTATATACTGGATGAATAATTCATCCTGCAGTATTTCAATCAGAGGAAATGAACACCAAAATCTAAACATTCGTAATTAGGAGTGCAAGAACCCCACAGTGTTTATGGATTTTTAAAACCCTAAGAATTTGTTTTAAGTGCAGAGGTTCTTGAACCTGGTTTTTAAGTTTTATAAATATTTTTTTTCTTAATTTGAACCATCGTTTTTCAAGGGAAATCTAATTTTTTTAAGCAAACAAACAAACATGAAGCTGAACAAGAACCTCTGCTGTGTTAGAGATAAGGGATCCTGTTTGAAAGTGACTACTTTTTGGCTTCTACAAAGATCAGAGAGAAACTTGCTCTCAATTGCTGCTTCTATCAATGTTTTGAGACAACTGATAGAACAAGTATTTCCAAATTTCAGTGCTGCATTTGAAACGTAGAACACATGACCTCCCACCAACTCACAAATTCATTTAAACGTGTTCTTGCAAAGATACCAGCAAACCAAGAGTAATTGGGTCAGGATCACAAGTTCATTGGGTCTGGTGTCTTTCTGCCAAGTTGTTGCTGATACTGCCAGTGACAGCAAAAGGAATACTGAGGTGAGAAATCAAAACCAGGGTGGTTTAAAACTTGCTTTAAGTCACACAAAATGGTGCTGCTGAAACAAGCAGATTGCACATGTTTTCACCAGTAAAGGAGTTGGTTGAGCAGTTTTAACAGATGGATTATTTAGTTTTGGTCACTTTAGATACAATACTAACTAAAGACAACTTTTTTTGTCATTGTTTTCAGTCTGTCTGTGATTTGCAAAACAGAGGGAGTGGGTGGATGAAAAGCAAGTCTAGAACCAAGCTAATGTGGGAATGTTTTTGGAAAAAGAAATTTCCATTAGTAGCTTGGACTCCATAAAGTCAGAACAGTTCTTCCCCAAACCAGAGGTAACCACCCCACACACCTTGATATCTGTTTTGAAGGTTATGTTTGTATAATGTGTTGTAGAGCTTCAGCCTCCTGTCTCCTTCACGGTAAGAAGACACAAGGGTACAAGCTTTCTGGACAAACTTCCCAGTCAACCCATGAGAGACAAACTACCTGATTTTGGTTTTTTCTGCCTTGGTCACAGAAGAACCAGAGAAACATGCAAGCTAGATTTCACTTTCAGTCATCATGGTATAAATTCTAATTATATATTGTAGTGAATTGATATTATTTTGTTTCATTCCCTTCCCTACTTTTCCTTCTCTGACTTTTGCTTGGTAGATATGTGTTCTCTCAGTATCAAAATCAGACCATCTCCTATGTTCTCTTCCCATGTTGCTTCTAAATGTTTCAGAAAATGACCCAGAATTGTAACATCCAAAATCACAGACCTGTATTTCTGTTAGCTATCATGATAGCAATAATGTAAAGGATCTCAATTCAGTTTTATGTGAATAAAAACAAGAGCAAATTTGGTGCCACAGGTGGATGCCACCTCAATTTTGTAGTCTATAACTCTAAAGGGAGTGTCCGAAAGAATGTGAATTATTTTTCTTGTTGTTATTATTTAAAATTATTTAAATTACTTGGCCAATGTAATATAATTGTCACGACATTTTATTAGTCCATGTATTGCACGGACAAAGAATGCAGACTTTGTAGAAGTATTCTAAATTACTATGAAAAATATATATGTTTCTGAAGAAGCAGCATAGCCCCAGGTTCGAGTTACCCAATTCAGCAGCCCGAATGAGCTTGGGCAGTGACTCAGCCCAAAATCCCCTGCTGCAGTCATCAGAAGTTCAGTCTGTGTCACGGCTTAAGGGACACACCTCTGGTGAACAAGGTGGTTGTTTTCCTTTGTATCTCTCAATTCTAGCCCCGGCTTGGATGAAGGAATCAATCCTGTCCCCGGAGCAGCCAGCTCAGCGCGTTGCCTTGGCCGTGGGGCTCAGCCCTTCCCCGGGAGCGGCTGAGGCTGCACAGCCCGGGGCTGGCAGCGGGGCTCGGGACACACTGCCCAGGACAGAGACACACAGACACACACAGAGACACAGAGACACACAGACACACACAGACACACACACACACACACACACACACACACACAGACACACACACAGACAGACACACACCCTCTCGCTGCTGCTTTCCAAAAGGAAAACCTTCAAACATTCCCTGGAAATGAGGAATCTTTTCCCAACGGCCTGAAAACACAGCCACCAAGAAGCTATTGCAGAAGCAGTTCTTTCCACAGCAAGGAAAAAGCATAGCAGGGAGCAAAATATCTGGTCCTTCAACCACAAGAGCAAATTAGCATAAAAATC
Source organism: Poecile atricapillus (assembly GCF_030490865.1). Taxonomy (NCBI): domain Eukaryota; kingdom Metazoa; phylum Chordata; class Aves; order Passeriformes; family Paridae; genus Poecile; species Poecile atricapillus. The sequence goes on along the minus strand of NC_081249.1, from coordinate 156,923,559 downwards.
CAGAGGATATCTCATTTTTAGTGACATGTGCATCATCAGTTAAAACGATTATGACAAGACGAGGAGCAATCAAACACAAGCTGCAAACATCAAGGAAGCGAACATGCTAAATCTCCTTTTATAATTGGAGGTTAAATATGATTTATAAATCAAGCCAACATATGGGATCCCAAGGGAAGAGTAAACAAATTTTCCAAGTAAAACAGCAGCAGCAGGCTTGTAATAGAAGTATCATTTAGGAAAAAGGCATTACTAAATTATCTAAGTAATAAAATAGAGTTTTTGGGGGGTTTTAAAATTGATAAACTCAAGTCATATTTTTGTAGAATTTGTAAATACTGAATCAGACCTAAATTCTGAAGCTTCAGTTCAGTGCCACAGCATCAACAGGAAAAATTATATGATACCACAAATGTTCATTCAGATCAATGTTCACTAAAATTAATGTGCCTACACAGGTAAGTCACGATTACCTAAAGAAGAAGGGTTACAAAAGCGAACACTGAGAAAATTTCCCCAGTTTATGATAACGGTTTTTTAAAAATATTTTTAAGAAAAAATGAGATAAAATTGCTAAGATATATCTGAATAACCTAGCCAGAGTTAATCCTGCAAACCACGGTTTACTTTTTATAGTGCTGGAAAATATTATTACAAAAATATTTTCATATTAGACTAAATATCCATATTCTTAGATGAATTAACTTATTTTATTGAACATATTCCTGATTTGATTTTCTATTAATTCCACTGCAATCAGCAGAGAATAAGACTCTGAAAAATTAGGACACTGAAATTAAAGAATTTTGGCACATTAAAAAAACCTTAAACAGGAGAGGCAATGTTTTGTATGTAGGATATTAAGGTATAATATTATATAATATAATATAATATTTACCTTTTTTTAAAGAAAGAGAGAACAGTGATAATACATTGGAATTGCAAAGCTTTTAAAAATAACAAATGGGCAAGGGACTTACACCTGCCCTGTTGCTCAGGTGAACTGAGTTGATTTCCAGAAGACAGACTTGAAAAAGGAAGAGACCTTCCAAGAATGGAGAATTTGAAAAAGGAAGGGACCTTTCAAGAATGGAGAATTACACTCTCTTTCACTGTTAGTTGTGCAAAGCAGTGCTGGTATCCTAGTTGAAGTCACAGTTAAAACTGATTTATTCACAGGCTGGAGTGCTCAAAGATTTCAAATATAGTTAGCTACACAATCCTACATATTAGCTCCTAAAAAGATGCCATTTTCTTTACAGTTATTTCTCACTTTATTAAATTCAATGCACAACAATGTACTGCAAAAGAAAATCACACTACATCCTTCTAAAATGAAGTTCAGTCCTTTCATAATGATCAGATACCATTCCCTGTGTTTAACATGCTTTTTTATTAACTTAAAGTTGTTTCCTTTACTTACAGCCATCCCCAGCTGCACTGAATAACACAGAAACCAGATAATATCAATTGTGTTTTAAATATAGTTGGGACATGCATCAGGATCACTCTAAATTGTATTTTCTTATCCAGTTTTAAATCTCAGCCTCTTCAGGGAAATAAAATCCCAGTTTTGGAAATAGTAATAGTAACTTGAATTTACACACCATCACCAATCCTTTCCTGAAGGAGCCAGGGGCATTTTATGCCTTTTCCAAAGCAAATTACAGCAGAAACAAAAGAAAGGGGGGAAAAAATATAAATAAATAAAAAAGGGTGGGGAGAAGAGGGCAAAGAAAAAAAAAGAAAAAAAACAGCCCTCATTTTCTGGGGCTGAGTAGTCTACTACAAGAACATCAGAGGAAAAGAGAGGTAGGAGAAAAAGGCATGGTGGATAAAAGGCAGACAGAGGTTTCTGTAAAACCAAAGACCATTCTGATAGAAAAGCAGGGGAAAAGGGTTTCCAGTGCTCCCTCAGAAGTGCGATGGGTTTAGACGGCTTCCACAGGGAAGTGAGATCTACCACAGCACACCAAGCACACACCAATATGTCCCCCAAATGTAGATTCTAGCCCAAGGGCTGCACTATCACTGAATGGTTGCTTCCCTCTCATACAGCATGTTAAGAAGGATGATATAAACCAAAGTCACTGCCTTTTCAGTGAAGATGCTGGATCCTGGGGTATGTTCTACAGTTTAACAAACTTCACAACCAGACTATGTCAAAGTGGGGTGAAAACAAATTCTAGTTGCTGTAAGCACAAAGCCTGGTTCTGATGACAAAAACACAACTTAAGTCTTCCATAGACCGATATACTGGGTTTATGAGGACAATAGGAAAGCACAAGAAAAAAAATCGTGTCATATAAGCAAACTGCTTTGAGAAGGAATTAACAACAGATTCCCATAGTTTTAGAACAGATTTACACAATAATTTCCCCTTGGTATTTTGGCAAAATCTGGGATTGGGCAGGGCACACATGGACACTAAACAAGCAAATACACTGAAAGGAACAAATATTTGTTCTTTTCTATGCTGTTGGTTAACACCATAATGTATTATTGAAAGGTTCTATGAAAAATGCCTTCTTAATATTATATACTTAGCAACATATCGTAATTTCGATATGCTGTTATTTAAATGAAACTGGGGGAGGAGACTTATGGACACAGACACTTCAAAGGGATTCTTGATGTCTAGAAGCTAGGCAAAAATGGAGTCAAGCTGGTAAACTCCCTACCTTGTTCTCTTCAGGGATAGCCAAAACAGCAGTCTCCTATGTCTAACAAATCCCTAATGCTGCAGAGGCAGTTACTGGGAAGCTGGTACACTAAGGAGGGTGAACCCACAACCCATCAACTGTTGAATGCTTATGGTTGTTAGGACTAGGTGTGTAGGCAGTTCCTAAAAGCTGATAAATTGCCACAACACGCAAATTCAAACACACTATACAGTCTTTATATATTTGTCAATCGACTGCAAGAGCCAAGATTGAACAGGTCAAATCACATCTCATATCCCTGCTCCCGGCACTCTGCTCCTTAGCTGTGATAGGTATCTCCCATCACTCCCACTCTACAGTCCCTGGTCCTGTTTGTCACGGCAAACCTCCTGGTGGTTGGAGTCCTTTGAGCAGAAGGTGCTTAGAGTGCAGTTTGAGTGTCATCATACCATTCACTCACCTCTCTGACTTTCTTTATTAGTCTCATCCGGGTGGAGTGCCCTGAAGCCATGTGGGTTGGTGGACAGGGCACTGTGTTTTGGCCGTGGAAGCAGGTGGCCAGTAAGAGGCAGGTCTCACAAATGGGGTTCGAATTGGGTGCCATCCAGATCACCTGGGAAGGAATCGGGTGCATGTAGTGGGATCAGCTCATCCCCCTCACCCACAACATGCAATGACAAGGATGCCTAGACCTTGAGCAAGTCATCTTAGTGGCAATATTTTGATAGCAGGCCTGGTCTGGAGATCCTAGCGAGAGCAACACAGAGCCAGACAGTCTCCAAGCCAAGGTCTGAACCCCTGCACCAGACTCTGCTAACAGTGCTGCTGGGTACTACGGCAAGAATGCAAATAAACACCTCTCCTTCACAGCTTCATCCCCCTCCTGCCTGGGTATGACCGAGCAGGAGTAGGTCCAGAGCTTTGTCATCAATGGGTTTTGCACAGACCCATAGCAGGAATCCAACTGCCGGGATCCTGAGTTATAAGATACTTAATAAGTAATTTGCTAATTAATTTTTTCAGTAAATTGTGTGTAGGAGGACCATGTAAACAGCCATATTATTTAAGGCTACATTTTAATGTTCTCCCCAAAGAATTTTCCCTGTGCTGTGGGTTCTAAGCACTGCAGATACAGTTACAAATGCATGCCCACCAAATATACAGTTCATTGTTCATCTACAAATGAAAGATCAGGAACTAAATGTTTACATTATCTACATTTTCTGTGCAAGTAATTGTCCAGAATTGTACCTACATTTGCAATCACTTGCCCTAAAATGGAGCTTTGCCCTTATGTGCTTGCAGCACACAGAGCTTGTGGCCCCCAGTCAGAATGCAGCCAAAGGACAGAGTGATATCCCAGCAGTGCTGAAAACTCAAGCCCTGCACAGCTGATGAAGTTCAGCTGAGACAGACTTGAGGTAGCTGCTGCTTAGGGTTTGGCCAGCATGACAGAGGGAGACTACACTCAAAGCATGTTCACAAACCCCTCTGAGCTAGGAGTGTTTTCTGCAGCTCCAGCAGGTTTGGGATGAGGCCTCCAAACAGTGTACCATTTCCAGGAGCGAGCTTGCTCTTAGACCCCCCAGTTACAAGCTTTTTCCCATTAATGAGTATCAGCTCCCTTTGGCAATATGCACATCTGCTTCCTGCAACGCACACAGAAAGTCATTCTCAAAAGAAATTATTTCCAAGTTATTTGCCTCTCAGCAAATCATACAGACATATGTCAGGTCTTCTTCATTCTCATACATGTGTAAATACAGACCACAGGTTTTTTTTCAGTTTGAACATCCATGATGTTAGTCCAGCAAGTCACAAGCATCAGATGTCTGAGATCTGCATTTTAAATACAATACATGTTTATTAAATGTTTTGATTTCAAATGCAGGTTACAAATATGTTCATATTGCAGTCATTTCAGCTACTTTTTCCATAATGCAGTAGTCAGTATGAGCTGTGCAATGCAAAAGAAAATACTCAGAATAGTCATCCTTTGTAACAATAGCGTAATTATCTGTAGAAGCACCTGGGCACCACACTGAATGTGCCTCTCTCCATAAATAATGCAATACAACTGAGCTCTGTATGAAATGTGGATGACACAAAACTGTCAAGCTCTAGGAAAAATGTTTTCCTTTTCAGTTTCTCTGATTCACAGTCACCCTGTTTCAAAGCCATATGACAAATCTGAGAGTGTGATACACTAGGAAAAATTATGCAATTGCTTATGTATAAATTACAACCTGGGACATCAGGTAATTAAACCTGAATAGAAACTTGACAAGGCATCTTTTGGTTTCCTGTGGAATGTTTTGTACAGAATCACAGTCTGCCAGGTTGAGCTTTCAACTCCCAAAACCCAAACATGAACAACACCACAAACAAAAGCCCCAGGAAATCCATAATACATAACATGAAAAATGTTCTACATCCAGAGGTTCGGTTTCATGTTAATGTGACTGCATGTTGTCAAGGCAAAAATGTGAAGTCTTCCTACCTTTTTTGTGGGTGAATTCCCACTGATATGTGGGAGGAAGGCTGAAATGTAGCCATTGGAACCGTTTGGAGAAGTCAGCCTTGGCTGCTGCCTGACAAGTCTGGGATGTCAATAAGAATTTTGCCTACAAAAAGCCTATGGCATCCCGTGTCTTCAGACAAATGTATATAATTTAAAAGAAGTGATCAAATAAATACATGTAAAAGTACACAAAATCTTGTTCTTTGGTCTCAATTTTCTGGTCTTTCTCATACATAGGGATTTTTCAGGGGATTTCTTGAGAAGCAAAATCTTATCTTCCATGACTACGGTTGGGAAACAAGTCTTTCACTTGCCGAGTAGCTACGGAATTATTTGCAAGCTATGGACAGGTGAACTTTGGACGTTGGTGATGTTTAAATACGTAGATGATGTTTGTTGGAAAATACAGAATTGCCTATCACTCACACAAAATCCATTGTTAATGTGCTTCACATCACATTTCCTCTGCTCCTGTGGTGAAATTGGGAAGCCTAAGTCAAACATCCAAACTTGATTCCCTCCTCTTGTGGGCACCTCTGATTTTGATAATACAAACATAAAACTGAAATATCACAGAACAATCTCTTCTATGAGGGAAATCTGATGTCTGCCTCCTTAAGACTCTTAAGAGCTTTTTTAATGAGCTTTACCCAAAAGAGATAAGGAAATAGCATTTACCCCGAAGTACAAAGACAGAACGTATTTCACTGTAGTCCTTCTGGCATATCAAGTATGTCTGAGATTTCCCCATTCCAGATACCCCCCTGCTAGATTCACAAATGAACCAACATTCTCTCATGTCCCCTGCTCATCTCTTTACACTCAAAACTGTAAATATTGCAAGAGACCATGGATCTCACAATGTCAGAGAATTTTCTAAGTCTTTACTGTCGTAGACTGTCACTCCAGACTCACTGCACTTCAGCAAAAAGACAGTAAGTCAGTGCTATGTGCAGCAGTAATTTGGTTCATAAACTTCACACTGTCTGGAATAAATATTTTGGCAAAAGGAATGTGGCAAAAACTGCAAATAATTGCATTTTCCCATCCTTATTTAGCATGATTTTTTTTAACACATTCTAAATTAGCAAGGTAATGAACTTGTGACAGACAAAACAATTAATGAAAATTCAAATTAATTCTCTAGATACCAGTTCTGAATACTATATGAATAGACTAGTTGGTCTATGTGTTTGAACTTTCTAAAGCCAGATTCTGTAAACCTATATTATTACAGGGAAGAAGCTGGGAAGAACCTCCTCTATATCTTCTTTTAGAGAACAGGGTTCTGAATACGGTTTTTCTGCCCTTTGAAACTCTCTGGACAATTTATTTGGATAAATTAATTTCATTTTATTAGTAGCAATTTTCTCAATTTTTAAATAGCACGTATTTTTAAACAACATTTATCTGGTGATATTTCAGGTTGAACAAAACTTTAAAGTAAAACTGGTATTGACAATAGTACAGAGATATATTATGAAGATGAAATCATAAATATTGAAAGTAAAAAAAAAAAAAAAAAAGGTAAAAAATAGTTTCCAAACCAGCATTGAAAACAACCCAATTTATAAAACACTGTTTCTCAACACATCTGTTGAAGTAAATGAGATCCATCAGAGGCCATGGTTTATAGCCTATGAACAAGATCCTGTGAATATTTCAGCAGGATTGTGTGCAGAAGGCCCAGCCTGGAACCTAAGACAATGAAGCCACAGTACCGCTCCTCTGACAGAATAGTGACAAGCTATACCTGTTATTATTTAGCAAGACTGTTAATGCTTATTCTAGCCTTTAAAGAAAATTGTAGGAGTAGTAACGCTAAATCTAAGTCTAATGCTATTTTTAACCATACAGTCATGGCTACGTTACAGCACACGTTATTTGTGATATGAGATGAACATAATAATAATGGGATAATAGAAAAACAAAACAAATAGGACAGCATTAAGAGTTGTTTAAAAGCCAGTATTGTTTAAAAGCCAGTATGTGCAATGACACGGCTGCTCGCTGTCGGGATCTACAGTATTTCCCGCTCTGCCCGCTCTTTGCAAGTGTTCCCGCAGTTTGTGCTCTGCATCTTGACCGTGAACGAGTCTGATTCAGCTACTCTGACCACCAAACACAAGCTACAAAAGTCTCCTCTACATAAATCTAAAACCAAACACAGAACTCAGAAAATATGTCCAAAACCTCTGTCTCTAAACGGGAAAAATGCTAAACAGCGACTGTGGGTTTTCTTCAACTTGGTTCTAAGTACAACAAATGCGTGGCCGGGAAGTCAGCGTGTCTGAGACCTCGGATGCATTTTGAAATGTTTCCATCACACGGAAAAAATGTTTTCAAAACCTGCGCTTTCCCAACGAGTAACAGTTGAGCCTTTTATAGCTTTTCTCCTGGCATGGGACTTGATTAGCACGTACAAAGATTTAGACAGAGATTTATTAAGTAACAGTTATATTGTGTTGCAATTAAAACGTAGGAAATTCGCCATCTACTTAAGCGTTTAAAAATGCTTAATGTAGGAAGCAATTACACCTCATTTTCAAATTATTCCCCTGACTACAGAGCACGCTGTACAGAGTAAAAGGCGGCTGTATGGGCAGAGGCGGCGGCGGGCCGTGCCCGCTGGCCCGGCCGGGCCGGGCTCGGTGGCGGCGGGTCCCGAGCTCCCGCTGGGCGGCCGGGCCGGCCCGGGGCAGCCCCGGCCGCAGCAAGGCGGGATGGGGGTGCTGGCCCCGCGGCGGCCGGCCCGGGGGAGAGAGGAGCGAGGAGAGAGGAGAGGCCGGGCTTTTTCCCGCCCGTCTTTGCAAACCAAAACCGAGGGAAGTCCGGCACCGGCTCCAAACCGAGGACGGTAGCCCGAGGACGGCAGCTCAGGAGCCCTGTGCATCACCGCCCGCCCCCCGCCTCTCTCTTTACCTGGCTGTACTTGGCCTCCTGCTCAAGGGAGCTCTTCTCCAACCCGTTCACAGCATGCTGGGCCGGCGGGTGGAAGCTGTTCCGGCCCAAGCTGCTCCATTCCTCCACCTTGGGGCTGGGGTAAGGCGAAGTGTCGTTCACTGCTGGAAAACAAAGGAATGGGAGAGAGGGAGTTAGAGGCAGAGGCTGCGATTCGGAGGTGGAGATGGCTTTGCTTCGGGATGGAGAGGGATCCCTCTCCCCATGGGAGGCAGTCTGTGGGGCAGAGCTAAGGGGAAGCCGGTCCCTCTCCCGCCACATCTCGCTGAAGCTCCTGGAAGCTCTTAGAGAGGGATTCGTGGACAGAAGGGAGTCGACTCCTTCAGTGAAACCTGTGACAGAGATCAGCAAGCGAGCCCAGAGCTGGCTGTCTCGCTCGTCCCCAGTCCCCGAGCTGGCGGGACGGAGCTGCCGCCCGGCACTTGTCCCCAGGATCTCCTAAGGCGTGTTTAGTATTTACGGCAACCGCCGTGTGTGTATTTGTGAGTCAGAGGAGAACCGAAACCCCGTGTTACAAACAGACCTGACACGCCTGCAGATGAGCTGGGCTCCAAACACTTCTTGGGAGAAAAAGAAAACGAAAGACACACACACATATATATTATATATAGGGAAAGAAAGCAGGAAGGAAAAGAGATAACAGTCCTGTTATTTACACGCCTCTCAGCCGCGCCATGGGCATACCGGGATGTTTTTCAGGCGGACAAATTCCTCGAACGGCCAAATTCCCGCACCGGGGGGGCAAGGGGGGGTGGGGGGAGCCCCGAGCCCGGCCGCATCGGAGCCGCCGTGGGAGGGGGCTTTCCTGCCACACCACCTCGCTCGGCCCCTCGCCGTGCTGGGGAAAGACACAAATCTGAAGTTGTCTTAAGAAATTGAGCTCCCTCGGTGAGCGCCCTTTTCTGCTGATCTCACACTTTCCCATGAATAGGGGCTTCCTTTCCGTGTCAGCAAGGTCAGTTTATCCTATAAATCAAGGGCGAACAGCCCCCATCTGCGGCAGCGGCCACTCCGCAGCCCCGAGCCTCTGACGGGAAGGGGAGGGGGGGAGATTTCACATTGCAGAAAGATGTGTGCCGCTGCGGGGGCTCAGGGACACGGGGCAGATACCGAGACACCCAGCAGCACCGGCAGAGGCCTGCCTGCCAATGTGGTGTTAATAAAGGAGGAACTCACTAAAAAAATGCAACAAAACAAAACAACAACCAGAAAAAAAAAAACCAAACTAAATTTCACATGTGATTGTAATGTTCTCATTCTTTTTAATGTTCTTTGCCAACACTACCTCTCGATTGCCTCAGAGATTGCCAGGCGTGTATTTGTTAAAGTCGACTCAGAAAAAAACACATTTATTTGTGCCAGTGAGGACTAGGATAAAGTCTATATCGTGAAGGGTGAAGAACAAACTTACATTTTTTGCATGTATGTATATAAATAAAACATACTTGTGTGCGTGTATGAGTTGCTTGAAAAAATATCACCTTCTGACGAAATAAGAAGAAAATTACTCTGCAATGCCTAAAGGATTATCTTGCATTTGAAATAGTGCTAGAACTGGATTGGTGCTGTTAAAAAGGCAGTGAAAACAGAGATCACAGCTCCCACCTCTCCACTAATAGTGAGAGAAAAATGGGACACGGAGATCGCTGTAGGCAAAGGTTATTTCGGATTGTTGTTTTCAGTGACACTTTGAGTAACGCTTCCACTATATTCCACTGGCAGAGACCGAAATGGAAAAAAATGTCTCCTGCTAGCAAGCGGCCCGGGAGACGCGACGCAGTTTCCAGGCGGGGGAACAGAGAAAATGTGAAAGGGATAAAAGAGGCAAATCTTGGGCCTTTGGTTTTCCTAGACCACCGCTTCGGAGGAAAATACAGCATCAGAATGAAAGCAATTAGATGACATTTGAACTTCCTGCCGAAGCAAATTTGGCCTGATTGCAAAAACTACAGAAAATAGACTTCTCAGTAAGGCCAAGGAGGCGGCCGTGGCCGGAGCGCGGCAGTGAGCCTCGGCCGGGACAGGACCGGGACCGAGTGCGCCCTGGTGCCGCCGCAGCCCGGGCCGGTCCCTCCGGCCAGGATCGCCACTTCAGAGAAGCGGAGGTGACGGCCCATGGGTCCTGTTTGCTGGTCCGCCTGCAGCCCACCCAGGCCCTTCGGTCTGCCCGCATTCCGAGACGCATCCTCCAGTAAGCTCAGTGCCCTGCCCGTGCTGGGGAAAACGCGAGGGGGTTCCCGAATCAAACAAGGAAATCACCTTCCGACCCTCGGAGAGGAAAGAACCCAGGAGCAAGGAACCGAACCCCTCTGGCCGTGTTTGGCTGCCTTTGCGGCCCCGGCTCCCTCCCGCTTCTCACCTTGGTCTGTGATGGACCGGATCCCCAGGATGTCCGTCACCGAGTGAGAGGACGGCCACGTCCTGGGCATGGCCATGGTGCTGGGGATCGCCGGCACCCCGGGAGGGGTGGACACCTTGGCTCCTGCAGCAGCGATGGGGCTGGGGTAGGGGTAGATGTGGTTGTAGGGCAGAGCAGGCTGTGGGGGCGGCTGGTGCTGCTTGTAAGACTCGTAGTGACTCTGCTGAGACAGGTTCCCGATTTTGTTCCGGAGGATGCGGCTGATGGAGCTGACCGACGGCACGTTGTACTTGTCACACACGCCATCGGCCAGCAGGCGATCCCGGATCTCCCAGGCGAAGATGCCCGGATCCCTTTGTTTGTAGGTCCGGATATGTTTCACCACGGTGGGAGTGGTGACCCGAGGCTTGCTGCCGCCGATAGCCCCCGGTAGGATGGAGCCGGTCTCGTTGTAGCGAGCCAGGATTTTGCTGACACAGCCGTGGGAAACGCGGAGCTGCCGGCTGATGTCACACGGCCTGATACCCAGTTGCGCCAGTTCCACAATCCGCAGCCTGATGGCATTGGGCAGGGGTCTCCCGTTGACAAACACCCCCCCGAGCTGGTTCACTTCCCCGAAGGCAGGTTCTGCAAGCAAATGCACAAACACAGCCGTCGGACACGGCGGACGGCACAGAAGGGGGCGTCTGAGCTGCTCCTCATCACAGACAGATGTCACAGACAGGGACCCCCCCGGTCACTCCACTCACGCTTCTTTATAATAGCGGGATGCCCCCAAGACTGAAGGAAGGAAAAGGGAGGGAGGAAGAGAAGTGAGAGGTTAAAAGAAATAAATAAAAAAAAAAAAAAAAGAAAGGGAGAGAGAGAGAAAGAAAAAACAAAAGACATAAAGAATGAAAGAAAGAAAATCCGTGGCAACAAATGTCGGAGCTCTCCGGACTGTGCATCAAGCATATTCCCAAAAATAAGAACATTCCAGAGATGAGAAACGAGATCGCCCCAACAGACAAGTCAGCTTTATTGCCACAGGAAAAAGGAACGCGAAGAAAACAAAAAGAAAAGAAAAACATCTTCTAAGACGTGGGGGAGGGGGAGGAAGGAAAAGTAGTTGAGCAAATTCTTTTACATCTTGGGAGAGACGAGGGCAACGCGGTGCTTCTGAGTCGGGACTAACTTTTTAAAGACCGTTCCTGGTGCTGTTAGCGCCTTTCGCTTAACAACACGATTACACCGGGCTGTAAAACAAGCGCGTTTAAATGTTAACTGCTACGATCGGTGTCAGGAATAATATACAACGTGTCACGGGCTGCAGCCGTCCGCTCGGCTGCGATCCTGCCTCGCACTCGCCTAATAACACTAATAACAAGCCGATTAGTCATTAGCTCGCTCTCTCCCCTGCTCCTGACCCTCAACATGTTCTTAAAACTTGTAGGAACACGAGCAAAGTCAATAAGGGAGCCGCGGCGGTGGCAGATGACTGCGCACGGGTGCTCCCCCTCTCTTGACAGCACTTGAACCCTCCTGCGGCTCCCGGCCACTTACCCATTCCTCTGAGCGGGGCACCTCGAGGCTGGCCCTAAATCCCAAGGGATCCCTATGCCCGGGAACCGACTCCCGGCCTCCTGCGCTCCTGGCCGCACTGGCCCCAAGCCTCTCTGATCTCCGCTGAGGAGGGAACGGTAGCGCGAGGAAGAAAAGAACTACAAGGAAATCTACATCCCGACGAGAGAGCCTTGACTTCTGCATTTCAACCTCAGGGCAGCGTGGGCAGGGCCGGGCTGGGCCGGGCCCGTGGCCCACCGCCCCCCCGAGCCCGCCCCTGGGGCGGCCCCAGGGCCCAGCCGCCCTGCCAGTGGCCAGGGGAGATGACGGACAGCGCGCCGGTGGCGGCCCTTCCGCTCCCGCGCAGCGCTCCGCACCTGGGCCCGGCGCGCCGGGACGGCGGCTCCGCACCTGCGGCGGTGAGTTGTGCGGGAAGCGGTGCTGAGCGGGGCTGCAGCCGTGGCAGGCGCTGCTCGGCCGGAGAGGGCCGGGGCATCGGCAGGCGGCTCCGCGGGCCCGGGCTCGGTCGGCGGGCGAGGCAGCGCCGCCCTTTCTGGCCCCTTTCCCGGACTAAACAGCCGGAGAGGGGGCTCCGAGCCCGGCAGAGCGGCCCCCCCCTTTCCCCGAATGAGGCAGAGCAATGTCTTGACACGCACACGGTTCCCCCGCGTTTAGTTTGTGGATGCGGGTGAGAAGTTCTTGGCGAGTTTGATCTCCTCGTTATGATAAAACACCTTTTCGCTAACGAATGTTTCGCGGGCGGTGTACGAGAAGACCGTGAGCGATGAGAGTTGAGTCATTTTTGGTGAACATCACCAACCGCTCAGGAAGCGAGCCGCATTTTCCCTTGCCTTGGGAGGAGACGGGACGGGACTTGTAGCGCCCGGCACCGGGATGCTGTTCTCCGGCCCCCGCAGCCCGGCACCGGGATGCTGTTCTCCGGTCCCCGCAGCCCGGCACCGGGATGCTGTTCTCCGGTCCCCGCAGCCCGGCACCGGGATGCTGTTCTCCGGTCCCCGCAGCCCGGCACCGGGATGCTGTTCTCCGGTCCCCGCAGCCCGGCACCGGGATGCTGGCGCTCGCTGCCCAGCTCAGACCGGCCCAGGTTTTAGTTTCATCCCCGCACTAACATTGCACCGCGCCGAACCGTAAAATGTCAACGTCTCGCAGCCGACTTCAGCTTTATAAAAGGCACTGATACATATTAGCAATCAAAAGAAAAACAGACAAAGCTGGTAGGAATTAAAGAATGTGTGGGTCACGGTGTGTATGTGGAAGAAATGTTTGGTTTGGCGGTGTACGGATCCTGAGCTGATCTTGTGTGTGTGCGTCTTGCGCCCTACATTACATTATGTTGAACACAGAGATCATGGGCCCCCAGCTCCAGCTAAGGATTTATCTTGTCCTTTTTGGTTCTGAGTGTTTTTTCGGGTTTTTTTGTTTGTTTGATTTTTTTCTGTATTATTCTCCTGAGGTTCTTCATTGTCGTTTATTGCTATTTATTTTTTTTAATAGAGTCTCAAAGGCACAGACTCTGTAAATTAAATAAACGTGCAAAGAAATAAGGCGGTGATCCTAGTGCACGAAATATCACCATGTAAACCACAAAATTCATGTAGCTGGTGTATAAACATTGTCTCGATATTATTTTAACTGAAATGTAAGATATTTTTAGGAAAAAAAAAATGGAGCGAGATTTCAGAGCCTGCACATATCGTAATGAACATTTCTAACTGTGAAGAAATAAGATGTTGCAGGAGCTCTCCCAGAAATTAGCGGCATGTTGTAAACATATTGTGGCGAAAAGAAGGTAACCATGGCTTTTTTGCAGGTACCTCTTTTTGATCGAAATATCGTCAAATATTTGATACTTCTGTTTTTTTCCACATGGATGTAAATAAATAAATGAATAATCATCAACAAACCAAAACTAAACAACAACAACAAAAAAAACCCAACCCAAATAAAATCAAAACACCACCACAACAACTTTTCTATGGCAGTTTTGTGGTTACTTCAAAAATGCGAGTTGCCCTTTCAGAATATCGCACCTGTAAATTGTGGTGCTTCTTCAACCTACATAGAATTACCCCTGATAAGGGGAGCACTCTTCACACCCTCGCAAATGCCGCTGCCCGAAATCGCTGGCATTTTGTGCAGGCAGTACTAGCAGGCATTTGCTGAACCCAGAACCCCTTTTTGTGCTACGAGCTGACCTTCTTCGACTATTTTCAAGGCAGAAAACATTGAACTAGCGGGACCCGGATCAAGCCTCAATTAAGTTATTTATGTAATTAAATAAAGGAAGGGGGTGGGAGTCCGATCCACTTGAACAGGGTATTTCTTGTGGAAAGGGAGTTTCTTGTCGGGATTCCCGACAAGGCTGCTCGCCCTACAGCGTCTCCCCAGCCCCACGGGCCCTGGGCTGCTCGCCGCCCCTGCTGCCCTCAACACGCGGGACTCCGTTGGTTTAGCCCGTGTGGCCGGGGAGCATCTCCGTGAGCACGGCTGGTGTAAGCCCGACCCCGCCGCTCCTGGACCCGTTCGGCGCCCCTGCAGCTCCCTCAGGGTTGCTGGGATGCTCGGGCGTGACCCTGTGCTGCTCTCCCACGCTGCCCAGGCAGCTTCTCTTCCCATCTGTGCTTATTGTGTTCACAGTTGGGTCCTTCTCTCTCCCCTCCGCCGTGTCCTCCAACCTGTCTGATCCCCCTCCTTCCCTCTCCCACCCCTCCACCCCCGAGCCCGCCTCTGATCTCCTGGATATTTTGTTTCTTTCCCCTTTCTCAATGTGTGTTCCTGATGTGGTCCTGTCGGAAAAGCTCGTTTACTCTGCTCGGGTCTCCAGTGGTTTAAGGATAATGTTTATCAGAAGTGAACGTGCTCAACTTGTTTCCATTCAACTGCTGAGTGTGGGCTGAAATACCAAAGGTCAGATCTACAGTGAGTCAGTAGAGGGCAGGGGGAGACGAGAGGAATATGAAAACATAATATACAGCAGCCTGTTGATCGCTTCTGACCTGCCTGGCAAAAAGATTAATTTTTTCAGGTAGGAAATCATTGTAGAATCGGAGGGGAAAGGCAGCAGGGAGAGGATGGCGGGGGCCGCTGGGTCGGGGTTTCTCCAAGCGGGGAAGGGCACGCGTGCCCGGGCAGGGGGCTCGCCCCGAGAAGCCGGGGGCTGCCCCGGCACGCACCCGCGCCCTCACCGCGGGATCGCCCGGCCTGACAAAGCAAAGCTGGAGTGGTGCGGGGAAGCTGTCACAGACTCACTGGGCCAGTGCCAGACAGGAGCTGGGCTT
Organism: Poecile atricapillus; assembly: GCF_030490865.1. Classification (NCBI taxonomy): domain Eukaryota; kingdom Metazoa; phylum Chordata; class Aves; order Passeriformes; family Paridae; genus Poecile; species Poecile atricapillus. The sequence continues at coordinate 156,908,214 of NC_081249.1, read as the reverse complement.
CCCCTCCCGTTCCTTTCCCTCCGTGCCGAGAGAGTGACTGAGCGGTGCCACCGCGGGTCCCGGCAGCCGGTGTCTCTCGGGGGTCGCTGCCCCTGCCTGCCTTCTCCCGACATTGCTGCGTCCCAGAGGGGAGCCAGAGACTCTCCCCTTTCTCTCCTCCCCTCAAATTCTGCTCTTTCGCTTTCTTTCCTCCACAAAACATACTCGGTGTGAGCTGCCCACTGCAAATCGCGCGTACGGCAGCAGCCGCCTCGATGCGCGGCCGGTACCGGCGAGGCGGTGGCTGGCAGCCCCGGGCTGTCCCCGCCCATCAAGGCCTTCTCCGGGACCGGGCAGAACACCAGACAGTGCCCAAGCTCCCGCAGCTGAGAGAGCAGAGTCCCGACGCTGCCGTATCCCACCGCTCCGGCAGAGTAGGGCTCCTTTGCGCCGCCGTGCTCACCTCGGCGTGTCTTGCTCCTTCCTCTCAGAGCCGCCTTCATGAGGCCTTTCTGTGCCTCGCTCTGCTCCACAGATGCCTCCGCTCTGCCCTTGTAGGAAGAAACCAGACAAATCCAAAGCAGCACACCCCCCAGCCCCTCTTTGATGCTGCAGATTTTTATTGATTTTATTTATTTATTTATTTTTTTAAGGAAGGAAGGAAGATAACCCCCTCTCCTTCCTCGAGGGGAGTGGGCTATTAAGGCGCTATTAAGGCAGAAGGACGGTCACGGGGTAAAGTATTTTGTAAGCAGAAGGCTCCCTGGTCCTTCCCAAAGGGCACCGTCCCCCGGCCGTGCATGTAGTCGGGTGGCCGTATTTCCCGAGGCGGCGTGGGGAAGGTCCGGGGGCGGCCGGAGGGACTGTCGCCTGCCCTGTCTTCCCCGCCCCCAGCTCCTGCCATGCGGCTCCAAGCCGCGAAATCCAGCCCCGGAAGCGATGCAGACAGTTTGGTGGGTACAGAGCATCTTGGAGCCGGAGCAGGGGTGAGGGGAAGACGCTGTGTGGGGGTCGGAGGAGATTTTGGACGCCTCTGAAAGGCAGGCAGGGAAAAGCGGGCAGAGGCAGGTGGAAGGCTAGCAACAACCCAGAGACAACCTCGAGTTATGTCCGGAGGTGACCCATCCCAGAGGGAAGGTGCTTTGTGAAATTGGGAGAGATGAGACCCACGGAGCTTCGAAACGGGGCTTTCATTTTGCACACAGCTATTCCTACACGTGAGAATATAAAATCCCACGGGATATCCAGGGATCATTCCCGTTTTCTGCGAGGAACCGAACGCAGGATGAAGGGGCCTCCACGCATCACTGGCTGCCATGTGCATTTCCTTATGCCCCAAAATAGCTGAGCGCAGTAGGTTAGCGCGGGCAGCGTGCCTTAGCAGGCAGAGGGGGAGGCTGCGGGGCCGCCCGCGATCCTGGCTGACCTCGCTGCTCCCGCTCTCCTTGCGAGCCTGAAAATACCCGGCCTGACCCCCAGCTCTCAGCTGTGCTGACCCTCCCTCGTAGCCTGGGACAAGAGCCCGTGCACCGGCAAACGCTTGTGAGAAGGAGAAGGGGCATTTTCACAGGGAGACGTCGCTTCCAGCTTGCAGATAAGGACCGCTGCAGATAGGGACTGCTGTCCCCTCAACATCTCCCTAACCCCTTAGCGACCCCCGACCCCAGCTCTTCTGCAGGGGATGGCCTTGTTTTCCACTTGTCCTCCCCTTTTCGGAGGAAAAGGGATTTTTGAGAATGATCCTGGCACAAGATGCTGATCCGTTTTTGGTAGATGTCGCGTTTCTTGTTTCAGCCTACTACCTTATTTTAGCTCGCTAAAAACCACTGGCTTATACGTTTGTGTTTGCATAAGCTGCCCGCGTTCATTTACTTGTGATTCCGGAGCGGAGGGTATTTTTACTTTAATTTAATTAACGTAGCATTCAAAGCTGCACGGACATACACACAACAACTCCGAAACTCTCACAAGGTAGAGAGGGAACTGTGCCTTGTGAGAGTGCGTAATTTCAATTTTAAAAAATTGTTTTAACGTTAGGGACAAGAAGGAGAATGAAAATATAGTAAGATGAAATCTTGTTTAACAAAGTTTCATCAGATACAAACGAGCCATGACTGGACATTTCCTGAATATTTATGAAGCAATGATGGGCAAAATCCGAACGGGTCTTGGAGTCGCTTCGACCGTCACAGACCAAAAATCTGAAAATAATTAAACATAGCAAGAAATAGAGACACAAGGCTTTTAGGTGTCCTGCTTTTGGGATAAAAAACTCTTGCAAAGCTCTCCTTCCTGGCGTGCAGAAGCAGGGAAGCTCAGCTTTAGCGGTCAGGAAATGCCCAGGGGCTGTATCGGGGGTTGGGCTGGAGCCCCCGCTCGTTCTGGAGCAGCTTGTCCCGCCGCTCGGAGCCGGCTGGTTCCGCTGCTGCCGGCTTCCCTGGCCCGGCCGGGGCTCTGCGGTACCGCGAGGAGCCGTCCCCAGGCCTGGTGGGGGAAGGACAGGGTCTGTAGAAACTCAGGCGACCCGTGGAGAGTGACTGGGGGCATTTGAGCCATTCTCAGGAGAAAGGAGGAGACCGACAGCCCCGGTTACACTGTCGGGGTTGAGCCCGCCGTGCAGGTCGGTGCAGACCCTCTCCAGTGAAGGCGTGAGCGTGCTCTTCACTGGATCTCTCTGAAGACGGGTGAACAGGTGAAATAAATGCACAGTAGTGCTAAACCGGGAGAAAGGCCGGTAGTTAAGGACGTCCCCTCGGAGCAGGTTTCCCCGGCAAAGCCCTCCGCGCCTCCCGCCGCTGCCCAGAGCCGGCAGTGAAGACGTGTGCGGGTCTGAACTGTCCCGGTTCCTCTCCCCGGCGCGGGGAGCTCCACCTGGCCTATGGCATCGGTGCCACTGTCATACCCCTTTCACCTTTTCTTGAGTATCCAGATAGAGCTTGGGAAGGTTAGGTGGCGTGTCTTAATGATGTGCTAGCTGCTTGGACAGGTTTAATAACTTTGCCGCCAATCGTACTTAGCAACCGCTCTGGAAACCAGACAGTGCCTCATTAGGGCTTTCCTGATGCAAGCATTTGACTTGAATGAGCCGTGTAGAGTAAATTTCTATTTGCACTAGGATTTGTTTAATGACATATAGGGGAATAGACAATTCTCGTGGAGCAGACCATTAAGCTACAGAGGGCTAGATTCTAAAACCGTATTTTGTTCTAATAAAGAAATCGGGTTTTCATTTGTCACATGTTACATGAATTTAGAGTAAATGAAAAATATAATTCTATTGTTCTGTCTTAAATTATAGGAACCAATTGGGAATTCCTAGGCAATTTTCTCCGTTTCTGCCTTCGCTTCTGCAACACCTAGTACCACTGCCACCTACAGGAATAATTGCATTTTCAAGTTATTTTCAAGTAACCAGAAGCGTTTGAGAGTCCTGGTAGCTCTGTCATCTTCCTGGACGCGCAGCAGCAAGTCTGACTTTGAGAAGCAGTGTTTTTCTCCGTGGCTTTCGTTTGAGATCACACACTGGTGCAGGTTCGCTCCTCTGTGGCATGGCAGTGGGAGGGATGGAGCCTTTCCCGCGGGACCCCGGGAGACGCAGCCAGCAAAGGTGAGGGGCAGCACGGTCTGTGTACACCAAGAAGCGTTTCGGGGCTCGCTGGTGATGCCCCGCTCGGTGCCGGGGAGGCGGCCGCCGCCAGCTCCCGCTTGCGCCGACGGAGCCCAGCACACTTAAGGACACGGGGAGCTTAGGAACTCTCCTGCATGGCGTCTTAAATCAGTGCCGATATATCTCCTGGCTGTGCTGTTAGGAAAGGTAGCTATAAGCCAAGCGCAGCTTGGGAACCTCCCCTGCACACCTCGCGGCACTGCTTCGTCTACTGATTTATAATGACGAATTACTACAGTGGAAGAACGGTTATCCCCTCCCTCGTCTTTTTGGTAGGAGAGGCCTTGGCTGCCAGGGAGGTTCTTTCTCCTTTGCTGCTGCAGTGCAGTCCCACGGAGTGAGGCCGAAGGGGTTCGGGGGCCTGGGCAGAGGGACAGCGAGCAGCACAGCCTCCCACAGGTGGCTCCGCCGGGGAGGAAATTTCCTTGTTTGAATCTGTGTCCACTAATCCTTTCCCACAGTTAACCCGACCTCCTAAAGATCCGTTTTTGGGACCTAAGGCCGGCGACTATCCTTCCTGACCAGGCTTGGAAGTGCATCTTTTCTTTTTCTCGATTCTTTATCTTTAAGGGTTTCCAGTTCCTATAGCTTTATTTGTGCAAAACCACGTTATCCAAAAATGTGCACACGAATACCTTCATCCTATGCATTAGGCTCGTTGATGCTCTGTTGCTCTGGACCTCCGAGGTAACCTGAGGTTCTTCTGCAGGTGGGAACATCTGTGTCATGCAGTGCACAGAGCACAGCTGCCCGTGCGGGTGAAAAAGGGATGCGTTTTCCTTCAAAACCATGTCTTCCCCTGCATTACATAGTCACAAAACACCGAGGTGTATGGGTTTGCTTTTTTTTCCTGATAGAGTAGGAAATGAGAGAGAAGAGAAGAGAGGAGAAGAGAGGAGAAGAGAGGAGAAGAGAGGAGAAGAGAGGAGAAGAGAGGAGAAGAGAAGAGAAGAGAAGAGAAGAGAAGAGAAGAGAAGAGAAGAGAAGAGAAGAGAAGAGAAGAGAAGAGAAGAGAAGAGAAGAGAAGAGAAGAGAAGAGAAGAGAAGAGAAGAGAAGAGAAGAGAAGAGAAGAGAAGAGAAGAGAAGAGAAGAGAAGAGAAGAGAAGAGAAGAGAAGAGAAGAGAAGAGAAGAGAAGAGAAGAGAAGAGAAGAGAAGAGAAGAAGAGGAAAAGGAGAAGAAGAAAAGAGAAACTAGCTTTTTGGTCTGTGCTGAAAGGTTTGTGGCCATTTTAATGTTTTACTGCCTGTGGAAAACTCGGTCATTACTGCCCTGAGGGTTTTCTTTCGTTGAGACAATAAAACAAGAACAGCCCTCCCCTCCTCAATAACAACAGCCACGAAGGGATACGAGGAAAGAGAGCCGAGCTGCTCTTACTCCCTGTCCCATCCCCTTCTGCCTTGCGTGGGCCCTCGGGGGGCCTCAGCTTCGACCCCAGACGTGACATTATTGATGCGCGTGAAAACAAATTACTTGTGACATGAAACAGCAAAGACGTGACCGGGCGCCGAGTTCATTATCAGTAGCGGAGTTTCATAAGGTAAACGAAAGCTTCTTCTTCTCCGGCTATAAATTTCTGCGATGAAATTCAGTAGTTTTTTGGGTTTTTTTTACACGGCGGATCCGGAGTCGAGCTCTGCCAGCTCACACCACGCGTGGAAATTAAAGTGTTATCCCACCACTATGGCTGCAAACCACGCAAGTGCCATATTGCAGTTATCCCCAGCAGCCCGAGCTGCCGCTCCTCCTCCAGAAGCCCCTGGGCGGCACAGCCCGGGGCCGGGAGGGTCAGGCAGGCAGGCGGGACGAGCCAGGGCAGCCCGCGGCCGCCGGGGCAAGGGCAGCGGTTCTCGCTGGCTGGGTTTCGTTTGCAAAACTGTTCTCTCAGCTGCTGGTGTTGTACGAAGAGGATAAAACGCACCCAGCTCATTTGCAAAGTTGAGGTGCCTAAATATTTAGTGCAGAATAGTGCTGGAAATACACATTTTTTATTTCCTTTGGAGAAGAACGCTGTTGCGAGATTTCTGCCCCTCGCCACTGCCTGCCTAAACGGGACTCGCCTTCGGGGAGGGCAGATGCCCTCCGGAGCGGTGGATTTTTTCCCTTTGGGATTCTGGCAGGGTCAGAAAACGACATTTCAGAGTGACTTCTCCATGAGTTTTCTGCCAAACGCAGCAACAGCGAGTAACCCAGGGACTTTGCGGCGCCAGTCGCGGTGCTGAGGGGCATTTTGGCTTTCCCTGTACTCTGACTCTGCCCACATACCCCTTTTCCTGGTGTCCTTGTCCCGGAGCCTGGAGATGTCCGACAAGGGTATCTCCCTTCCAGGATCCCCTTCCAGCCCCGAGGGACCCGAGCAGCCCAGGGGATGAGGAAGACTGGCGGCCCGCAGCCAGTAACCCGGGACGTCGGGTCGATCTCTTGTCCCCTCCTGCAGCTGTTCCAAACCCAAATCCCGGCTACCGCCCAGGAAAAAGGCGCAGCAGGACCAGGGCCTGGGCTGCAGAATCGCCCCGCTCCTGGCAGCGCAGTCCCGAGGGGAGAATTCCCAAACTGGAGAGCCGGATACGGCCTTTACAGTCCATGTGGTGTCCCGAAACGGGTTCCTTCGCCCGGCGTGCGAGAAGCCGATCCACACACACTGCTCTGGGATTGCTTTCAGCGGCAAGCCGGAGGGAAGAAGGCGAGGGAATTTTGCTGCGCACAGCACTGTGCTGAGCACCGAAGCAGAGTCTCCGCGGCTGTGGGCGGCTCCACGCTCCGCGGGGGCTGCTCTCTCCTGGCCGCGGCTCAGGCTCCATCGGGGGATCCCGGTGTCACCGACCTGGCCCTGGCACAGGGACCGTGTCACAGGCCCTGCTGCTGACCACCTGCCCCTCCAGTACCCTAGTCGTACTAGTGTTTCTCTCCATAATCTTCCTCCCCACCAGGGATGAGATTTGAGATATCCCCGTGTGGGACATTTGTCTTCAGGGCGTTTTAGTTCATCTCTGAGCACCTAATTAGACAGAAAGTGTCCAGCCTCGAGGGAGGGGAACATAAGGGCTGTGGGAAGCGTGGACTTTTCCTGCTGCTTGTAGGAGATCTAAATGCTTGTGACCTAAATGCTTGTAGGAGACGTAAGTGGTGGAGAAAAGGGTGATGCCAACGCCTCCAGAGAAAGTTTGTTGGCAAGAGGTCCAAGAATGACTGCTGTGGAGGACACCATGTAGCTCTGCTGGACATGCTGCATGGCGACTTTCCACACCCCTGGAGCAGGGCTTCTCTTCATGGTAAAGGTCGATGCTTACCCTAAATCAGGGAAATCACAAGTTTTCTTGTGGCAGAGAGGCCGAGCCAGAAGCTCCCCCTCCAGGTCCGTGGAACATCCACTGAATTTCTCTTGGCTTCCCGGATCGAGACCTGGAACCCAGGCGAGTGACCCCTTACCTGAGACCTGCTGCCGGTCACTTGGCAGGGACAGCGTGGAGTGGCCGAGGTGGGGCTTGGGTGCAGATTCATTAATTAGTTACCATATCTATGAACTCAGCAGCCACTCAGCAGTTTGGGAAATTCATCTCAGCTTCATTGTCAAAACATGCGGATCTTTGTCCGACGTCTCTCTTACTTCATCCACAGTTCTGTGAGCAGCCTCTTAGTCTCTGGATGTCACAGTATGGGACACATAGTTTCTATCTCCCTCTTCACATATGTATGAACACCCTCTGCTTATAATAAGATGAAATGTCACTTAGGGAAATAAAAAGCAAACAGCATCTAGTTGCTCTGCACATTTGAAGGGTTTGTTTGTTCTTTGTATGCACACAATTTAGGATAAAGGTGGGGGCTTCCATACGATTTGAATAAAGTGCCCTTTCTTCCTTGTAGTTTTTAACCTATACCTTTGTCTTGGTTTGAGTAAATTGTGACTATCAAAAGAAAATAATAATTTATGTGTTATAAATCCCACTCCTGCTAAAAGTAGTTGCAAAACCAAATAATTGCAATGTTCTGAATGAAAAAATTAATTTTAAAAAATCAAATAATTGCAGTTGAATTATTCATGTACTGCTGTTGCAAATTTACAATAATTTTGTATTTGCACAGTTACAGCAACGTAGAAGATACAAAAAACGCTATCAAGACCGGCTTCCTATATTAATAACTGTATAACTTTATTTTTAAAAAATTGTGGATATTTTATTCAAGTTTAAAATTTCTATGCCTATTATTTTTATGCCTATATGCATAAAATACAGATTTTCATTTACAAACAAATCTGAACATTCTCTTCGGAGAAAAGAATGTGAAAGAGGTAGAATTACATTGCGAATATATAATTCAAATGATAAATTTTTTTTTTTAGTTTGTCTTTCAGGAATTTTATTTTTTTTTAAATTCCTATATGTTTTTTGTGTTCATGCTGCCCGGTTTGTATTTTCTTTGAATGTACAGGTGGGCACTGAATTTCGTTTTCTTTAGGTGGATGTATCTGGCTATTTGCATGCAAGTGCCCACTCGTTGGGTTAAGGGCAGGTGTTAGGCTGTTAAGACGTGTTAGGCGGTGGGGAAAGGGATGTGCAGGCTCTGGGCTCTGTATCCGTGGATCGGCGTGGAAAGGCCGAGGGCAGGGAGTGGATGACACAAGCGCCCCGCTGTGTGCTGAAGCTGGCCGCCCGCCGTGGCACCGAAGGACCGCACGGGCTCTTCCCCGCAAGAGCATCTTTTGTTTTCCAGCCTCCCCAGGTGACACCCGCCCAACGCCAGCTCAAGGCGACCACATGAAAGCTGCGTGAGCGTGTGCCTTGTGCCCTTCTTTCATAGTGGCTATTTCCCTTCTCCCCGTGCCAGGGGCCATACCCGGCCCCCGCGGGACGCATTTTGTGACCTGCACCCGGAGGAAGGGGACGCGGTGGAGCAAATCGGCTGCGAACGGGATAAAACTCGCGATCGCTCGGGGTTTTACCGCTCCGGAGAAGCCAGCTTTTTGAATCTGTTCACCGGGCAGTCTCAGGTTTCCCGCCCCATCCCTCACCTCCAGCTGGAGCACTCGGAAAGAGAGGAGCAGCGAGGGTGAGGCACCGGGGCCGTTCTGCCCCGACACGGCGCGCCATGGTGCGGGTGCTGCGCGTAGCTCGGCTCCGCGGGAGAAGAGAGCCCTAGCCCCGCTGCCGGGGAGCAGAGAGAGCCCCCGGGCAGCGAAATGTCCCCGATTTTTTCCCCGGCGGTAAGGAGACCGGTATGCCACAGCCCTTTCCCACTGAACTATCCATAAATAGCGGCGTATAAAAATAACAGAGAGAGATATGTGTATAAATACACGTGTATGTGTGTGTGTTTCCAGCATTAGCTGTGTTTTACACGAACCGGGACGTTTTCTGAGAGAGGGACGTGGTTCCTTTCCCCGGAAATTTGCCGGAATAACCAGAGCAGCCTTTGTCCCAGCTCCTGAACTGATGCTCCCCGACTGCGCGCTTAAACCCAACGTGTTTTTTCCTGTTCGTTTATTTTGCTCTTGGGGTGCTTTTGGACACTCTAAATAAGCTGCCGGTAATATCTCTAAATCCCTTCTGGCGTCAGAAGCAAACGTAGCAAACACAGGCACTTCTGCCTGGTTTTGAATTTTTGAGGCGGATGGGAAGGGCGTGGGGGTAGACACTAGGACAGTGTGGACGGAGAGGGAGAAAGTAACATATTTTCTTGAGTCTGGAGAGTGACATTTCTCCCGGCAAGAGCCCGCAGTCGCTGCAGGAGGGGGTGGCGGCTGCCGGGTCCGGCTGCGGGGAGCCCTCCCAGCTCGGCAGCGGGGCGGGCGCAGCCCCCGCCGGCTGGAGGCAATTCCGCTCCGCCGGTTCGCCAAGGTGTTGCATGCCTGGAGAGGCTATTGTGCTGCTTCTAGAATATTTCTACACACTGCACGGTAGGAAAACGCGGTCTGCGACAGAAATTGCTCTGCCCGCACCAGCGGTCTTCGGGGCTGTCTGAATTTGCTGGAAGGGGAGGCAGGAGCACTACATCTTTGTTCTTTAGGGAAATCTACTTTTACTCTCTTGTTAGGCTGATATTAGGAGTGATTAGCGATTTGTGGCAATACTTGTCTCTTCCTGTTTATCAGAGATCTCTCTGGGGGCAGCTCCCACCCTCCAAAACGTCCCGTCCGTGCCTCTGACACAGGGGACCCCAGAAGGGACTCAGGGTGGGACCTCGATGTCCCCCGGCCATCCCGGAGTGAGGGTGTGATCCCCAGCTGCCGTGGGGTTTTTTTCACAGGTGCTGGGGAAGCACTCCTAGGGGACGAGGAAACGGGTAGTGGAAGCTCCTTCTCCCGGCACTGGATTACGGTCAGCACGCCTGCCCATCCAAACCACGATGCTGCAAACCTTCGGCTCACCGGGCAGTCTCTGGGTCCCGCCCAGAGCTGGGACAAAGGGTGATCCCATTGTCTGGTGGTGACTGCAGTAAGGCCGGAGCCCTACAGCTCTCGCAGCCCCAGCTGTCACATTCCCCCTGCTGTCTGCCCGCCATCCTCTGGAAGTGCAGCTTCGCATTTAAAATGGAGAAGTATCCCAGCAGCCGCTCTCAGGTTGCTCTGAGGAGTGATTGGAACAACCCTTGCTTGGTGAATAGCTGGGGTAGAGGAAAGTCTCTGAGCTTAACTGTGCTGGGAATTTCCCACTTTTGTTTCAGTGACAGAAACAGGGGTTTTTCCATTGGAAAATGTTTCAGGCCTCTGTGTGATTAAATTGATGCATCATTTGGGATGGGACATTACAGTGACAGAGAATGAGACCGTGAATTTCTGGTCATGGCAAGGCTGCAGGCATTGTAATGCAGAGTATTCATATACCAGAGGGTTCTCTCTCACTCACTCCTGTCCTACCTCCCCTCTGACCATGAAGGCAATACTGGGCTAAGTGCCTTGTTTATAATTCCCTTGTACACTGGAGTCAATCACACAATATTTGAGAATAACTAGTAAGTTATTAAAGACAGATTCAAGCCTTATTCATCTGGTGTATGGTGCCATCTGCTTGAACGAAGAAAAATAATGTGCTGGGAGTGGTGAAGATGATTCCCTTTTTGCTGTAACACAAGACCAGAGGAAACAAGATCGATACACTTTCAAGGAACAGGTTAGCTCTCACTGACAGCAGCTTTCTCTTTTTTCATTCTTCCCTCTGCCAGTCCCAGGATTTCAGTTTTAACTTTCTGATTTTCCTCCTTCTCTGGTATCAATATTTGCACTTGAATGAGATAATTTACAACCAAACAAGGGCTTGAAGCCTGTTTTAACTTCACCAGCATTTCAATACTATGGAAGTCCTTCCTGAGACTCAGTGAGTCACCTCTTGAGGCACTTAAGAAATCTCTGTTTTTTTCCTGATCTTTCTTCAGGTCATATTTGTCTGCCTGCAAGGATGCAAACCTGAAAACCTTCCTTCGGATCCATGGGGCAACAGTCCCTTCAAGTTGATCACAGTGCATGGAAAGAACAAGTCCTCTCAGGCAAACTAGTGTGTTAAAGCCACCAAGGTGAGCTGCTGTGGCCAGCTGTGGGCAGAAGGCAGCCTCCCCTGCCCTGCCCGAGTGTAGGAGCTGTCTGGCATTGGCATGCCCAGCATTTCACACACGGTGCCTAACACTAGCACAGTCAAGCCCAGATCTCCAGGTATGTTCTTTCTGGGCTTGATTCTGCCACCATGTACCAGAACAAGTAGTATCTTATTCATCGGTGGATTTCACTCAGTCTTAGTCATGGAGATGGAATTGGTCCTACAACAACAAAAATAGCTTTTAACCTGCGTCCTTTCCAACACTCCCTGTGTGGCCTCCCCACCACAATAACAAACAGAAGCTCCCAGAAAGCAGCAGCAAGTTCAGAGAGATCTGGCTCCTCAGCAGTTTGAGTTTTACCTGGTGCTGTTTGTTCTAAGACCTTGAGCATATCCTTTCTAGTATTGAGCTCCTGGGGAGACATAAATCCTTCTATGCAATGGGGAACCAAACACTTTTAAATATTCTTATCTAATGGATATCAGTACTGACTTTTGTGCACGATGCTTCTAACATGAACCTACCCAGCCTCTGCCTTCAGAGACCAAAGATTAAAATGACTTCATCTTCTAGACAAGAAGTCCCTATATTTGATAACAGGATTGGATTACACTCTGTCCCACTCTCCCTGCTATTACCCTTCCTTCTGTTCTTGAACTTAAATCTGGACATACATGGACATAGAGGAAGAGGAAGAGTTTTACCAGCAGCTACAATTCTTGTGTGAGTACTTCAGCCTGCTGCACGGTGATCAAGGCAGGCCATGGGTTAACAGCTGAATAACTGGGCACAGCACCTCAGTACCAGCTTGCTCAGTGTGCAATGACTCAACTCAGGTGTTTCTGAAACACTTTTCTGACTTTTTATTCTCTTTCATTTAGGTCACATCTAACTCCATATTGCAAGGTGCTGAGTAACAGCTTATGATCCCTATCAAGTAATGGCTCCAGGGTTTGTTTACTAACATCCACTGGAGACTCCAGCTTTTCTGTAGAAACAGAAACTGAGCCCAGGCTTATCCAGGTATCAAGCTGTCACATTCCTTGGGGCCTGTAGAGCAAACTGGCCTTTGTGAAGAATGTTTACCGTGACTGTGAGGCAGCTGTGTTTAGAGAGTCATTTCAAGAAAGTCGAGAAATAACCAGTAGGATTTCCATAACAGATTGATACCGATTTGTAAGGGAAGGACAACTGTTCCCCAACTGGAGCTTTGCATCCATCACAAGTAATACAGCGAAATAGCAGTGATGAGACTCAAAGTCAGACAAGGATGCATGGGAGACCTCAGGGTTGACTCTAGCCCAGGTTTTAGTTTATCAATTATTTTAAGATCTGTTCCTCAGACATTAATAGATAATTGGTATAGTCCTAATTTCTGTGCCCATGCAAAATATTCCCTCCTGCTGGGACTGACATTAGCTTTAGGTTCTGACTGTGTTAGTATCGTGCCTGCAGCCCTTCTGATCTTTTGCAGCTTCCAGCTTATTAGCTGTGGAAAGATATGCTGTCAGATTTAGGATAGAGGAGAGAGCTAGTCACAGAGGCTTATCCCAGTTTCAGGACGGGAGTAAATTTTGCTGTAAACAGTATCCTGCATGTAAGGAATTCTGAGCATTTTCTTCTAAACTGCAGCACCTTTCCATCCCAAATATCTTCTTCTCCATGCCCCCAAGTACCTGATGGAACAAAGCATAGCACGTAAAACATAAAAGAGGATTGAGCAAACCATGAGGAATCTTATTAAGGATATGCCTCTCCCAAGAACTGGCTGTGGAGTATATTGCTTTCACTCACTTAGATAATATTTCACAGAGGCAGGACAGTCCTTTAATAGACAGACGAATAGATCAGTTGTACTTTTGTTTTGCTTGGAGGATGATTTTTTTCCCCTGCAAATACATTGTAGGAAAATTCCTCCTACAGATTTTGGAGGAATATTTTAAAGCTTATATTAATCATCTCTTTTCAGAGGTGAAATTTTTGTCATCTCTGTAATTAACTCAAGGTTTCAAAATTTCATGGACAAAAAAGTTGCAGAAATTTTAAGGTATGAATTCTTAATATTTCTATCAAATTCTTCACTTGTTTCCTTCCATTTTTAACTTCACTGACAATGAAGACTTTTGTCTCACTACGACCTTATTATCTATATTTGCTGTTGACATTTATTTATGACTAAAACATGAAGTTATCATTACAGCAAAATTGGTAGAACTGCAAAAATTGTATTTACTACCCAAAGGAAATACCCAAATAGAACAATAAATAAATTATCTCAGATAAAAGATTTATTTTCTCTGTATGAATGCAAAGTGCAATATTCTAGAAGCCATGTGGCCAAGTTTTGCCTTACAATTCACCTGCTGTGTGTTCCAGACAGGGTAGGAGCTACCAAAAAGTATGAAAGAGGATTTATGTTGTATAACAGATGACAACTGTCTTGTAAACTCAAACTCTCGCAGCTTGTGCTTTTACTCTGAAGTTCCTTGAGACAGTTATTTGATTTATGAAAGTCCAGTTGGTAACTGGCAAACGCGTACGTGCCAAGAAGCCACAGAAGCCAGCAGCAGCCAAACACAGGCATCAGAGGGCAGAATTTTGTTTATGAAGTAAAACTGCAAATAATACAATAGTACTCAGTCACCCCCTCTCACAATGTCCCAGCACCTCCCTGCTGCTCTCTTCCTTAAGTAACTGCAGTTCAGGATGTGGTGGAAATGCTGGAAGGGAGGAAAATCAGTCCACAACTGTTTCTGCAGGATTTCACTAGGAGGAGCCATACGATATGTAATGAGCGTGCAGAGCTGTTTGCAATTAGTGTACCTCCGAACTGCTCCCAGGGCAGCATTTTTTGCTACTGCCATTTATCTTTGTAATAAATATTTTTCAAATAGATCAGAAGACAAAATTGACACCAATTACTGTGATCCTTTGGTTTCTCAGTATGCTATTTTTATAGACTTCATTCTGCCACCAAGAGGAGAGTAACTCTAATTACCACATCACATACACACCTTATGTAGGACTGTGGTATTTTGTGAAATGTTTCTATATCTTCCTCCATATTTAGTGCAACTGTGAACACAACTGTGCATGATCCTGCCTGATGATTCACCTGGAGCAGAAACAACTATCAATAGTAAAATTACGGGGAGCCAAGAGTGGGAGGGTGACTTATCACTTGAGTTTCACAGTTCATCCCTAGGGAAAGCACAGATGTAAATTCAAGGTACTGAAAACGGCACAGACCAACCCTACTCCACGTTAGAAAACACAGGAGGGAAAAGGATGAATAATGAGGGGGACTGCCTTTGAAAGGACATTTACTTTACTGTTACCACCATGTTCCTTCAGGAAGCCCAAAAGTCCATGCGGGCATGTCCGTAGAGAAGACAGCCACAGTTCAGCCTCCTGTTTTACCTTGTGGACTGCTGTGTCCCTCTGAGGTGAGTAATGCTGCCCATCTGCTGCTGGATTCCCACTGATGGCTAAGGGGCACTTACTTGTGTGATCTGAAAGTGTATGAGTAGCTGACCCCAGGGAGGACAATAGACATCAACATCAGGAGCTCTTGCTGGGTCACCTTCACAAGCCATAAGGGACCTGAAAGGTTCAGTGAATTACCCACCAGTGTTGTTCTGCATTTTTTTCTATTATAGGAATCACAGCTGAACTGTTCAAAACCCCTGAAGTGTTTGCTTTTCAATTCTGTACTGTATGAGGGGTCCACACTACACAAAGATATAAGAGAACAAAAAATAAATATCCCATTTACCCATCTCCAATGTACACAAAGGCATAAAGTTTCTTGCACAATCAGAAAAAGTGTGATTCTTTGAGTATTTTTTTAAGGAAACAAACTGCAATTTTTTTCAAAATTAACATTTAAACACTCTCCTTAGAGTGTGTTCCTTGCAAATGCAGGCTAGATGTCTCCCTGCTTAAACCTACTGTATTAATTCTGTTTTCAGACAGACTCTGTTGAGATCTCTGTGAAATGACTGATGTGACTTACCAGGATCATGCAAGCTGTTCCAAGAATATCAGCAAGGCATTGGAATATGGCAGGGGGACTGGTGACTTCCCTGAGGTTTTACCCAGTGACGGAAAATACATTTGTGTTACTACTTTAGCACAAGTGTCTTCTATAATGCTAAGGTTTGCTTTCAAATAAAACATAAATTGCACATCTGGTTGGAAGAAATAAATGCAATAGTGCTTCAAAGACTATCTGACAGGCTTAAAAAGCAAAAAGATGAGGATTTATAGGTGTTTTTATTATTAACATAAAAGCCTTGGGATCTCAAAATAGACCAAGGTTATAGGTAAATATGGGTTCTATTTTCTTCTTTGTTCTCCTTAACATATTATTAGCATCAAGCTAAAAAAGGATCATCTGAATGCTAATATGTTTACTCTGTGCACATGGATGTCAGCTTAACACGTAGATGTGAAAGACTGTAGAGAAAAGTATGCACCATAGGTAAATTCATCATCTTAAACATTTCAGACAGTATATTCATTCTGGAGATATTATTTGCTTAAGAAACCCCAGTCTTGTACTTTCCCAGTCTTTCAAAACCCTTGTAAAGCAGCAGTGGGCTGCTTCTGTGCAAAGGCTTGGAATGGACATGTATTTGCAAATGGACAAGCAATGAAGGAAGTGAGAGTTTCTAAAACACATAACTTATAAAATTCTAATTTGAAGAAGCTGGGGTAAAAACAACATCTCCAAATCAGCCAATATTGGGTGGCTTGAAGACATATACATTAGATTTCCTGCCTGAGCTGCTGGCGACTTCAGCCTCCTTTCCAGGAGAAAATTATCCTATGCAATTCTGGTTAAAGCCTCACATGGGTCACTCAGAGGTGTTGGAGCGGGCTGTACAAACCCTGGTCCTCACTTTCTCCTAAAAATTGTCTGCAAGACGTTCAATCTTGCTGTGTCAGGACCGGGTTGAGTCTTCCATGGGATTTAAATTAAATCCTTGGCAACCACTTCTCTAATTTTATAACAAAATCTGACCTATGTGTTAAAGTGAGGACATTGTTTTGCTGGGTTATTGCTTAATTACTAAATGAAGAAATATTAAGTACAAATTTAATGACTCATACAATATTTCCAAATGGCATGTACTATAAAGTCCCATTTACATCTACCACACTGGCGTTTAACTCACTTTCCATTATTCCTGAGGCTATTAATGTCAGTAATTACAGCAGGTAACATGTCTAATATTGAGTGTATTGTGGAATAAAGCAATGTTGAGCTCCTGCAGTGTGTTTTATATTAAGTACAAAAAGCTTCTGATAGAGTTAATGTAACTATAAATCTTAACTCAAATGCTTATATGTCTCGTTTATGACCTGAATAAACTCTGAGGCAGAAGCAGGGCAGCGGAATAGGCGCTCGTTGCCAAACCACATATTCAGCAGAATATGCACTTACAATATCCTTTTCATATTGAATAATAACAGAAAGACAGAAAACAGGCTCTGTGCTTTCTCTAAATTAAGTTGGGTTTTTTTCCAGAACACTGAGTTTAATGGTAAAAAAAAAATCCTTTATTACATGCAAACTTTAAAATCATAAATATATAAATAGAACATAAAACTCAGAATAATGTGGAAGATTTTTTTCCCATGGAAATCCAGCCTGTGCTTATGATAAGAGCTGCTCCACAGGTTTTGATGCGTTAAATATTGAATACCTTGCCACTTGGAGGATGCACATGGCTCTGCCCCTTTGGGGAAGCTGCTGGATTGGCCTGGGTGTGGAAGTGGCCAGAAATCAGAGCCACCTCTGGAAGAGCTGGCATTCACTGTCTGTGTGAGCTGCCAAAGGAAAACTGAACTGTGAAGGCAAACCTTTGGAAGGAACCTTTCGGAAGGCTGCGCTGTACATGACAGATAAGATGGTTTGGTCTGACTTTGTGCTCGCTTGCACTCGCTGTCACAAGCCCTGAGCAGACAACCTGAGCAAGAAGAGCGTGTGCTGAGAACAAGGTCAGCACCAGTTAAAGTCCTCGGCTCCCAGTGCCAGCCCCTGTGTGCTGTGGCACCCCTGTCCCCAAACATCAGCACACACCTGGTGAGGCTTCAGCCCAGCGCCTGCAGCGCCAGGGTGGCTGTGGCATGGG
This sequence comes from Poecile atricapillus, assembly GCF_030490865.1. Classification (NCBI taxonomy): domain Eukaryota; kingdom Metazoa; phylum Chordata; class Aves; order Passeriformes; family Paridae; genus Poecile; species Poecile atricapillus. The sequence goes on along the minus strand of NC_081249.1, from coordinate 156,890,896 downwards.
GGAGCCCGCAGGATGGAACAAGGAGTGAAATAATTTGATCCACAAAAAATAAGATTTAGGTGAAAATTGCACTGGACATCACAAAATTAGACTCAGAGAGAGATCAGCTACCAGAAAGCAGAAGCTCTACTTTAATCAATTTCCACTGAAATCAATTCCTTTGGATGGGAAGTTCTCCTTAAAGACCTTCAGTACAGTATGACCCTTTAATATTAAGCATGTCAACATTTAAATTGATGATGCTATTTTTTTAGAGCTATTTACAAGGGGAGTATTTCCCTCTGAATTTGTAATAAATTGTGTAAGACATCTTTTCATTCCATTCCCCTTTAGAAAGAAATATTTGGTAGTTTAAAATATTTAATGTAGTGGAAAATCTAAAGGGAAAAATAAAGCATCAATAGACTATTTCAGCAGCAGAAACCATTTGGGACCTGCTTAACCACCTAAGCTCTTCTCCACATTTATTTGGATAGGGGTATATAAAGAGCTCATCACTTTCCATCTCCATTTTCATATGTGCAGCATATGCAATAGTTTAACTTTGTACTCACACTCCAAACTGATCTTGATGGTGAGCTGAAGCAACTTGAGCTCACCATTTCTTTCTCCTTATGACAGTTCTGGAACATTTGGTTGACTAATTACCTTGTTACTAGTCAGGTTGTTTTTTTTTTTAATATTTGTCCTTATTTATGAGTGTACATGCACAAGAAAGGTAGGAGCCACACACACAGGATACCATTTTAAAACAGAGGATTATTACACCACCATGTTTCTCTGCACTTGTGATAGGAAAACTACACAGGCAAGATAAAACTTTACTCATGTCCAGTTCTTCACCCTGTCCATTGCTCAGTACAGACCAAACTCAAAGACTGACATGAAGGTGTGATCTTACTCAGTTAAGTGCAAATCTTCCTCTTATTTCAAGGGTAGATGGTCTAAACTTGAAAGCACGGAGATTATGAAGCATAAGGCCCATAGTGTGGGCTGTGTCTGTTTCTATATCAGTGTCTTTCTACAGATATATAAAAATGTACAATATATCCGTATTTACTTATCTCTCGTGTTGAAGAGAAAAGATTTTTTGCTGTACTCAAACATTACAGCATTACTTTTAAAAGCTGAACCCCATAAAGAGTGGCATGTACTTTCTCCCAATACCCTTATTTCCATTTATTTTCAGCAGTGTCTGGTGTAGCAAAGCCTTGCATTCTTCAGAGCCCAAAAACAAATCCAGCCTTCTACTGCAAACCCCTGCTGAAATCCTGGTAAAAAACTACACAACACTGAATCACACCATCAGTGTCAACACTATATACATACACACACATTTGTTCAGCCAGAGAAAATTGTGTTCCCAGAAAAACTGATTACTAGCTTCTATAGGGCTGAGTCACATTAATCTGACAGACTGCTTCCAGAAAGAGCAGCATAGCTATAAGGATGAAAAATGTCTCACTTATTTATAGTCAAACTGTAAGTGGACATCCTGAAGGGATGCAATTAAAAAAAAAAAAAGTAGCTGTAGTAAGGAGGGGAGACATGCTAGATGATGACAGGTGGTTTTATCCCAGTGGAAGGTAATTTGCTTCAGCACTTCGTGGGGGGCTTTGTGGCTGCAGGAGGACTAAAGTAGAAGAGGATGATAAGAGAGAAATACAGACCAGGTATCAAAATGGGTAAGGAAACAGGAGAAGGCTTTGAAACTTCACACATGGTCAGAAACCTGGAGCTAAGAAGCAGAATTCAGGAGGTGGAAAGATGAGTGTGGAGACCCAGGGGGATTGGGACTTAAAATCCAGATGGGAGAGACCAGCACCTTCACTTAAGAGTCTGACAGAGAGAAATAATTAACAATTGAGACTGGCTGGGAGACAGGAACAGCAGTGGATGAACCAAGTAGCCAGATATGAGGAAGGAGCAGGAATGGGACACAGATGGTCAGAGGGGAGAAAGATAGAGCCAGAGGAGGAAACATTTTTTAGACACTATATCCCATTCACTGGTCATTGCAGGGCAGAAAATGGATGATGAGAACCCTGGGTCATGATGCTGTTCTGGTCTCAGCCCCTAGGAAAAGTGTCCTTTGTTCCACAGAGAGGCTGGCAACTCATTATTACTACAAATTGCCCCATTAACTCAGAGGGCAGAAGTCCACATGTAGAAGCTAAGAGTTGACCCCAATAGTGTGAGGCATAGAGGTGTTAATATGATGCCACATAATAGGATTTTTGTTTTTCCACTTTGCTTCATTAACAACCTAGGAAATTACCTACAAACACTCTCTTAAGAGAAGTCTGTGAGCTGCCAAAGCAAATATGCAAAGTTAGCAAGTGCCAGAGCTGAAGTTCTCTGGGCACATTTCCCTTTTCACACCAATGCACTGGCAATAGAGGAAGCCATACTCATTTCCCACAGGTGACGTGTCAGCCCTATTCAGGCTGCTCAAGACAAGTCAGGACTGTGTGAAAAGAGATGCTCAGCCCCTCAATCATTTGTTTCAGAGGGAATGGTGTGTTTTGATGAAGTTCAGAGAGTGGGGAAAGCAATGAGCACTACCTTGCTTTAAGTTATTGAATGTCAGTCCGTGGAACGGGACGCATCCCTGCCTGCCTGTGTCACAGCTCTCTCGTACAGCATCAGTAAGTTCTTACACCAGATTTGGCACTGTGATCACTAATTGCATGCTCCCAGTTATATGGACACCTGACTTGAGACTCCAGGGTCTGGTTTGGAAAAGAGCTGAGTACTCATAGCTCCAGCAGGACTCAGTGGGAGCTCTGCTCTGAATATCTAAAAAAACTACATAATGGTAATACCCTGACAAATTAGGAGTTTTAAACTGAGCACAAAATCACGGCACTTCTCTGTTCTTCTATTTTCCAGCTGTAAAATGAGGAGAATGATAGGGGTGATCCAAAAAGAAACACACACTTGTGAGCTGCTCTAGAGACTACAGTAATCAGAACCAAGGGAAACAAAACTCTTTCTTAAGATCAAGATCAACTGGTCAGTAATTAATAGGGATTAGGCCACATGTTAAACACATAGAGAAAGCAAAATATCTAATGGCCTTTCCATAAATGAATTACAACCATCCTGAGCAGTGAATGAGCTAGGGATCCTGTAGGACAGGCACAAAGTATGTAAAGGTGACATCACAAAAATGTATAAGGAGAGAGCATATACAGACTCCTAAGGATGGCTATTCAAACTGCTGCACAATTAATATCACAATAAAAATTATTAATATTATTTATGTGTAAATGGGATTAGGGATAACAGATGCTTTAGAGTTGTCTTTTGTTTTGGGAGATTTTGTGATTGAAATCAAGTTAAATATTGCATTTATGTGCTATTAGCCAACCCTAATCCAGCTAAAAAAACCAAAAAACAAAAAAACAAACCCAACACTATGTGTATATGCTGTTACAAAAAGCTAATAGCAACTGGGTGACTGCCATATATTACCTGGCACACTGAAACTGTAAAGTCTGCTTTCACCATCAGAGTGTGACTTATCATCTGGAAGTGATTTAGTTGTGTGGTTACCTTTGGACTGCTGGGGCTTTTTGGCTCTTTACTAGCAAGCAAATAACGATGCAGAATAAGACTTTAGCACTATCAAGTAAACAAATAATTGGGCTGGAGATTTCAAAACCAGAGGTGAGAAGTGATTTTGAAGCTAGTCAAAACTCTGTACTTTTTATCCTCCATGGTTGCTATTAAAAGTAGCCCTGAAGTCCAGATCTCTGTTCTCCCTCACTCCCCAGCCTCCTTTTCCCTTTACTATGTGGTATGCAGGGAACATTGATTGAAATATACTGCTACTCAGCTCTGCACAGTCCATGTCCATAAAGTTTGTTTTCTGAAGTAATTTGCACAGCATAGATCTATATTCTCCTCTAAATGCACACACCTGTAATTTCCATCAGCATCACTAAGAGCTACTTGTATATAATGAAGGGAAAATATGTGCTGCACTGGGCACTTCACGAGAGAATCTCTGAATGGGTTCATGTTACCTCCATCTGACTGAAAAAAACCATGAAAAGCACCTTCAATAAATTTCTTATGACTGGATCACATGGCAGGTGGCCCTCCATTAGAAATAGAATAGTTATACCTGACTTCTCCAATATTTATGAACTGAGGACAGAAATTTCAAGAACATATCAGCCCAAAGGCATCACTGTGTGTGGGATCACAGCTTTCATACATACTGCATCCCAAAATGCTTTTGCAGAGTTATCAGGAACTGTTAGCTTAGCAATAAGTAAATGCAGAAAAAAACAGATATTAGAAAGTGATGACAGTTGAGAAGATATTTTCTCATAGTAAAGGTTGAATTACATTGAAGCAGAGGAACACTGGAAAGCAGGTTCAGATGCAGGAGCTCCAGGGATTTTACACAACGCCAGCTGAGGTGAGAGCATAGAAAGGACCACTGGGGATGCCTCAGCTACATTCACAGGAAGAAGGGAATGAAGAGCTGAGAGTGTGACAAACAGGTGAGGTTAGAGAGTAAAAAACTGATTTTTTTACTATTTTTGTAACAAAAATAATGTGACCCACAGGACCAGGGCAGTGATTGTCCCTCTGTACTCAGCACTGGTGAGGCCACACCCCAATTACTGTGTCTAGTTTTGAGCCCCTCACTACAAGAAAGATATCGAGGTCCTGGTGTGCATCCAGAGAAGGGCAATGGACAGGGTGAGGGGTCTGGAGAGTAAATCATATGAGGAGTGGCTAAGGGAGCTGGGGGTGTTTGGCCTGGTGCAAAGGAGGCTCAGGGGCTGGGACCTTATTGCTCTCTACAAGTACCTGAAAGGAGGCTGCAGCCATCTGGGGGTCAGTCTCTTCTCTCAGACAACTGATGACAAAATGAGAGGACAATAGCAAAAGCTGCAGAATTTCTTCACAGAAGGGGTTGTTAAGGGCATTCCCAAGAACTGCCCAGGGAGGTGTTCAAGACTCACAACCACCATTCCTGGAAGTGATAACTTAATTCCTGGTAATGACTTAACCTGGCATTTGGTGCTATGGTCTAAGTAGACAAGGTGGTGCTTGGTAAAAGGCTTGATTTGATGATCTTAGAGCTGTTTTCCAACGTAAAAGACTTTGTGATTATTCTAAATGTGACGTAGCACATATTATTGTTTAGTGACTTACAAACCCCCATTCTCATGTACTCACCAGGAATTGTGTGGAATGAACTTCTAAGACTCCTCTGGGAGGGAAAAACACAAATACGTAAAACTTGAAAGATGATACAGACACAACATGTTAAGGTCACATTTTCTGCAAGTATTTTCAATCATTCAGTTGAAGAAAAAAACATCTCTTGTTCAGAGCATATTCTAGAAGAAAATTCTTTCTTAGGAGAGTAGCACAGTACTGGAAGTCATTACTCAGAGTGGTTATAAATTCTTTGTCCAATACATTTTTAAGGCTGAGCTAGAGACAATTGTGGCTGGCCTTGTCCACTGTTTGGGGTGGTGGGAAGTTCAGGGCAAATCTTGCAGTCCCCTATTTCCCAAAACCAGCAGCAGCAAGGGAAATGGGCACTTTGCATTTTCCTCTGTGGAGACACGTTTCTGTCTCTGACACCAGCAATCAACAGGAAAAACTACACTGAAATATAAGCTGTGAGAAAGCATCACAGGTCACAGGAAAAGAGTTTAATAAATTTTAGATAATGTTTCATATTTGCTTCAAAAGGCATAGCTTATGAGTGAGATGAAGAATAGTTCCAAAACTATCACAATAGCAAACTATTATTTAGTTTTGAAAAGCATTTAAAATAGGGATAGCATTAATGAGGAGTCCTTGAGAATGGCAACCCTAGGAACAGTAATGCTGCCTCGTGCCTGAAAGAGGTCAGGGATGCCAGGGAAGACTGGTGAAAGGATTATTGTTTTGGGGTGTGCAGGGAAAGGGGCACCTTCAGGGTCAGGTACCAGCTGTGAGGAATAGAGCAGGGTGTTGTGAAAGTCAGTGGTACGGGCACCTGGACACGGGACTCACACGGGCAGAAACGCACTTAGACACTTTCAGCCTTTCATAAGTTCTGCTCCACATAGATAATATTAAATATCAATCTGTTCTAGGACAATTTTTCATAAAACACTGCCATCCTTATATGTGTTAATGTCTCCAGTATCCTGGAAAACACTCTTTTTTAACTAGCTACATCAATACCTCTAGGGGGAATGGGTGTGGGACACAACAGCAGGTTGCACTCAGCAATTATGCGACTGATATCCATTTCCTAACCAACAGACAATAGCTGAGATTATGCCCAGAGTAACCAGACCAGGATCAGACCCACAATGTGTGATGTGGTGTCCTGATAAATCCCATACAGTTAGCAAAAGAATGAATCACAGCAGTAGTGCATTCAGAAGAGTTTCACAAAAGGACCAAGAGAATCAGCGGTCTGGATTTCTGCTGCATCTCTGGAGACATTCAGAGGGCTTACACTTCTTTTATTCCTCAACAGCTGGTCCTGCTGCTCTGACCATGGGGCCCAGTTTAGTAGCAGGGCCCTGCAGTCCCTCTCACCTTTACTGTCCAGCGCAGTCCAGAGCCAGGGAGATATTATGGCATGATGAGCCCAGCATGTGCAGGGCTGCGGGGAACTGGCACAAGTTGAGCCAAACATATTCCACATGCAGAATGTGATCTCTATCCTGTGAATCTGTGACTGTCAAGACAAAGAGGCTTTTGCTTTCTTTTTTTTTTTTTTTTTTTTTTTTTTCAGTCTCTCCAAAACAGGATAGGCAGTAAGTCAGATTTATGACCAGATATAGGTAGTTGCACAGATTAAAGTACTGAGTAACAAGTGGCATCCCCTCAGCTGGGCTGCTGTGTATGAGTGCTCTTAGCACACTCCAGACGCAAGGCATGGTGTGTTAGGTGTTAAAGAGCTCTCATGGATATGTACAGGGCTTCAGTAGCAAACAAAGAGACAGAAATTCTTCCATCCTTCTCCCCTGCCTTAGAGCAGTTTAGAGATTTGCAATTATGATTATAACTAATTCACCAATTGAATTATAACAGGATTTACTTTATTGTGCAGATCCAGAGAAGAGTAAGGTGGTATAACATATCACACCTGCCCCTCACCCACAGGTACAATTATTTTAAGGGTTTGTTTGGTTTTTTTTTTAGTTAAAGAGCTACAATTGGCTCTTTGGTTATGTAGCTTGAGAGAGTTACAGAACTAGCAATATTGGGTTAGTTATTTCTTGGGAAAAACACATCCAAGCTTGGGGAAATGCAGACACTCTTAACTCTCATATTTCAGTGCTTCTTGCATCTATGTAAGATATTTGGCCAACATGCCAAGAGAAACTTTTTGATGAAGACAATATATTTAAATATACAGAAAGAGATCAAAAAGTGCTCATGCCACAGATTCCCTTTGTCATATTACTATTTTAGGGTAAAATAATACATAAACCTGATACTTAAAAGATTTGCCCTAACTTGCCTGAAGCACCATAACTACAGGAAGCAGTGTATAAGGTTATGTAGAAAACACCTCTTCAGAAACACTTCTAACACTAAAACCGTTCCCTGCTGCAAGCAGGCACTGGCTGATACCTCAAGAACACCTGTGTGTTGCCAGCTTCTGAACTTCTAGTGACCAGTGAAACTTCCAGACACGTCCTTTCTGCACTTTTTTATTGGTTAAGTTCACAGAAACCTCACTTAATTATTGCATAATGCCTTCATGAATCAAGTTTTTACTGTGCAATTCTAGTTGCAGTAAAATAAGTGTGCTTCATATGTTAACAATTACAAGCTAGATTTATAAAACATCACACAATGTTTGCATTGGCTTTTCTAACTGCTTTGTTCACAAAACAGTGTTAATACACCTAAAATAAATTCACCTTCCTTCTGAAACTCATTAAACTCTTGTATCTCTGCACAGATAACTCTAGTCTCCATGCACTCTAGGAATGTATCACGTAAAATAAAGATGCTATGTTCCCATTACTGTTTTCCTTTTCAGCCAGGCAGATGTGTCAGACATGGCTGGAGGCAGGTCTGAGCTGCATTTCACTGGGTTTGAAGTTACAGGGAGATCATCTGTGATGGACTCAGTCCTGGAGAGCAAAGGGAATTACAGCAAAGATCTATTCCACTATAAAAGGACACCAAGAAGAGCTTTGCTTTGAAATTCTAATATATGCTGCAAGTTCAAGTTTGCTCAGCTTCCACTGGCTTCAATGAATGTCATCTGTACTCACACAGCTGTAAAATGTTATTTATACCTACAAGCCTAGTGGGGTCAGAGCTCCACAGAAATGGTGTAAGAGAAGAAGGCAGAGTTGCCCTCCTGTGAGTGGAAGACTGTCCACAATACAAGTCAGGTCCATAGCAACAGAACTTTGGTTTTGCAAATCACATTTCATCTAGATAGAAACTGTATTTGTTTTGTAAGAAATATTTATTTTCCTATTTAATACCATCTGACCTTTTAAAAGTAACTTTCAGTTTTATATTATAAGACAAAATAATTTCCTTTCTAATTTCTTGTTTGATGTTTTGGTGTTTTGTTTTGTTTTTAAATATGGACACATATAAATTTATTTAGCATTTTGTGGAACGTTATTCATAAAAGAGACTGCAAGGAAGAAATTATTGATGGAGAGGACTCTACATAAGCAGGATATTACTGCTTTTCGTAGATCCTAGAAATCATAGCGGTTTTACCAAAAGCCAAGTGAATGTTCTCATTGGAACATGTGATCAGCTTGGAAAAAGTGTGGTTTTGTGCAATCTGTTTCCTGCCCAGCTACAATTTTGCCTTTGGCTAGACTAGCACCACAAGTCATAATCAATTAAAGTTCTTGTTTTTCCTTTCGGAACCGAGCAGTCAAGCTTTTTTTGTGAAAGTCTTAATGGTGAGAATATGTGTGTGAATGTTTTCCTATGTCACTCATATTAATGAAGGCTTGCAGGTGTATTTGTAACACATTTTCTGAAGTAACTTGCACAAAATATTTTTTCTTTTCCTTCTCTTTATGGAGACAGGCCCCCTCCAACATCTGCATGTAAAATCAAATTTTGTGGCAAACTTGACATTCCATACCCCCAATCAGACCATGAACTTGTACCAAGTTTAATCTCTTCTCTGGAAAAATGGTCTAGGAAAAGACTCAAACTATTCTCCATTACAGAAGAAATACACTTCTAACAAGGCATAGAAATATTCCTTCAGATTGACCTAAGCAAAACAAATTTGCTTCTCCTTCCATCACTTGAGTAATAGATGTTGACAAAGTCACTGAATTATTTGGCTCTGAGTCTAGCTGAAATTTCTCTGAATGGTGAGTATGAGATACATGGTACAGATGTGGCTCAGCCTTGAGCAGCAAACAGAGAATTACCTTCTAACAGGTGATATAGCAGTCACTCTTGTTAACCCAGGGTTCTGAGGTTTTCTGAAAAAAAAGCACAAAAATCTGTAGGGACATACACAGTATTTGCCAGAATTTATAATCCCAGAGAACTCACCAAGCCTAATGAACTGTTTTCCTCTTTTCTCTGGGATTTATGTCAGTGTTCACAAAAAGTGTGATTCAAAGCCTACCTGCAACTTTTCCTGGACTGCTAGGAAATCTTAGACCAGGAATTTGGAGGGAGTAACTCAAGAGTACTCACCTAGTGAGGCTCTTCTGCAGAGTATTGATAGTAATGATAATCAATAATTTTAATAAGATTCCCTGTGTTTAAAACCCAGAGATTAACAAGGAATCAAATTCCAGTCAGAAGCAAAACATCAAAATGGACCTCCCTCAGAATAGCTCTTTTGCCTGACATGATGTCTTGTATTTATAATGACCATATTTTACTACATAAGAAGGATTTCACAGATAGAGACATGAGCTTTTACAGATAATTTGTGCAGAAACAGCAGCACAAAGGATTCTTACATCACATACACACTGAACTCCTAACTAGCATATAAAATGTTAGCAGAGACTGATGTGATGTGTTAGATCCTCCTTTTCTCTGGGTACATCTTCTTCCTCTCAGTATTTTGCCTCAAAAAGGTAAAAGTGACATCAGCATCCTCTGCTTCATCTTTACACTGCAACAGGAAATTCCATTTAAACATAAGGAGTGTAGTAAAAATGGGAACAAATTGCCTGTAGAGAGTATGGTTTCTTTGTAATGGAGATATCCAAACCCAGACAGACCCTTAGTAGCTGACCCTGCTTTGAGGGGTGGGATTGGCCTAGGTTTGGACTAGATGATCCCCAGATGTGCCTCCCAACATCAACTACCATCTGATTCTGTGGCCTTGCAAAACCAAAGAACTCAAAAATGGGACACATACTGGAAGTTTATTTCCTTCTCCCAGTTCATTTCAAACTTCCTCACCCTCATGAAGCCCTCTGACCCGTGCTCACAGACCTGAACATTTTGATTACACATCCATAAAGATTTCCTGCATCACCAAGGCAATGTGTACGATGCAACTGAAAACTTGCACCAGAATATTTTCAAACTAAGTGTACCCTTGTACACTTGTGATTGCATATTTGTACTCTGATAATTAAATTTACAGAAAATACATCTTCTTTTAAATCCTTTCTGTCCTTCCAGCCAGAACATCCCTGTCTGTGTCAGCCAAAATTATTTCATGCCTTAGCATCATAACTCTGCTTATTTACTTCTTATCCTGCTCTGGGCATAAAGCAAAGCTCATCTTGATTTCTGAGGGCTTAAGGATTGCATCAGCAGAATCTTCTGACAAAATAAAACCCCAAAACCTTAAATTCAGGAGCATGGTGTCTTTTTGCCCTATCAGTTTTGATACAATGTGCGATTTTTGCATTGCATAATTACACATGTTTAAGGGATGGTACACTTACAGTTTCTTGTGCCTGGTAATGTTTTCCAGCACACCAGCTTCAAGTGAGCCAGATGGGTTTGCAAAAGCCATGCAACATATTTCCACATGTATCCTGGTAAATCTGATGTGTCTGTGCATAATAATTGTGATACCTGCAGGTCTTAGTGCCAGTCCAGGGTTCTGTGAGATGCTGGTTCTGTTTGGAAGGGTAGAGCTCAGAGATGGTCAGATATGGGAGCTCCACATATATATATATATATATATATATATATATATGTGTGTGTGTGTGTGTGTGTGTGTGTGTGTATGTGCTGCCTTTCCTAAGGGCTTAATAAAACCTTTCAGTCTTGCAATTAACATGTAAAAAATCCCAAATACAGTTATTTCTTTGAGACACTGGCATGGACTGTGTGCTTTAGACTGAATCAAAGAAGGCAAAATATTAATAAATACTTCAACCCACCACGATATGTGCTGGATTTTAATTTTTTTTTTATTTTTTTTTTTCTCTGCTACCTTTTATGGGTTTTATACCTGAGCAGAGGTCTGTAATTTACAACCTCACTGCACCAGTCGTGGGTTATGGAGGCTAACTATGAGCAAAGGCAGAGAGCACAGTGTTTGCAGAAAATCAGGCCACATAACTTTCTCAGTCTCACCTGAGAAAGTGGCCTGGGAAATCATAATGAGGAATTAAAACAATCCTCAGAGATAGAAGACAGCCTTGCAGGTGCTGCTTGTCTGTTCCTTGTCTTCTTGCAAGAGAAGGTCGAGGGGTGGTGAACCCCACTGACCAGTGATGGTGATGTGTTAGTTCACTAACCAATAAGAGTTTTACCTTTCTGTACTTTTCACATATCGATCTATAAAAGAAGATCTGAGGTAATAAACCTCGCCCTCCTGTTCAACACACAAGAGAGTCCGTGTCGTGTTTCTCGCAGCTCCCCATAGCACGACAGTGGGTTTTCCCCACTTTGGTCGGGCACGCAGGGTTTTTACGGCTGGGGCAGAGGGAGATGTGATCCCTCAAGCTGTACAGCAGGGGCAGAGCCGGGCGCTCAGGCCGAGCAGCGCTGCGGAGGCAGCACAGCCCCAGCCTGGCTCCCCGAGCCGAAACTCCGCTCCGCCGCCTCTAGAGGGGAGCAGATCCCCGCTCTCCGCTGGAGCCCAGAGCCCCGAATCCCCTGAACGGCACCCGATCCCTCGGGAAGCGTCACTGCCGCCCAGGTGGGAGCTGCTGGCCTGCGGGAAGCCCTTGGCAATCCTTGCCCTGGTAGCAGCCGGGGACTCTGCGGCATCACCGGCTGGCGCGGCCGCGGGTGCGGAGCTGGGCAGGGCTGCCCGCGGAACCCGCTCACCCAAAATTGTCCTGTGCTGTCCTCGGAGCCCCCTCCACTGCGACACCACAAAGACATCTAGTGCTCGCCTGTCGCACCCTGGAGACAAGGCAGGAAAAAAAAATAGATTAAGACCTAATTAGATTAAAACCTAATTAAGACCTAAGCATGCATGCTTGCCTCATGGGCACTCTGGGAGTGAAGTTTTGAGATAGAAATTTGGTTTATTGTAAGCAGGGGACATGACAGTTGGAATTAATATTTCCAAATTCCTTCTTCAGGGTATTTTTGTGCTTTTGCTGATCCTCTTTGCACTCAGCTTTTTTTTTTTTTTTTTTTTTTTTTTTTTTTCTGGGTCTTTTGGCATCAATGAGGGAGTTTTACAGCTTTACATTTATTTCATTAAGACATGAGCAGAAACAAGGAACTCAATTATTTTTCTAGTGAAAGCTTCATATTTAGCAGTTCTCTGACCTGCTTTTGGACATAGTTACATTTCAAAGCAATGATTGTTATCCACAACACAAAGATTTCCCTCCTTAATCTCTGTACCTGACTCTTCAGCTGGTTCCTTTTTCAAAGGTCATGAATTACCTTGCAGAAAACAGAGCAGACCTTTGGGTGCATTCATTCCCTTCTGCTAAGGATCCTGATCTGCTAGGCTGAAAATCTCAGTTACAGAGAATGAGAGGGCTGGTGAGTTGCAAAAACTCACAATATCCCTCTTATATTTGCTTTTTTGATCTTGAAAGGCCAAGAAGACACATTGTAGTCAACAGCAGTAAAAATTCCTAGGCTTGCTAAAATTCTTCCTAGGAAGCAAAATAATCAGAGCATTTCTAAGTACTCCCTGGTTTACTTTAGAATTGCTGCTTTATGATGATATGCACTCGTTTGGATGTGAAAAGTGACTTGAGGTAAACAGAAACCAAATAAAGATAAAGGTGGTCCAATATATTATAATTATTGCTGATTCCATGGAACCTATAACTGTAGTTAAGGTTTTAAAGTATTTTACTTTATATAGCTTGTTGGATTAAGTCATAATGAATGTAGAAGTGGGTAGAACAGCTGAGGAAAACCGTACACCTTTTTTCACTCCCGTGCAAAAGGGCTTTGAACCCTCTGAATGAGCTGCAGTCAACACCTGAACTTCAGATAATATGTTCTCTTCAGTTAGTTGCTTGTTGGAGCAATCCAATTTTTTTCCAGAGAGAAAAGTCTAGAAGATGTTGGGGATGTTCAGCCTTTTCTGAGCTGTAAGACAAAGCTGGTGGCCTGTATGATTCATCAATGTAACTTTGCTTGTTTGAGGACAAAAAACCAAATTAAGTATCTGCTCTGGTTCTGAAGTAGTTTATGGAATTCTGGGATGACATAAGTTCCTTGCCAACAGCTAATTTCACAGGAGTCTATTCTAACATCTAGACCCTTCTGGGGTACAAGTCACATCACTGAATGTGGCTGGGTCTGACTCCTGTGCACGCTCTTGAGCTCTGTATTTATCCTGCTAATTACCAAAACCTTTTGGGTCCGGCCATGGGTGTCACAGCTGACCTCAGCCTGCCTCTGTGTGGCCCCACCTGGGGCTTGTGAGGAGAGGTGACCTGGCAGGCTCACACATTGGCCTCTTGGCATGGAGAGCAGTGAAGTGCTGGGGACAGGGCTAAAACACAGGGGAAAAAAACATTCTCTTGGTTCTGGGAGGTTCCCTGTGGTTTGTGAATCCTGTGGCCAGCTGGGAGGGGAGATGATCAGTAAGACCCTCATTTTTCAAACCCAAGAGAAGTGTGGTCAGGCAAAGGAAAATGCAAATTTCCATGATGATTAAAATCAAAGGTAAATTGACTGTGGAGAACAGCTCTTCCACAAAACCCTGTCAATCTCTGTATCATGTTATGGTCAGTGATAATCAAAAGACTAAATTCTGGGAGGAGTAATCATATTTTTGGTATGAGTAATCAGTGCTTATACTATATATATTACACAATATATTATTGTAATATATATTACACAATAACTATTTCTATTAGAAAGGAACAAAATCTGTAATTTCTGTTTCACACTTTTGGAGAAACTTCTTTTCCCCCACACAAAAAAAAAAATCTTACTTAAAATCAGAATAAAAATATCAAAATTGCTCATGACACAAAATACTTGGAAAATACACCCGCAATAAACTTCAATATTTTTGCATTTTCAGTGCTTACAGTTCAGGCTACTTTGTTATTTTTCTAAAGTCAAAATATTACAGCTGTATTGAAGTGCTTTGACCATAGAATAGCATCAAGCTGGTGAAATGAATTATTCTGGTATTTTTCCACTGAGCTACTTAGGTAAACTGTTTATCTTATTGAGTCTTCAGAAACAAAGAACCAGCAACGGGCTGCAGAAGGATGCAAGGAGGAAGATCACATTGTGGAGCCAGAGAAATAAATGGAGTGGAAGGTTTTTACATTTACAAGAGCTTTTTACTTAACAGTTTTAAATAACTTTGTGTGGGAAGGAAAGACACTTTAAAAATAAGCATTGCTAGGATTCCCTTTCTGTGCTGTCTTTATGCTGCCACAAAATATTTTGGGTTGTAACAAAGAAGAGAATGCAGGAAGGGGAAAAACAGACTTTTCTTCTCATGTTCAGGTCCCAGAAGCTTTCTTGTCCTACCTACAAGCCTCTAACATCTATGTTGGAGTTAAAACTGATTTTTCAGTTTATACCAGTTGTCTTACCCTAGAGAAGGCAGCCTAACACCTACACACAGAACACATAAATAAAAACCTGCTGCATTTCCACAGGCTTCAGTTCTCCAAGCCCTTTACTGGCTATTCTAATAGCCAGTAATACACTAAATCATGTATATTAATCAGTGGCACAGAAGCTACTGGCTCCAGCATGCACTGGGCCATTAATGCTCTGCTTGCAGGGGAAAGAACTGTTTCCATCCACTCGTTTTTCTGCAGAACTAAAAAGTGTTCTGTTTCATTTGGGGTCACTGTCAGAACACATTGATGTCCTTCACCCCTCCTGCAAGGGGGCTGAGCATCAGAAGATTGCCAGGGAGCTTCATTCCCTGAAGGATTTAATGCTGCTGCTGTACATTTAAGCCTGCAGACTTAGCAACAGTTGATATTTTTCTCAACACATGATTTTAAAGGCCTTAAAAACATCAGTTCAGTTTGTCTTTCTACCCTTCTGAACAGGACCAAATATCTATGTTGCAGGAAAACCTCTGCCAAATTTTTCCTCCCTAAAGCCACATATACCTATTAAAAATCACTGTCCTTCATAGCATTTAGGGCTTAATATTTTTCATTCTCCACTACCTTTTAATTTGAGTCCTCTGAACAATGTTAATTTTTCAAGACTGTAATGTGATACACTGTTACTGTAAAAGATAGAAGTGCAGCTTGTTATTTAAACTAAGGGCCTCACTCTGCCAATAAACATCAAAGTATGTTAAAGTAGATACAAACACAATGCAGATGCCCTGAAAGGCATTTTGTATTGTCAGAGGAACGGGATGAGGCCTTTGTAGGGCCTTTGTAGAGTCTCACAGATTTATAGTAATTTGATTTTTTTTCTTCAAAGCCCCAAGTCCTAACATCATATGAATGTAAAAGAAACAGCTTTCAAAGAAGATTAATTTCTAGCTTTTGTGTATGCAGGCTATCGTTTTTCAAAAGTATCTTAGAACTAAGTTGTCTATTACAATATGATTATAATTAGCTCATTTTAGGGGCAACATTGCAGCAGGGGGTTTTTTCCATATTATAGCTGAAAAAAAACTCTGTTGAAAATACTTGAAAATATTTTCTTGTGTAGTAATCTTAAGAAAGATTACAGTGAGGGTAATACATTGTTTCTGATGTAAATATAACACTTTGAACTGTATAACTCCTCTAAAATATTGATGCTGAATGCTAATTATAGTGATTCTTGTTTTGGGTGAGCTAACATATCTCAGATTATGTCCCAGGAAAAAAGCTGGCGAGGAAGACAAATTCAGACCCAGAGACAGAGAAACCATGCTGCTTACTTGCTGTTTACAACTTTCCATCAGAAAAGGAATGGCAAACAATTTTGAAAGTCCAAGAAGTTGTTAGGAAAAAAGCAAAAGCTGTGGCACTCTCCTTTCCACTGGACACCAATACTCCCTGGAAGTAAACTCCTACCAGTGGTGGCCAGACTGCAAACTTTAGTATGTTGTTACAAACTCTTCCTTTTCCATCTCAAGTAAATTCATTGCTGTTTAATCTCATGTGTGTCTTTAAACAGCTCTGTAGAAATGGACAAAGTAGGTAGATTTTCAATAAAAGTTTATGGACCAGTATTATGGCAGAATACAGAAGCTGTGCCAGCTGTCATTCCATGGTACAGTTATATATGACATTGCATGGAAAAATAAAAAAAAAAAAGAAAATTAAAGGAAAACAAAGAAAAAAGAAAAAAAAAAAAAGAAGAAGAAATAAAGTTAAAGGAAATAAGGGAATTTTCTGCACTCTGGTAAAACCCCTATTTAGTGCAATCCATTCTCTAAAATGCTGTGGAGTCTGGAAGCTATGCTGCCTGATTCTCTTCTCTGTTATTCCTATTTGTATGATGCAATTTGCTGGCCAGACAAGCCTAACTTGGGCATCCAGCAGGGCTGGGAGTGGACAGTCCGTGCTGGAGTGCTGCTGGATGCAAAGGAGTAAGCATTAGCTCTTACCTTCCCTGCTGTTTCTTGGCATGCAGCCTGTTCCCATGACATTATCTGAAGCTGGTTGTGGAGATTTATGGTTTATTTTTATAGCAATATTTTCAAGCAATTATCTTCCAGCTTGTAGCTGTAGGCCTCTATACACTCAGTCTAGCAAAGACTCGGCTCTGTAAATCCACTTGTTTAAGATTTCCCTCATGTGCGCACACTAAACACATTGTTAACCTTGACAAGCAGCTAAACACTTAACCAGCACTACAAAATTTCAGTTCATTTTCAAGCATTGTAAGCCTTCATTTCTCCTGTCTGTTTTGAAATCCTGGAATGGTAAGGCAATAAAAGAAGGAATAAAATAGCTAGAGCCAGAAACTTAACTGGTTTATACCTAGGTAGTTCCACCAAGTCAATGGGGCAATAGAAACATACACTGAAAATTTGACTTTATGTCAAACAAAATCTTAGTACTCACTAGTTTTCATGTCCTCCTGTATTTTGTTTCTCTTTTATTGTTTTGCTGAGTGTGTTTGTTTAAAAGAGTACTGAGACCTTATTAGTCAATATTGATTTGAATGTGCTTGAGTTGGCCTAGCTGCCTTGAATAAATGAGAATATCTCAGACTGAGATATCTCGTGTCAGTGAGTGTTCTGTTTTCACAATGGACTGAAAATCCAGGCTCTGATTCTGTATTATTCTATTATGTTTTATAGTTAGGGTAACTCAATAGGATTAGAGATGCAGGAGAATAATTTGAAGATGTTCTGAGCCAGACTTCCCTTCACTGGGTGTGGTACACAAAATGTAACATGCATTTCACATGCTAGTCATAGGCAAATACTGTAGCCTGAGTTTTTTGATCTGGAAGAGGAAAACAGAAAATGTTGCTGTAGTGGTTACTGCACAAGTGAAACACCAAACAGAGCATATGAGGATCAAAAATGAGCAGGAAGAACAGAAACTTAAACACTCTGCATACAAAGATTAATTACATAAAATAAAAGCTGGAAAAAATAAAAGAACTAAACGAGGCAGTACAGGAAATTTCTAAAACTGTTGCTGTTGACACTAAAGAAAGACAGAATATTTTGCCTGCAGCTGCAGCACAGCTGTCACATCCAAACAAATGAAAACCCTCTGAGGACTGAAAACCACAATAAACTGTAATGTGATTTAAGTGAAGCGGTATATTTTATCTACATCCCAAGCCAAACACTTATTTAAGGTGCGAAAGGGCATCCTGGTAGCACCCAGGGGCGCAAAACACCTTTTTAGGTCCGGGAAAGCTTAAGTACTGATTTTATGGGTGTTAAAATACATCTACTTGCTGTCTTGCTGCCACTGTAAGAATGACGTGGTTTTCCATCTCCATTCCAAAAGTCCTGGTGGCATAATCTGAGGCTGCTGATTTTGCTGATCTAAGCGATCAGAAGGTGCAGATGTACACGTTTAAACTGAGTAACAGCGCCCAGCAGCCCGGCCTGTTTGCTGCACAGTGCCTCAGGCAGTACTGTACAAAAAGAGCAGCTGGGCTAGAGGTTTGCTCCTAGGAATGCCCCAGCCTCCCAATCCCATCTCAGTCGCACTTGGTTACCGAGAAAGTTTTTGCATTCATTATAAGGTGCTTATCCTGATTTACAAAGCCATTTAAAGAGCAGAGCCCGAGTTACCTTTCCGAGTTAGTGACTCTTTACTCTGCTGCTCACAGGCTGAGGTCAACTGATCCAGGTCTCTGTGCATCCTCAATACGAGCTGCGCCACTTTGGGTGGTCGCCCTTTCAGCCATTGTGCCCGTGGCCCCCGCGGCTCCTGGCAGCACCGGCGCTGTGGCCAGTGTCACCTTCCCTGTGGCCAGAGCCCGCAGACAAGACCCTGTTGGGCTCAGCAGCCCTTAGCTGGACGCTAATCATTGTCATTTCTGAAGAATCGCTGCTAACGCTGCTTTTTCAATCATTTCCCCCTTAGTGTTTTGAGATGTGTCTGCGAGACAGGCACTAAAAAGAATGTTTGCCTTTTTTTCCCCCCTCTGCCATTCCATTTTCATTTTCTGTTTGCAAATGTAATTCCCCCCCGTGGTACAGCAGGAAAGCATGCATAATGTAACTATGTGAGCACAGCTGAACTTTTCCCCACTCTAAAGAAAACATTTATTATGGACCGAAGCACAGAATAGCTTTACAGAGTGCTTCTTTGATTAAATACATAAAATAAAACAGCTGCTGCTGTAAAGAAAAATAAAATATTTATCAGATTAAATATGGATAGTGCAATCTTATGTCAACTGTTTAACCTTAAATGCCTACTAAATCAATGAATAGATCTGAATTCCAAGAAGTCATCCTTCTAATGCCATTATTATTAATTATTACTTTAAATGCTGTAAATCTGTTTGATGTTGGCCATAACACATATGATTATGTGAGCTGGAATTTCAGCTGTATTGTTAATCAATAGATGTTTTTTTTTTCTGACTGGATAAAAAACAGAGAAAGGAAACACATTAGGGAAGAAAAAAAAAAATAATATGTTTGCTCCAAAAACTGTAAGGTAGCTTTTTTTCACTCATGTAAGAAAATCCATGAAGTGTAAACTATAATACAAAGGTTATTCATTATTAAAGGTATGTCTTTAATAATGACACAAGATGTCATGGCAACAGAGTGTTGTCATGGGATAAATATATCTCACTTTGAAATACTCTCCATAAATTCCACAGTCACCACAACTTCCATTTAGCTGCAGAGGCCTGGCAGGAATGTTTTTTTTTTAAATTAATCATCCACTGTTCTTCCTTCCTGTCACTAGGCTAAAGCACTGCAATATGAGGGAGAAAATCTTGGAGGAAATGTTTTTTATATTTACCCAGTGCCCAAGCCTGGAGGCAGAAAGGGATAATCACAAACCTGATTTGGGGAATATCATAATTTTGAGAATTTGTGTGTAAGCTCTCACTTAGCTGCAGTACCAAAAAAGTAAGCTGTTCTAACTCAAACAGAACTGACCATTAAGTATTTCAAGTGGCTAGTATCTGACCTTCAAAAATCTGCAAAAATATTATCACAGACAAGGGCCCCAGCATTATTAATTCCATGTATTTTAATTTAGGAAGGATGTCAGCACATGATCAGTCACCAGAGGAGTTGTCAGAACATTCAGCTGACTTTAAAATTGCATGTGTGGAGCTGACTGCACACTTCTAAAGAAAACAGCTGATGTACAACCTTAGTCTGGGATCAGCTTGAAAAAGAGAGCAGAGATGGGGAGGGTCAGCAGTCATTTATTCGCTATTAGTTACTGTGTGTTCTTTCAGCCCCTTGGCTTTTTGTACCCCCTGTTTTCCAAGCCCGTGTGTTCAGGATTTCTCTGATGCCTCAGCTGGCTTCTTCTCTGACAAACCTGCCAGAGGATTTTCTGCCTGTTTTTGTAGGGAATGAAGCAGGGTCAGATTCTGCCCCATTTCTACACCTACATGCATTAAGCTGCTCTCCAGTGCACACTGCACCTCCCCACAATAACCTCAAGCAGGGTACATAACTCTGAAACATCATGCAAGTCCACTCAAGGTAAAAAAAAATCCAAAAAGCACATCTGTGAGTATTCATAAAGATTAATTTCTCACAAGGCAGCAAGTTGTGTGCTCAGCAGTTGAGCATTGCCATGAAGTTGTGCTGGGAGAGGAACATGATGACAAGTGGGGGTGAAGTGGTGTGAAAGCAAATTGGATTTATCTACATTGTTAATTGCTGCCCACAAGTTAAAATTAGTTTTTCCTTTTTTAACAGTAATAGTGCCTGACTGAAAACTTTATGAGCAATTGCTCCTGTTTTTTTTTATGGGAGCTCCAGCTGTAACATTTTGGAAGCTGTTACTTAATATGATGTCAGTGGGTCTGCAGGTGAGTAAAACACCCAAATAACTTTTCTTTTGGAATGTTCTTGCAGCAGCTGTTTCAACATATGAATCATAACTTCTCTGCCTTGACAACTGCAGCCATTTGAATAACTTCACTGAACAAAAGCATCACACACACACATCCAGAATGAAGCACAAATGTTTCCATGAAATACCTGTTTCCACAAACTCATACAAGTGATTATTTAGAATTTTTTAAGGCATTTTATGTATTTAATGCACTGTGTGGATACTCCACAATCACACCATACAACTACAGCAGTTGTTAGAGAAAACTGATTTAGTAGAATCTGACCCTATTTTAAAGGCAAAGCAATAGACGGAGGAAGCACAAAGTCATATGGGATAAAAGTGGCAGAACCAAACTACGTTTCATTTCTTCCTCTATCCTCAGCCAGCACATCTCCTTTAGATCATGTTACTCTATTAGTCAAGCTGGACTTTGACAATTGCTGTGCAAATGAACCTTTGAGAAAATAACTTGAGGGGATACCACCTGCAGAGTCTCACTACGTGTAAAGTAGCCACATAAACTGATTTTCTTGTTTCAGTTAAATGACTACATTTCTGCATCTGACCCAAACTAGATCTGCCTCATTGGAGTCCTCATTGCCCTTTGGGGCTACATATATATAATATGACAGCAAAATGAGAACCAGATCTTTTAAGGCTTGGTTGCTCAGTTTTGATTATGTAGGTTGGGAAAGGTCATCTAAGGTCATCAAGTCAAACCATTAATCCAGCACTGCCAAGTTCACCATCAAACCATGTCCCTAAGACATCTACATGTCTTTTAAATGCCTCCAGGGATGGTGACTCCAACACTTCCCTGGGCATACTGTTCCATTGCTTGACAATCCTTTCATTGAAGATTTTTTTTTCCTAATATCCAGTCTAAAACTCCTCTGGTGCAACTTGAGGCCATTTCCTCTTGCCCTGCTACTTGTTACTTGTGAGATGAGACAGATCTCCAGCTCACTATGACCTCCTCTCAGGTAGTTGTAGAGGGTGATAAGATTATGCATTCCCTCAGCTGCTCCTCATCAGACTTGCTCTCCAGACCCTTTACCAGCTTTGTTGCCCTTCTCTGCACTCATTCCAGCACCTCAGTGTCCTTGTTTAGTGAGGGACCCAAAACTGAACACAAGATTTGAGGTGTGGCCTCACCAGTGCCAAGTGTAGGGGGAGGATTGCTTCCCTAGTCCTGCTGTCCACACTGTTTCTGGTACAAGCCAGGAAAATTATGGATGGTATTTAAGAAAGTGCAACAGGATAGAGAAATTACTGCAGGTTCTCCTGGCTTCTTAGTGCAACCTCTGATGGTAAAGGATGCTCAGTACTTCATGTTACTGACAGAAAATGACTGCAAATAAGCTTTAAAATGTAAACTGTGGAGAGGGAAAATAAGGGAAAAATCATGGTTTGAGAGGAGAAAACCAAGATAGCCATGGAGACAGACATTGAAAAAGAAAAGGAGAACCACTATCAACTGTGAGATATAAAGACCAATATTATGTTAAATAACGAGTATCAAAAGTGTGTGTACACATGTACATGCATAAAACATAGAGAATTATATGTGTGAAGCTTCTTGTAAGTGAAAATAAATTGTAGCTTCTTGCTGCACAAACCTGGAACAATCTTTTTTACAACATACATTTGCAGGAGCAAAAAAACAGCTGAATATCAAGCCATAAAAACCTGAAAAACCCATAATCTAATTTTTAGTTACATGGAGACATTTACACCTGGGCTTTGGCCCATGTACTGTCAAATAGAAAAGCAGATTTTACTCCTATGCACTGGACGTGACTCCCCTGTAAACTCCATCATGGTGATTTCTACAGCCAGAACTTCTCTGTCACTCACTCTGTGGCATACCTGAGCCACCAGAGCTTCGCTCAGCCAGCTGCACATGAAGTCAGCAGAGATATTTTACCCTGTAGTTTAAAGGCTGCTGTAGTCAAGAGTGTGTAAACAGTAGGGAAAATTAAGAGTGATAAGAAGCTGCAATTTTAAAATTGGATTTCTGTACTCATATCTTTTTACCTGCAGCATCAGGAACAAATTTTTCAGTTCTGGAAACAGCCATGAGATACCTTTTCTTAAACATTTTAGGTTGGGATCTACAAGTGCCTTTTAGCATAATTTCACAAAGTATTAGGCTATCTTATTTTCTGCCTGAAATCTGAAAGAAAAAAAATGCCTCAGCCAAATTTGATAGATGGTCGAACATCTGAAACCCCATTACGGTCACAGAAGGTTTGTGTGTGTGGCTTGAGAAAAATCCCATCTTATTGGCTCACTAATAGGAAACATGTTCCTGACTCTGCAGCAGCCTGTTCATGTGATGGCCACTGCATCAGTGTGTGCTCAGCCTTCTGGTGACTTGACATGTCCCAAAGGAAGATAATGAAGCCTTATGAAAATAATAAAGGGACCTTTTAAAATTATGCAATTTTGGCTGCCAAATTTATTCTAATAATTCAGTAGAATTTAACGAATAGAGGATATTTATCAGAACTTAATGACTACTCTAAAATGTAAGTGATATAATATAGTGCAGAGAAAGGAATTACACACTGAAATCAAGTATATATCTTTCTAAACTACCCAAAGCATAAAATGCCTTTTGTCATTATGAAGGTCTGTGGAATGTGATGCATTGGTCAAAAGGACAGCTTTCCCCAAGGAAACTTTTGTCCTCTATTGCAGTTTCTCAACCACTGCTTAAGGACTTTCCATCTGTCTTACCACTAACCCATTTTCTTAGCACCGCCCTCTTCAGTTTTGGAGCAAGATTCTCAAGGGGCTTTGCGCATGTAACTCTCTCTGAAGTAAAGAGTGGTTAGATGCCTAAATGCCAGGTGTATCTGGTGAAGAGTCGCTGTCTCTGCCTGAGAGCAGCCCTTTTCAGGGCCATTGAAGCTACTGGCTGCCCCTGAACTTGAAGATGCCCCCTGAGATGAACCATCTCCACCCGCGAGCCTCAGCGTCCTGCAAGGGTGACTTACACAGGGAGAAGAGGCCAGATGCTCCAGATACAGGCTGAATCTGGGCCCAAGATTATGCCCTGTCTCGGGCGTGCTTTACCTCTCAGCTGGAACCTGATCCTGCCTCCCTGTACATCCCATGAAGGCTGAGAGTGTGGGATAAAAACTGAGCAAACATTGTAGAGGTGGTAGGTGCAGAGCTTGAGCTCCGGCCAGCTCTTAACACAGCAGCTGCTGCAGTTCCACGAGCCAAAGAACCCCAGTGGGAAGCAAAAGCCCCCTCAGTCTTTCCTGAGAGCTGAGTTTCAAGGAACTTCAAAGGAAGGAAAGCAGAAGCAGCTGGCTAGCCCTGCTCATGTCTATACCAGTTTGGCTCTGCACAAACTAGTCCCAAATCAACTCACAGAGCAAGTCCTTTGCTGATTTGCTTTCAATCCACTTGCAAAATAATTTCTCCAGGGTGATCACACAGAACAAGTGAAAAACTCAATCTGAAATCCTCCACTGCTGTGGGGCATCCCAGTTTCAAGGAGCAAAGTCTCTTGTTTAAATGCAGAATGGAAAATGGAGGGCTTCATGAAAAGTGTAACTCCGGGATAGCCTGCTTTGCACAGATCAGATTTAATAATTATTATTTATTTTAAATTAACGAGCTCTGGAAAAAAACAAAACCAAACCAAAAAAAACCAACAACAAACTTAAGTAAAACAAAAAACCCCAGCAAAATAAAACTGATAGCAAAGGGGTTCATGATTTTGATGGGATGGGAGTTAGTCCAACAGAGAATAAACATTTTCAAAACTGTCTACAAAAGAAAGAAGTTTATTTTGTTTGTTGAGGTCTTTAATAGGTCAAAGTCGATGTATTTAAGTAATTAAAATTAAGAATAGTCATTAAACAAAAAAGAAAGAAAGGAGCTGCAGGAGATTCAGGTTGTTCGGATGTATCAAATGTGCACAGCAAATTTCACTGTTCTACATGGAAAGAGAGACAAATACAACATACAGAAATACATTGAAACTGGATTTCCTATGGGGTATATTTCATTTCTTCCACAGTCCTGCCCTAATTAGAAAGTGTCTTATAATGAGCATCAGTTGCAAAGCAAAAAGACAGATAAGGAGTTATAATAATTTTTATAAGTCTAAACCGGTTTGTGGTTGAGAAGGAAAGATAAAAGATATTATTTTCAGATGATGAAGGAAAAGGGTGTAAAGGTATGGGAAAGTTCTTTATTGGGAAAAATTAAGTAAAGATTTGGTTTTTTACATAAAAAGTAGAATTTTGCCTGCTTTAAAATATATTCTAAAAGTCACATTAAATTCTGAGGTCAAATTTTCATTTCAGTCAGTTCGGTGTATTGTATTTAATGCCCCTGCAGATATACTGTGGTGAGTTTCTTCTTAAAGCTGGGACTATGCCAATCAGAGCCAGACGGACTCTGTATTGATCATATTTTCTTTCCCTTTTTTCTTTTTCCTTTCTCTCCTCCTCTATGGAAGTGTAGGGCCGATCAACCGGTTTAGGAAAATACTTGATTTCTGCATCTCACATACATCAATTTGGTCAATCTGCTTTGCAATCCTCCACTGAGCAGAGTAAATGAACCCATTCAAGTAGGGGAAGAAAAAAAAAAAGAAGAATTATAGAAAAGCCGCTATTTTCTCAGGCGGTCGGAGGTGTTTTTACAGCGGGGGCTGGTGAGGAGGGGTTCCGGGCAAGGGCGCGGTGGGAGCCCCGACGGGACGGTCCGACCCAGCACCGGGACCCCTGAGCGGGCCGGGATTCCTGTGGGGCAGGAGAGCCCGCGGTCCCGCTGGGGCTGGGAGCTGCCAGCTGGGAGCTGCCCTCTGGGAGCATCCCTCTGGGAGCATCCCTCTGGGAGCTGCCCTCTGGGAGCATCCCTCTGGGAGCTGCGCTCTGGGAGCTGCCCTCTGGGAGCATCCCTCTGGGAGCATCCCTCTGGGAGCTGCCCTCTGGGAGCTGCCCTCTGGGAGCTGCCCTCTGGGAGCTGCCCTCTGGGAGCATCCCTCTGGGAGCTGCCCTCTGGGAGCTGCCCTCTGGGAGCTGCCCTCTGGGAGCTGCCCTCTGGGAGCATCCCTCTGGGAGCATCCCTCTGGGAGCTGCCCTCTGGGAGCTGCCCTCTGGGAGCTGCCCTCTGGGAGCTGCTCTCTGGGAGCTGCCCTCCCGCTCTGTGCCGCAGGGCCACCCCCGGCACTGCACGGCCCCCGCGCCCCGCTCCGTCCCTGCAGCGGCCGCGGGGACACGGCGGAGTCCCGGGCTCCTCACTCTCCCAGCCCGTTCCACATGAGCCGCAGCCACGGGTGGCGTCGGCGAACGAGCTGAAAAGTCCGCTGCGTGCAGTGTGAAAACAAGCAAAGATTTGATTATTTTTTTAAAACCCTCTTGGAAAGCTGAAAAATCATTTAAGCGGGCGAGGGCCTGGGGGGAGCGAAGCGCTTCTGTGGATTTATCTGGAGGGACGAGGTGGCCGTCCGCAAGCAGCCCCACGAGGGCTCACAGAGACGGGCTCCTGGCGGGATGGATCCTGCCGTAGGACCCCACCGCACCTGGATCCTCCCGGTGGGTACCGTCGGGGAAGAGGCGGCTCTCGGTGGGAAGCCGAGCACAGCGGCCGAAGCGGCCTGTGCAGAGAGGTGAGCCGCAAAGCCAGCTCTCGCTCCAAGGATGCCTCCCCAGGGGAACGGCAGCTCCAGCGTCCCGCGGGCAGACACGCAGGAGTCTGGCGGGAGAGAGTGAAATCTGAACCGGCAAACCCCGAAATGAGGCCGGGCAGCCAGGGCTGAAAAGCGTCCAAGTCTGTCTCAAGCAAACCAAGAGATGAAACATTTCGGGTTATTACGTTCTGCCTTTGAAGCAAACCGTTTCCCGCAGATAACAATGCGTAGGTATATTTAGACAGCTCGGCTCGTCCAAGGGGAATGTGTCTTGCGCTATTTGAGAAAAAACTCTAAGAGTAAGTGCAAATATTTGACGCTGAAGAGCTCTTAAGGCTTGAAGAGTACCATTTACTTATTTCTACACACCAGTGTGGGCTTAGGATGTTAAATAGATTAAAAGGCTAAGAGAGGTCACTGAAGTAGACTCTCTTTCTCTCATCCTGACTTTTTTTCCTTGCAAAGTTTTTGCACTTTCTTTGGAGTGTCCTTGGCAAACTCCTCTTAAGAGCCACCTCGGATACTGTATAAGTTTGTGGAGCTCTGAACCCCGGCTCTCTCCCCTCCTCTGGTCGACCCCCCGCACCCCCCCTCCCCCCCCCCCCCCCCCCGAAACTCCTCTCCTGCGCAGGCATTCAGCAAATATTTGCCTGTGGGGTCGAGATATTAATAAGCACTTTTCGGTCGCCTTTTATAGCCGGGGCGCTCTGGCGGCGCTGCCGGCCGGGGCTGGGGAGGTGAGCGTGGCTGTACCTGGCAGCGGGGGGGCCGTGCCCCCCAGTCCCCCCGGAGGGCTAGGGCTGCCCCGCCGGTGACACGGGCAGTCGGGGCCGAAGGGGACACCGGGGCGACCGCGGGAGTAGCCGCTCCGCTGAGGACGGACACGTCGTTTCAATTTAATCTCATTTAAAAAGACGTAACTAATAAATTTGTATGGACGGGGCTGCCGGAGACGTAAAGCAGAGTCGATAGTGGTTCAATCCCATTGAACCCTATTGAAAACCATGACAACAAGGAACAAGCTCCGATTTATCCCGGAGAGTTAAAGCACATTGTGGGAAGGCGTCAATCACCTATTATTCCAGATCTGAACAAATGCAAAATCTTGACTGGAACAAATGCTTCCAACAGGTCCGGGACATAGGGCTACATTTCCCTTTTGTTCACGGCCTAGCAGTTGGCATGTATTTGTGCTCCCCTCGCTCCGACCACCCAGGACGGCTGGGAGGCTGTGCTCGGAGCTGGGAGATAACTACTGTCACCAGGCACGCTTGATAGGTGGCTGCAGTAATCACGGCCTGGGAATCGTTTATATGGAGCCTGTCCAGTCCCGAAGAAATATGCGGGAAGGAGGCCAAATGAAGCCTTGTGCCCCGTTCATCTCGCCCACAAATCTCGCCGATATAAATCTCACCTCTCCCCTGTCGTTATTGCTCTATTGACATTTTCCCCGAGAATTGTAACTGCTCGCGGGAGCGGCACTCAGACCAGGGCGGGGAGGGGCGGTGGTGGCCGGGGGCACGCGGGCAGCAGGTCTGGGGGACGAGAGAGGGGCTGGAGAGATATAATCTATACACAATAGCTTATGGATGCTTGTTTGGACAGGGAAATTAGAACCGACAAAGCGGCCGAAGAGTATCTCCGCGTGTATCTGAGTTTCCCTTCGCAGACCTGCAGTGCGTTCACCGCGGGCTTTCGCGACTTTCCCCCGTCGGGGATGAGCTGCGGGGAGCCTCGGCCCGCCTTCAAAGGGAAGCTGATCTGCTAGGGAGAGGCTGGGTGTCTCCTTCCCTCCTCCAGGCTTCGCTCCATCCCAGCGGACTCGCCTCCCAGCGCTTTCCGAGGCGTGCGCCGGTCCCTCCGCTCTGGGGGAGGCCGCTGGGAGCGCGTCCCGCTGCGGTCCCACGGCCTGAGCCACGCTGCGGGTGAAACATCGCCCCCATCGGTCACTTCCACTCTGCCCTGCGGCTGGGGACCGAGCCCTGCCGCTGCGGCTTTGCGCTGGGACGCTGGACTGCTTGTTTCTGTACCGTACTTGTTTATAAGTCCTCGGCGGCCACCGAGGCTGGGCAAAGCCCGGCCGCAGCTCCGCGGGGGGACGGGCCCGCCCGGTGGAAGGATGAGGGGAGGTGAAGCTGAGAGAAGGCGCTTGTCTCGCCGAGATGCCGCGGGGCGTCCCCGAATCGTGGCCAGACAGTGTCACCACCCTCCTCCCCGGGGGCCGCCGGTCCTCGGCTTCGTTTGCTGCCTCTTTCGGCAGATGAAGCGGCGGTCGGCGGGGACGGCGCGGATAAATAGACGCGCAGTGTTTGATCTTTTCTCCCTCTCCCCAGCTGGAGTCGTTTCAGTCACTCACACCCCGCCCGAGGGGATATTCCCTGGGTTAGTGCAAGGCAAAATGGTGATTGGAAAAAAAAAAAAAATCACCCCTACCCCCCTCCTGTGTCCTTCTCATGGACCGAGTATGCCAAGCTCTCGCCATCATCTTTCTGGAGAAAAAGGTGCACCTTCCATCTACCATGCCCAGGAGACGCAAAAAAAAAAACATCCCAGAGATCCCATTCCTTAACCCACCCACCCGCCAGCCTTCCCCCTCCGAGAGCTCAGCCGAGGTGTGAAAAATGCCCCGTTGAGGGTAGGAAACCTGCCAACAACAAGAAGAGAATTTGCGGTAGCTCTGCAAACAGCCCGTCAAATAAAACAAATAACGACTTAAATTCTTTCCAGATTTGAAGAAAGAGGCGGGGGGGGGGGGGGGGAGGGAAATAAAGAGGGAGAAATGGGGAGGGGGTTCTCGGCATGCTCTGCGGATGTCCTGGGAGGATTCACTTTGTCTGCGGATAGAAGGGACGCTGGTGGCTTCGGTGGCGGATGGAGGGGGGTGGTTGTTGGTCATCCACATGCCACCCAAGATGTTATTCACTGCTAACAATTACCATTATCTGTCCCCACTTTTGGCTAATCAGACAGAATATGTAATGATGACGCCTGTTTCCTGCTGTCTTTGGGAGGTAACGGGTTATTCTCTCATGGGGGTGGCGGGAGGGGGGGTTACACCTACTCCCATTAGGGCTTTAGCACTTGACTAATTCAGGTACTTAGCATCCTATAGACAGGGACGGTTTGAAAGCAGGCAGTGTTTGCAGTGGGGAGGACTGTTTATATAAACAGGACACCTCTGTAAACGACACTAATATTTGGGGTTAGCAGGCGATGGAAAGGAAGGTCCTCTTGAGCCGAGAGATTCCCCAGTAGCTGGACGCAATCCTCTCCTCGCAGCTCTTAAGGAAGGGGGTTCGGTTTGGGGTGGTATTTTTTGGGGGAGTGTGCGCAACCTACCATGGCCACATCTGGCAGGATCAGTTTTACAGTGAGGAGCATTTTGGATTTACCAGAGCATGATGCTCATAGCATAAAGCAAGCCTCTGACCATCACCACTCAGCGGAGAACTACACCGGCTCGCCGTATCGAGGGTGGATAGAAACAGACAGAAATCACTATCCCTGTGAGTATAAAACGGACAGGAATTCGCCATCTCCGCACAATTATCTTTCATTTGTTTCTCCCCTTCCTTTGATGAAGATGCGAAGCAGTGAACTGACAGTGTACATAGCCTAGAGGACCGGGGGAATCGAGGCTGAGAATTTTATAAAATATTACTGAAATGCAACAACGAAACAGCAGGAATGTCCCGGCCACAATCTTAGGACAGAAAAGAGGGTTTGGTTTTTGCTGTGGGTTATTTTGGGAGGTTTTGGGCTATTTTTGGGGGGTTTTTGTTTTGTTTTGGTTTTTTGTTTTGTTTTTTTTTTTTTTTGGTAGGTGTGTGCGTGTTCCCAGCTATGGCAGAACCCAAAACCTCAGGCTGCGTTCACCTCTCTCTGTGCGTTTATCGCTTCAGCCCGCTTCCCAGATAATTTTTTTACCCCCGTTTCGCTGTTGAAAGAAATCCTGGTTTTTTGTGCTGAAGGGTTTGAGGCCACCCCACGCTCCGCAGAGGAAAGCTGAGCACTCCCCGGTGCCTCGCCTCCCCGAGCTGCCGCGGAGCGCCTATATCCATGCACCTGCCACCGCGGCGGGCAGGCTCCAGCTCGCAAACCCAGCTGTGCAGCGCGTTGGTCGCACCTCGCACACATAACTGGTGCCGCAGATACACGGCGTTTGTTGTATACCCGTGTGTGCGCAGCTGGACATGGTCTTTTGAATGGGTGCGGGAACACCAACGGGATAAGTTAAATATTAAGGTAATCGAGCGGCGAGTGAAAAGCAGTAACAAAAGGACGGGGCAGCCGCATGTTCGTATTTCAGTACGCAGGGAACACGAGGGCTGGCAGCCCGCAATCCTCGGGCTGTGCGCGGCGAAGCGGCGATGCCCCTGCGGGGATTGCCGGCCGGGAAAAGCGGGTCCCCCTCGGGAGAACGGCCCGCTCCGTCCCGTGGGCTAGGTTTAATGTCTTCGTGGGGTTAGCTCACATCTCTCGTTGACTGCTGGCATTAATCCGGCCCTGTAGATAGCCGGGGCTCTCCCTGCGAGAGGCGTTTCAGCTCTCGGCGGCCTCCTCGATGCCTGCCCCGCTCCCCGGCCCCGGCCGCTCCCTCTCTCTAACCCACTCGCTGTCCCCAGCTTCCGACGAGAGCGGCCCGGAGATGAGCTTGCCCGACTCCACCCAAAGGTCGCTCCCCGCCCGCGGCTCGGAGGCCGAGGAGAAGAAGAAGAAGCGGCGGGTTCTCTTCTCCAAGGCGCAGACGCTGGAGCTGGAGCGGCGGTTCCGGCAGCAGCGATACCTTTCGGCGCCGGAGCGGGAGCAGCTGGCCCGGCTGCTCAGCCTCACCCCCACGCAGGTGAAGATCTGGTTCCAGAACCACCGCTACAAGATGAAGCGGGCTCGAAGCGAGGGCCCCGGCAGCCCCCAGCCGCGCCCGCCCGCCCTGCTGCGCCGGGTGGTGGTGCCGGTGCTGGTGCGGGACGGGGAACCGTGCCGCGGCTGCCCCGCCAGTCCTCCGGCACCCCCAGCGCGCCCCAAGCTGGGCTGTGCCCTGGCGGGATGCAGCGCCCAGGCCGCCCTCGCCCTGCAGGGCTACCGAGCCTGCCCGCCCGCCGCCGCCCTCGGCGTCTTCCCCGCGTACCAGCACTTAGCGCACCCCGCCGTGGTCTCCTGGGGATGGTGACAGCGGCACTCAGCCCTCCGGGGCCGGACTCATCCCACGGGCGGCCCGCCCCAGCCCCGGGCTGCAGCGCGGGGAAGGCGCCGGGGCACGGCGCGGGCGGGCCGGGCGGAGCGCGGCTCCGGGGCGGCGGCAGAACGGGACCGAGCCGGGCGGGACCGACCTGGCCGGGACCGAGCCAGCCGGGACCGAGCTGGCCGGGACCACGCTGTCCTACGCCGGCTTCACCCGAGGGCGAGGATGCCGCGTGAGG
Source organism: Poecile atricapillus (assembly GCF_030490865.1). Taxonomy (NCBI): domain Eukaryota; kingdom Metazoa; phylum Chordata; class Aves; order Passeriformes; family Paridae; genus Poecile; species Poecile atricapillus. The sequence goes on along the minus strand of NC_081249.1, from coordinate 156,858,980 downwards.
CGCGAATTTTGTAAAACCTCCGCTCCTCCTCCTCCCGTTCGAGAGATTCCGTATTAAAAATTAATGACCATCCTAGCGACCTAGTGTATTTTAAAATAGCTGACTTTTCCAGTGACTAATAAAATGATTTTTGGCAAATAAATTTTCCCAGGCGGAGAAGTGTAGTTTTGACGATTGAGACTCTTCCGTAGGATTGTCTCCTGTGCTTTAAAATCTTAAACACTTGTCTCGATGGCTCCAGTCGAATTTGACTTTCAAGCTCGTTTATTTTATCTATACGAGCCGGTATATGGCAAATAAATTTTGCTGCAAGCATCTCATTATAAATGCGGTGATAATTCCTGCGGGAAGAGTGAGGCCGGAGTCTCGCTCCCCACGACTTCGTGTTTTAAGCCGCGATGTCTTCCATAGAGCCCCGAAGGCAGGATCCAGAATTAAGCCGGATCCTTCCGTTAGCCTGAAACCGTTCCAAATTTCGACTGGGGAAGGATAGCCAAGAGTGTTGTGTTTTGAAACTATTTGATTAACTATCGGTTTTATTACTTTGGGGTGAAAATAATAATATAGATTTTCTGCCAACCGCCAGTGGGGGAAAAGTCCTGAAACCCCCTACAGAGCGAAACCCAGGTTCCTGAAATAAGGACTAGATGGGCTGCTTCCACCCCTCTGACGGCACCTGCGGACCACGAACGTGGAGGGAATAGTTGGAGCAAGGACCCCCCGGGGACTGATGCAGACAACCTGGCCACCGAGGAAAAGGTGTTGATGGAATGGGACCCGCAGAAGATATTTGAGTGGGGATTTTATGATATATATTTTTTAATTTATTCCCTGGAAGGGGATCACTTTGGACGAGGTATGCCCCTTGATGTGGTGTGCTGTCTCTACATCCCGGGGAGCCCAAGGACAGCAAACTGGGAGGTGCTGCCGTCCGGATGAGGAGACGACCAAAAGCACACACCGGTTTCCGTGGGTGATTTTGGCCGCCATCCCCGCCAGAATGGCCCCGCTCTCTCAGCCCTACCTTACCCAGGGCTTCACAGCCTCCACCTGGGCGGCTCGGTGTCGTCTGTGTCCTGGGTGCGGGAGGATCAGACCCAGCTACAGTGCAGGACAGGCTGGGGAGGATGAAGGGACGCCAGTCCTCCCACCTACATCTCCTTCCCTGCTTGGGGAAGCGCAGAGCGCAAGACGGAACCGCTGTTCAGGCCTCTGGGCCGTGCGGGAAGGACCTGGGGAGACATAGCTTCTGTGTCACCTGGGTTTGGTTTTATTAGTTGGTTGGTTGGTTCTTTGTTGGGTTTTGATTTTTTGTTTTGTTGTTGTCTTTCCTCCGCACTTTCCCTTTATTTTTCCTCCTGCCATCCGCAATCTTTTTTTTTTTTTTCGTCTCAGCTGCTGGCCACCTTGTCTCCCATATGGATGGGGTTATCTTAGAAGAATCTCCCAGAGAATCGCTCCTTAAACCTCCTTTTGTCTTGGAGGTTGAAAAGAGCATTGTTGTGCATGAAAAGGACCTAGACAAAATCCGCACTGTTTCAATTCAGGACTGTTTAATCAGTCCCTAGTGACAATTTTATGGGTTTTAGGTGGGACAATAGCATCTTTTAAAACCTTGTGGCCTTCATGAAAACAAAGGGCTTGAATTTTATGGGCTTACAACTCTAATTAGAACAGTGCTAATGTGTATGGGAGATTATCAAATTTGTATCATAAAACCCCTCTATAATAAATGATTACTGGAAGCTGGGGAGGGGCAGGGGGGAGAAAAGACCCAGACTTCAAGCAATGGACTTTGTCGCATGTAGTTTTAAAAGTACAGATGCTGCTCCCCGTTTTAACCCTTTGCGACCCAGCGATGCAGCAGGATCATCTGTAGAAACAGTGTGATAACGTCATTAGAAAAGGAAACAAAGACAACGGGACAAGACTGCTCTTCCTCAGCACAAATCTACCCTTCATCAGCTTGCCTAGTGTTTGCAGCATCTCACCTGGAAGGCTCCTTCCCTGGCTCCTTGCTCATCTGAGCTGCTGTCCTGATCAGGAGCCTCCACATGGCCATAGGAAGGCTCCGTAAAATAGGAGGGCTTCCTTTAAATTACTGCTTTTATGAGCTACTGTGCAACCAGGTAACGACAGAGGATGTCCCTTCCCAATCCCAGGTTGCATGATTGTCTCTGATCACCAGCTGCAATGTCACCCGATGTGGGGTTTTTTCACAAAAAATGTGCGATTTGTGAGTGCTGCCTTTTACCAAGTCCAGGGAACGGGAAAGGTGCCATTCCCGGTCACTGGAAAAGCTAACGAGGTGCTCCTGCAGGGTGAGTGAAGTCATCTCAACAGGGGCGCAGGGAAGATGGCAGAGTCATGTTCAAGCATGGAGAGAGAGAAGCAGCCCCTTTAATTTAATGCATACAAGTAGAAAGAAGAATGTATTAAATAATGAGACAATTCAATAGTCTATAGAGGTTTACAGTAAAGTCTTATGAAGAGGATAGGGTGGGACTGAAAATATTATTTTTTCCAGATAGAAACAAATCTGTCTAAACTTTAAGCACATTTAGCAAGGAAAATAGTCAACTTTACCAATGGTTAAGCTGTATCTAGGAGATAATTCTGAACATGTGTCATTGATAACAGCTCCAGGGCAAGAGAAACTTGGCACCTTTTAGTATATTTTCGGCTATTTTCACGTCTTTTTTTTGATAAGGCATGATATCATCTCATTTGTCAGTTTGGATTTTTTTGCCTCCTCCTCAAAAGGGTGAATGCAGTTTCTTTTTCTTTTTCCCCACCGGGTCTCATTGTTACTTTCATCCTGCAAACAGGCCTGTGCATTTCACTGAAACTAATGAATAAGCATACCATGATCAGGACCTAATGCCATATTCAGCTAATGAAAAGCATTGCTAACATCTACAAACATATTCCTGTGTGCTTTATTCTTAGTCAGTAAATAAACTATTGACTTTTCGAAGGCCCAGCCCTGTTTCAGCGGGAGCCCCTGGGCACATGTTTGTTAGCTTAGAACTAAGACATTAAAACAAATCACCAGATTGCCTCTATTTTCTGGACAATAGTTCTGAAAGAGCATGTGATCAAGCCTCTTTGTGATACTTCATGAGCAAGTTGAGTGTGCCCCTGCCAATGCACATCCATCATTCATCTTTGTATATACATACACCATGCATTTTAAAAATTACAGCAGATGAAAAACATCACCTCTGAAGCAGAACTCTACTATGCTCCAAATTGTCTTGTCACTGACTCAGGAAGGGCTCCCAGCAGCCTTGTAGTATGTATGTCTTGGTTAATGACCCAACTGGACTGTGTTGTTAACCAAGCACAGGTCAGATCTGTCTAAACTTTTGGAATTTCATCCCCTTGTACCTCGTAGCATTAGATAGGGATAGGCCTTCCACCCTGGGAGCCCAGCTAATGCTCTAGGATCTCAGTGAGCTCACTTTGCTTTCAGAAACAGGTGGTGTCCAACTCTATTTGTGGAGAAACCCAGTTCTGTCTCCTGCTGTACTCAGTGACCTTCACAAGTTGCAGTTCACTGTTTAAGATAGTGTCTTACTGCACTTGAGTCCCTGATAGCTGCTGCTTCTTGAGAAATGGGAACAGCTAAGATACAAGGAGTAGTTTCTGAGCCTTAGTAATGGTACTCAGCCTTTTCTTCAAAAGCCTAGATAGTGCAATATCCTTTTCCTCAGACAGTGCTTCTAACCCCTGAGCATTGGGCCAGTCCCATGCATATTGGCCAGCAGGTAGTGAACTCTTTGCAGAATTCCTGCCATGAACAAAGAATTGCAAAACAAAAACTCTACTCCAATTTAGACATTAAAAAAAAAAAATTAGACAAAAATTCAAGTGCCACCAGTTTCAGCAGTGGCAGAAGTACCCCTGTCACCTCATGTCATTTTCAGGAGGCTTCTGACTCACTGCTGGTTTTGGCTGGGATAAAGTTAATTTCCTTACAGCAGCTAGCATGGGTGCTTTGAATTTGTGCTGAAAATGGTGTTGATCATACAGACTTCGTTTTGTAATTGCAGAGCAGTTCTTGTACTGCATCATGGTCTTTTCTATTTTTCATACTGCCCCACCAGCGAGAAGGCTGTGGGTGCACAAGAATGTGGGAGGAGACACAGCTGGGACAGCTGATCCCCAGTGATCAAAGGGATATCCCTTGTCATATGGCATCATGATCAGCATATAAAGCTGCAGGAAGAAGGAGGAAGAGGGGTTGTTCAGAGCTCTGGAATTTGTCTCCCCCAGTAATTGTTGTATGTGAGGGAGCTCTGATGAACACTTGCCTTCCCATGAGAAGAAGTGAATTGTTTTGCTTTGTTTGTGTGAGTGACTTTTGTTTTCCCTCCTAAACTGCCTTTATCTCATTCCATGAATTTTCTCACTTTTTCCTTTCAATTGTCTCCCCCATCCCCTCAGTGGCAGAATGAGCAAGTGGCTGTGTGGTGCTCAATTGCTGGCTGGAGTTAAACCACGGCACTCAGTTTAAAGTAAACTTCCTGTGGGAAAGGAAACAATGGAGTTATCCGTAGCAGAAAATTGCTTTATGCTTCTCAAGCACAGAGCTCAAGTAGCTCTGGAGCAGAGGAGCTCAGATCAACAGTAACATTATTAAAATGATCTTAAAAATCACACATCTACTGGGTGTAACAAGCCTAAAAAGGTGTCTGCCTGCCACTAAGAGCAGATTACCGAGTTTAGTGAGCTAAGATAATAGTCACTACTGAGCTATGAGGTCAGGTTGCTTTTTATCAATTCAGGCTCACAATTGCCTTCTAAATGATGAAGGAAATCAGCTCTCTAGACCAAGGATGTTAGCAGTTATGCCAGTTTTCTTCCTGTTTCCTCCAGTGCTTTTCTATTTAAAAGAGGTCATAAAGTGTTCTGGAAAAAGCAAAAATCTCTCCAGAACACAGCAATAACTTTTTTAACATTCAGGACCAACACAGAGAAAAGTCCATTTCCAGACATCCACTGGTTTCAGGCTGCCTTCCTGAATAAAAAGAGACCTAATAATTTCCTTCTTCAGAGGCTTTTGCTCAATCTAATTCTTAAACTTCAGAGTTAGATATCCTCTTCAGAATCTGACAGAATTTGTTTCTAGATGAGTAATAATTTAAAAGAGAAAAGAAACAGAGAGACACAGCAAGAAAACATAGGAAAACCAGTAGCAACAATGAAAAGAATAAATCTCCTCACCACTTTTGGTGCCAGGCTGTATTTTCATGGGACAGTCCATGTTGCTTTTGAACAAACAGGGGCATGCAGGACAGCCCTGCTTATTAGCTCATAGTGTGGACAAAAATGATTTCTTGACATTCCCATAGTGTTTGACATTGCAATATTTGTTGGCAGGAAGCATCTGACTTTTTACAGTGGAAATGCAATTTTCCTCTTATGTCCTTAATTTCCTGTTTGGATTGGTGTGGGGATTTTTCACAATTTTACTGAATTGTAAATAAACCCACTTAAAAATATAATAAAATATCGATCTGGAGAGAGAAAAAACCTTCTGTTGTTTGTGTGCATTCATGAAGAGCTCCTAATTGGACACATCTGCTTTCTGAAAAATGCAGTATCATCCATGATGATTGCTTTGCCATCGCACTTGAGAAAACTCCTGCTGTTTGCTGGGTACCATTTGGGAGATCCTCATGATCTCTTCCATTTCTCTGTTGCTTTCAGGGAGTTTCATGTTATCAGACATCCTTCTGTGCTACTTGGACACAGCTAAAAGGGGCGTGTGACTGTTTTTACTCAGCTTTCCCCTCTCCTTCTCCTACACTGGCCTCAGGGTGTTACTGTTGGGATCTTTGATGTTGAATTTCTGTCTTCATCACCACAAGTATTTCCTCTGTGCATGGTTTACCTGCCTTCTGCTGGTGGCTGAGATAGTTTTAATATTCTTTCCTCCCTCATATTTTCTTTTTAAACCAGTAATTTAGCACTCTATTTTCTTCACTCATGACTAATATAATGATCTTGGGGAAATAATTTTACTACTGTGTGGTCTTCAGACTCAGTTTTCACAGTACCAGTGTGTGTGTGAATACTGCCACATTTTTGTATTCAAATGTGGCTATTGAAAAATTACTTCACCTATGCTTCAAAGAAACCTAGACTTTATTCTTGTTTTTGGCTTTGAGTACTACAGTTTAAGTATTCCTTGGGCAAGAGAGAGTTGAGTTTTGAGTGCACTGAAATTTCAAGACACTACAGGAGCGATGTTCTGGTATTTACATTTAAAAAAGATGTTGAAGCACTCAAGAGCCATTGTGGAAGAACTGCAGGAAAGGTGAAGGCTTGGCCATCATCCTGTAGAGTGAAAGTTGGGGTAGGTGTTCCTGTCTATTCCAGCTTACCAAAGAGGCTGGTGTAGCAACTGAAGTAAAAGCACTCACACAGCAAACATAATCTTGTGCATAAAAGGCCTTTCTGTTCAGCTGGCAAAGTTTAATGAGGTCCAATATTTTGACAAAACCTATTCTGAAATTTGTTGTAATTCCTAACTAGTAGAACAATTAGGCCCTTTTACCAGAATCTGGTGACAAAATCCCTGACTCTGATAACATTTCATGGGGTATTTGAACAAAAATGTTCTAATTTAGTCATAGATATTTCCCTTGTGCTGAGAATGAATTCCAGGGATCCCCATGGCTCAGAGTGTATTAGAGATAGTAGTGCTTGGACAGAACTGACCATTCTGACCTTAAAGTATGAACATTTCTATTTGTTACCTTGTGGACTTCAGGTACCAGAATGCAAATGATCACCACTCTTGGGGTGCTTTGCTTTCAGATAATCATGAAAGAACCCAATCGATCAGTATCAAAAAGAGGATATTGCACCAGGTATAGCTAGAAAGCCCTTCAGTGTATATGCCAGCCACCAGGTAAAAGGCTTGCCTAGAAGAGTTGCTCAGTTTGGGGTAGATGCAACTGCAAGGGCAGTGGTGAGCCTGGGCCACAGTACAGACTCTTGTTTGTGGCCGCAAGCTCACGCTGCTGTGGCAGGTGCTGGCTCTCCTGGGCTGCTTGAAAAATCTGCGCCCAGCTGCACATAACACTCTATGTCTCCATTTCTAGCACCTACCACCCACCTACCAGTGTGCAGATATCCTAAGGCAGTGATGATAGCAGAAGGCCAGATCTTCATCCTTCTCCCCAGCACCTTTTCCCCTGTGCTATAGCAGCATGAAAATCACCCACTCTGTCTTAGGTCTGCTTTTGGTCACTGCCCTTTCCCCCTCTAGCACTGACTTCACAGAAAATAGGGGCTGCTAAGGACATCTTCAGACTGAGTTTCCAAGGGCACCTTTTAACAGCTGGAAAAAGAGTTGAAAAATCAGGAGGCTAAGGAAATGTACATGTGACTGTCTTGCTTTTTCTTTCCTCTTTCCTTGCTCTCTCTCTCCACCATCAGGCTATGCCTACTATGGAATCAGGCCAGTAGCTGTTCCTAACAGCCTCACTTTAAATTTTTCACTATTGTCACTGTGTCAGCCAATCATGTAAAAAAAAATGACATATTGACTTGGCAGGTGCTTCTGTTTTGAACATGATTAAATAACTTTTTATTGTCATCTTCAAAGCATTTTTACGGTCATTTACTGAGTGAAAGGGGCTCTGATTTTGTGAGTATCTGCCAGAATATGTTTGATCCTGTCATCATTTCTTCAGAAAATCACGCGCCTGTAGCTGGAGCGCTAGATATGGTAAGTGCATGAATTGTCCATTGCACTCTGCACTTACAACACTGCCTTCATTGTCAATGATAACAACAGCAGGGGAGAGATCTTGGGAGTTAAACTACCTGCTGTTTTCTCCTTGATGTTTGAGCTCTTGGATGCTGCATGAATCTCAGAGATGCAAGGAGTCACTTCTTTGTTGATGCCCTATTCTATGGTTGTTTAAACATGGTATGCTGTTGTAATTAGAGCTGATGAGAGAGGAGGGTTTCTATTTCACAAGAGATGCTGGGTGTTTTGCTGTGCATCAGCATGGCAGAATTACAGCACTGATTGAGACCTGGGCCATGCTTTGCTGCTGCTCTTGGAGCTGCTCTGTGGACTTCCCTTGGACACCCAATTTTGAGCTCCCATCAAGCTCCCACATATTGAACGTAATTCACATGTACCCCTCAAATTTCCCAATTCCACTGAATCAGCACTTTGCTGCAGAAAAAACCAGTTAGAGCACTCCCTGTCAGCATGATCTATCTATGCAACAGCCTTCATTGACCTTCATCTGGGCTTACAGTTTCTGTGCACATCAAAATAGAAGTACTTCTTGCTAGATGAGTTAGGCTAGTAATATTGTGTGCATGAAGCAAAGAGAGTTACAAGTAGCACATCTTTGTTTAAATTTAGCAGTAACCAGCTGGCCACATTCTGTAGGAAGCAGGAAGGGAGGAATCACAGGGAGGAAGGGATCTGATGAAAAATCAAGCAGAGGCTATAAAAACATTTCTCTAAAATGGCAGCATAATGAAAAAGGGATGCCAAGCAAAGAGCTTACTGATCATCTGTGTATCACTCATAACATACTCCAGCTAGCTCAGCCCTTGGTTTGGAGGGGACATGCAGGTGTTGGGAAGGATGGCTTCCCACGCATGGTATTTTCTGCAGGATTCTTGTCCACAGACAGAACTTATTTACACTTCATTAACACCCTTTGAGACAGGCTGTTAAAACACAAGGTGAAAAAGGCAGAAAGTTGAAGAAAATGTTTGTCAGCATTCCTAAGAACAACCAAAATTAGGCTGAAAGCAGAGGTTTGACTCTCAAAAAAAAAACTAACCCATGAACTAAGTGGCTCCATCTTTCCCTCATTTTCATGCTCCTTAGTCCCCCAGGACTACTGCTCCTTAACTATTGCTCTGTCATCTGTGTTTCTCTCAATGCTGGCTGTGCCAGAACCTCCCTTTGATCGCCATCACTTTTCCTCTCTTAAAATTATTAACAGAGAAACTAAGCACATATAAAATCAGTTCTCATGGAACAACTTGAATGACAGAAGAGACAGTTAATAATAACAATGACCTTTGACATTGCAAAAAAGCAGCTCCTCACATCAGGAAGGCAAAACCATTTGTTTTCCGGACTTCTTTCTCCTGATTGGAAATGTAAAAGGAAGGAGACTGTAAGAGATATCTAAGACTTACATGAATATCTCTGTGCTGGGTCTGGCTGAGCTGGAGTTAATGTTCCCCACAGCAGCCCTCACAGTGCTGTGTGATGCACTGGTAGCTAGAAAGGTGTGGGTAACACACCAGTGTTCTGGCTATTGCTGGGCAGGGCTGGAATAGCATCAGTGATGTCTCTCAACTTCCCCCTCACCAAGGGATTGGGAAAGGGCAAGATCATGGGAGGGGGCATTCACTGTGCACCTTTCACAGGCCAAAAGCCACATGGCTCTCCTGAAGCTCCATAACACCTACTCCCCTAGGACATTTGTACTTTATAACAAGTGTTAGACTTCTTACATCAACAGCTAATGCCCTACTGTAAAAAAATAGAAGGAAATCAAGGTGAGAAAAAAAGTAAATGAAAGAGAGAAAGAAGAGAACATTCACACAAAAAGAAAGAGAGAAAGCAAAAGTGTGTTGTCGTGGGGTAGCCATGTGCAGCTCTTGGGAGATCTGGAGTCTCAGAGGTGACCACTGCAGGGACAGACCATGTGCAAGTGAAATGGCTGAAGCAGCACAAGGAATGCAGCCACTGAGTGTGATTTTTGTGTGCTCTGTAACTGTGAGGCAGTGCCATGGTATTGGCATTTTTCAAACACGTCCTGTCTCTCTGTTCCTCTGCTGCACTGCAGAGAAGGGCAGTCTGGACAGCACATGTTCCACACAGCTGATGTTCCACAGCCAGGCCTGGTTGGGATGTCACTCTTCACCTCATGGAAGCTGCGGGGGATGGAGAGATTCGTCTTGGCCTGTCTGGGTATGGTGCCTCCCATGCTTGCTAGATCACAGGACTATCTAAACCAGGTTTCCTCCTACTTTTCTGGTCACCCTTCTGGGCACCTGTGCTATTTGATCTGACTTTGTGAAGCCAGAGCAGTATATATAGGGTAGGTCATGTGGAAGAAGAGTCTGACTTATTATATCTGCTGAAACATCTGTCTTAACTGCTAGATATTGTACAGAGTAGAAGAAAAAGGTTTTTTCCACCTTGCTAATCAGGAAAGAGGTAGATCTTAGCAAAGAGACAATTATGAAAATCAGGAAGCAATTTAATTGTCTGAAAACAGCTTAATTAGGAAGAATATAATTTTCTTAAATGATAGTAATCATTTTCCTGGGGATTAAAGAATGGCAGATCTTAACTTCTATGAAAATAACTTTTGCTATCAGAAACAAAAGCAAGTGGAAAAATAATGAAAATAAATAAGTTAATCCTAAACTATTTTTGTTGTTGTTGTCTGCAGTTTTTGCTCTTTTTTTGGTTTTTTTTGGGGGGGGGATTTGTTTGTTTATTTGTTTTGTTTACTGTGTAGATATGGAACCAATATTTATCTATAGCAGAAGAGCTTCTAAGCCTGTCAGCAGGGGAACAGCTCCACATTACGGTAGGAGCTCTCTAAATGTACGGCAATAAACCATTATATAAACCAGAACCTCCCTCACCGGCCAAAAGAGAAAAACATAATACAGTAAGCAAGTAAATATATTGAGGATGCAGTGTTTCTGGACACCACACACTTCAGAAAACTAGCACTCAACACTGTTAGGGGTGTACTTGGAAGCCAAAGTATACAGCCTAAAAGCTCCTGCATCAACCTGTACTTTTATAGTGATAGGTAAGGCCTATCTTGTTCAGGGAAACACTTAATCACTTGCTTCACTTTAATGAAAACCTCATGATCTGCCTCAGGCTTATCCAGAGGCTATTTCCTAGCAGAAATAAATAACAGCTGTTCCATACACAAATATATTTAAGTGTCTTTTTATTTGCAAAGTTCACCCTTCAAACACCATGACATTCCAGAATTTAGGCAGCCCCTTGGGCTTATTTACACTGGTATAAACTTTAGGCAACTGATCATACTGAATTTCTCCAATGAAATCTCTGCCTCTGTGCACAACATGGCTGGAATTCTTTAAGAAGGCAATTGCACAATGTTTTGTATTTTTCCAGCTCCTCACATTATTTTTCCCAAGTTAAAACCTGCACATATGGCAGAAAATCTTTTCTCTCTCCTGTCAGTAACAGGGTGAGACACTGGAACCATTTGGCCAGAGAAGTTGTGGATGCCTCAACCCTGGAAATGTTCAAGACTAGGTTGGATGGGGCCCTGAGCAGCCCAGTCTGGTGGAAGATGTTCTGGCCCACGGCAGGGGGTTGGAATTAGAGGATCTTTAAGGTTCTTTCTAACTCAAACCTTTCTATGATTCAATGATTCAATGACAAAGTGGCTGAGTTAATCTATCAGTTTGTTGAAGCTAGAGGGGCCATCCATTTTTCTTCCCATCCCTGGCACCCAAAATATAGGGGAGAATGTGAGTAAAGAGGGCAACCCTAAAGCATAGTCCATGTTCCTTTGAAAAATGGGTCTTTCAAAAAGTGCATTTCCATACTGCCACAGGAAAGCAGTACATCAAGGACTGAAAAATACTGATCCTACAGAAGGAATAGGGAAAAGATAGCTGGGAAGCAGAGAGATCTAGTAAGTCAGTTCAGTGGAAACTGGAAAGAGATCTAGTAAGTCAGTTCAGTGGAAACTGACATACAAATAGAGGGTAAAAAAAGGCTAGTGTAAACCTTGGATTTTGAAGAACAAGTTGGAAAGCCAGAGGAAGGAAGTGATTTCACTCCACCCGTTTCTGATGAGATCAGTGCTAGATCACTTTATCTGCTGGCAGTATCCATACCTTCAAAACACATTGCAGGAGAACATACAAACAAGAGCCACAAACTAATCCAAGATCAAAATAAAAAGCTAAAATAGTTGAAAAATTATCTCTGCTTGGCTTAACAAAAACAAGATTAAAACATCATTTCATTGTATCATAAAGATCTCTCCCCAGAGACACATAGGGTTATTATGCTAATAATTATGTGGGATTAATTATGCTAATAATTATGTGGGATTAATTATGCTAATAATTATGTGGAATGCTAAATATGGGATTTTATTTCTGAACCTTTTGCAGTAATAGAGCTGATCCACAGGATCAGCTGTGCACTAGTCTTCCTAGAGGACATCCCTCTTCAGTCTAGGCAGAAAGTCAGAACATAAATGGAGGCTGAAAGCCAGACAAACCCAATCTTGGAGCAGCTCATGCCATTGGAAATGTTCAAGTAATTAGCTGAGGTAAGCACTCTTTTAAGGAAGACTGGAGGCCCCTGTGCAATGCACGTTTAAATGACACTCAAGGCTCAGTGACAAGGAATGCCAGGTGACATACAGGAGGCTGGGCAACACAATTAACTGCTTTCTGATTTTATTATTGTCAGTGTAAATCGGTGCACAGGCAATACTACTGTAGGTCTGGGCTGAACACCGTGGCTCTGAGTCCAGTTTTGCAGACTAGATCTTCAGGGCAGGCAAGAAGGATGGCTTCGAGGAGAACTGCTGAAAAGAGGATCTAACCCCACTTTCCAAGGTAAATTCTAACTCAAGCATTGCATCTTAGATCTTAACCTTCCCACTCAATCATTGTGATTGGAGAAGCTGTTGTTTTGGCTTGTATTTCTTCTTGTAAAGCAGGTTCTTTTTTCAGGCTGAGTAGCACCTTTCACCAGCAGTGCTCAGGCTGAGACTAAAAATCCTACTTGTAGACTAAGTCACTACTTAATGCAAGAATGGCTGTGGCAGAATCTGGCTGCAGTGCTGCTCTTGTGTTGAGGAGCACTTTAGTCACCATCAGCCCTTGTTTGTTTTCATCAGAGAATCACTTAAAGAGTCAAGAAGTTCTTCATGCAGGCATGCAAGATCTAAGAAAATATATTATGTAAAATGTGTCTTAAATTACATTTAAAGGAGTTTTTAAAAGCCACATAGGCTCTTAACTGGTTATGTGCATGTTGAAGTTTAGTTTTTATCCTTCATGCCTTCTTCCTGCCTGGGTTCAGCAGACTTTGCTCAGCAGCACTGAATATGAGAACTCCTCTGACACCTGCTCAGCCTCACTGAATTCTTTTTAAGATGCCAGTGCAAAAACAATAATATTTTTGTTTCAAACTGCAGCTGTGGGATTCTCATAATTTTATTTCTTTTTCTCCCCAGGACATTTCTACTTGTTTAACTCTCTTTCTGAACTAGAGCAGAGATTTTGTTGTTGTTTTGGATTTCCTTAAAGAATATGGATCCCCAAGCACAATCCCTCCTTGCAAAGAGGCTGCCTATGTGGAAACCGAAGGACAGGTGTATGAGGGAAGAGTAATTCAAGTCTGGTTGCCCATGTCTTGAATGCTAGCTGAGAATGTACAATTTCAAAAAGCAAACCTCTCCCCAGGGAGCCAGTGCAGCTGCATTCTTACCTCACACAGGCTGAAAACCACAGTGGGAACAGATCTGCTTGTGGAATCCATAGGGATAAGAAAGGATGATTAGTTGACAGAAAAAGCAGACCACCTGAGAGCATCTCTAGAGACTTTAAGCTTCAACAAATAACTGTGGGAGCAAACCCTGGCCCTTTCCACCCTGCAGGGACTGGCACAGCCAAGGATGGAGGACACATGTATTTCCTGCAAGAGCACTTGTGTTGGCACCTCCAGACCTGCAAGGTCCCACAGCCTGGGGAAAAGACAGGCATTTTAGCAGGGCTGTGAACTGTGCAGTCAGACAACCGAATTCTCACCAAATCATGCCATTTTTCAGTCTATAATCCCAGTGAGAACAGCAAATTGCTGGTGATCTGCAGAGAGGTAAGTAGGAACATATTCCATGAGTATGGAAACTGTACACTGAGGTAAGTGTGAGGTTGAAAGCAATGGCTGTAGCTACAGAGAAATAATAGAAACTATTAGTAGAAAGGGAAATTTGGTGGATGACGAGTTGACCATCAGCCAACAGTGTGCCCCTGCAGTCAGGAGGAACAATGGTATCCTGGGGTATATGAAGAAGGTGCTGCAGGTGATTGTCCCTATTTACTCCACCCTTCTTGGGAGAAAAGGGTTAAAACCAAAAGATTTGGCAAAGGGAAGGGAGTAGTTTTATGCAAAGTGACCTTGCCACTGGGAATGCTAAAAATGATGATGGGAAAACTCCATTTATTATGCCTAGTTTGTTCATCCTCTGCCTGTTTTGAGTAGAATTCCAGCAAAGAGGAACTCTCACAGACAGGTTTGAGACTTCTGCTGGGAGAGAGAGATCATAAAAGCACAGCCTTGTGATGAACTGCACATGGTAAAGCCCTTTGATATATTCCCCTGCCACTGCCCACTAGGATGAGCTAAGCTTAATGGAGCCCGTGTCCCCACATGTCTCCTTCTCTAGGATGAACCAGCCTGTGTCCTGTGTTTTTGCTGCCCAGCATACTTAGGGAGGTAATGAAATAACTTGACTCTTTGCATTTCAGCCTGGTTTGGTGGTTTCCCTGGCTACCTGTATGCCCATATTCACACAGCCTTAGCAAAGCCATCAATGGGGTATTACATTTGATCCTGGTCTTCGCAGTTCGAGAAAGACAAGGACCTACTGGAAAGGGTCCAGCAGAGGCCACAGAGATGAAAAGGGGTCTGTAGCTTCTCTCTTTTGAGGAAAGACTACAGGAGCTGAGCCTGTTTAGTCTAGAGAGAAGACTGAAGTGGGATCTCATCAATGCATATAAGTATCTCCAAGACAGGTGCCAAGAGAATGGTGCCAGACCCTTTGCTTGTGCCCAGCAACAAGATGAGGAGTAGTGACCATAAACTAAACCACAAGTTCCTCCTCAACATAAGGAATAACTTCTTTACACTAAGGGTGGTAGAGCACTGGAAAGTCATGGAGTCTCTCTCTCTGGAGACATTCAAAACCCACCTGGACATGTTCCTGTGTAATCTGCAGTAGGTGACCCTGCTTTTGTAGGGAGGTTGGACTAACTGATCTGCAGAGGTCTCTTCTAACCCTAACTATTGTATGATTCTGTCAAATCTCTTTGTGTGGGCATGAGCAATATGTGAGGACACTTCTGTTTGCCTTGCTGGAGTCAGGTCAGCACAGAAAGAGCTTATCCTACCCTTGCTGGAACAAGTAAATGGAGCATCCACACAAATCCAGAACTAGAGACTTAAATGAGCATTGACATTCATTTCCAGTCTAGCATATGATACTGGATGTTGCTCAAACCACCCAGACCAAACATTTCTCTAGTTTGTGACCCTAAGACAAGGGTCTGGCCCATCAGCAGATAGAGAAGTCATTCAAGTCACAGTCCCACCTCAGGACAAGTACCATCAGTTACTATCAGGGGTTACCAGTGTTCCTAAGAGGACCAAGAAACACAAGCTAATAAAGATATCCCTGCTTTTAAATGAAAATTGAATATGAGGCTATGCACAGATCTGAGATTTTGATATGATGATGTGACAATCCGCAGAACCTCAGAAAATCTACTTACTGTGAGCCACTGAGCATAGCACAACACAGCTGGGCCACTGGAAGTGGAAAAAGAAACCATCAGCCTGTCATGGACTACAGTACAGGTTGTACAAGGCTGAATAAATGACAGGGCTATCCTGAGCAAATAAAAAAATGCTTCATAGATGAATCCACACTCCCATGGCCATGCAAGGAATTGTGAAAGAGACATTTTGCCTCGGAAGTCTCAGCAGTTTCGCCTTTCAGGTATAAGAAGGAATTTTATAATGTGGATGCAGACTTATTTGAAGTCTGTGGAGGCAGGAGCATGGCTGAGTGAAGCTGGAGAATGGGTAGATGAATCTCTCGTGGACCGTTAGCATGCAGCTGGATTAAGTATGCTAAGATTGAAATGAGAAGACTAATCATTTGAAGCTGTCAGCTTTAAAATCTCACAAACCCCCAGTGTGATTCTGGGAAGAGGCCAGGACAAGCCGATTTTTTTGGTAATTTTAGGTGGTCACAGCAGATGGACAGCTCACTTCACAGCAAAATTAAAATTAATTGGGATCAAATGAGAATTGCTCACCATATCTGCCTTTAAATACTGTTAAGCAGGATGAGGGCAGTGGGAGCCAAACCTCCTACAACCAAGTGAAAACCTAGATGAAGGGCTCATTCTCAAAACATCACAGATTGGTGATTTGTGAGCTGGACCAAGATATTCTTTCAAAAAAACGCCAAAACTCTGCTGCTACATGACCTGACTTCTTAAAAAAAAAAAATCTAAGCAGCAAAGTAGATATGGCTCCAGCCATCAGAGCAAAAAAATGCAATGATGACCTGGTGGGCAGCCCCAGTTCTGAGCCTTATTGCTTATCTCAATCTGGCCAGCCAAGATTATGCTATTTTAGAATTAAAATGGAATTAAGTCGGTGGCAGGAATCAGCAGAGAGGAACATCAGCAAGAAATAATGGAGAGGGCAGGCTTTTGCATTATGGAGATGATTAGGCACCTATATGCCTGGTCTTTTAGCCTTTTGCAGAAGGCTACTTCCCTTGCATAGCAAGTGTTGACATCACTGAAAAAGCCTGTGGGTTTCTTAGCCCACCTAAGTGCCAACCACTTTAATAATTTTCTTTCTCTTTTCCAAAACTTTGATTTCCTTCTTTTTACCTTTATTTTCCATCTAAAAGCAGTCACAGCTGTTGATATGGTGAGTTTGCTACTGTGTGTACTGTTTTAAATAGGTGCAGCTTTTTTATTTCTAAAAACATTGAGTGAGAGTTTATTTCTTATGTGCAAATACATATGTGCAGGACATGTAAGTATGTAAGTTTATCATAATTTGCATGTAGTACCATTTGAAATCAAGGGAAAAGTTTCCCTGATTTAACCATAGTTCCTCATGCATAAAGTTGAATATCCTGTTCATGGAAGATCAACACTACAACCTGAAAGCAGAGATTCAATGTTAATTTTTAAAAAATACTTCCAAGAAGAGGAATGAAAATTGCACCCAAAATGCTAAATTACGAGGTCTAGACATGGGTTATGTTCTACTGCAGTACAAAGAAAGAGATGTTTGGGTTTTTTTCCTGTGAATTAAAGAAATGTTTGTATTATGCAAAACTCACTCGCTATCTGCCTAATCCCCTAGAGGGCAGTATGACCTAAAAATAAATTAAACTGAGCTAAGCAATTAGGGTTTTCCAAGGGCTAGTTATGTTAAATAGGATTGCATTTCCTCCTTCCTCTGGCAAATTTCCACAAAGGTACAAGAAATAGGGAGATACTCAGCTTTTCCAAATTATATGAGAAAACCGATATGAGGATCTTGGCAATATAATCCTATATTAATTTATTTAGCTCATATAATACCTATATTTAATTTTGCAAACTGTCAAAGCCAAGTGTACTGTACTTAAGCATCCTCACAGGTGGTTTCCTAAGAAGGGTTTTATGGCTTTGATTTTGGATGGTCTCTTTCCCCTGTGCTAGCCTCAAGATTTTGCCAGTCTCTACCATTGATCCAAAGGCTTGATCCAGAGGTATCCATGCACAGGGAGGTAGTGAGCAGTGGCTAATTAATCAGGCATTTCCAGGATTTGGTGCACTAAGGTAGTCCAAATGTTCATCACATTGCTACAACCACCCAGTCCTCCAGGCTCCTTTTGTTGCCTGAATGAGGGAGGGATGTGTGTCTTTATCAAAATGAGGAATTCTATATCCTGCAAGCATTGCTTTTATATTATATTTATACATAATTTATAATTTATATATATTGATATTATGTGCATACTACGAGAATCACAAAATATCTTTGTTTTCCAAGCATGAGCATCTTGTTTGATATTAATGGAAATAATGAAGAGCAAGTTTAATCATATAGTGACTGTTTATCTAATATAAATACAGCTCCCATTAGTTTCATTCACTTCCCATCCAGAGCTCCACTTTCTGGTTAACTACAGTTCTAATTTGTTAATTTTCTAAGCAGGGAGAACACACACACCCCCTGACAGAGCATGTTTGGTACACACAACTTTGATACACACAGCTCAGCTGTAATTTAATTTAACAGTCATAGAATGATAGAAAATGCTGAGTTGGAAGGGACCCATCAGGATCACTGAGTCTAATTCCTGTCCCTAAAAAAAAAAAAGACACTCCAAGAATCACAGCATGTGTCTGAGAGTGTTGCCTAAAAGCTTCTTGAACATGGGCAGACTTGGTGCTGAGACCATTTTCATGGGGAGCCTGTTCCAGTGCCCAACCACGCGTTGGGTAAAAAACCTTTTCCTGATACCTAACCTAAACCTCCCCTGGCTCAGCTCCAGGCCCTTGTGAGAATGTTGAAGACTGCAACGAGTCTCCCTTCAATCTCCTCTTCTCCAGCCTGAACAGACCAAGTGACCTCAGTCACTCTTCATATGGTTTCCCCTCCAGAGCCTTCAACATCTTTGTGTCCCTTCTTTGGATGCTTTCTAGCACCTTAATGTCTTTTTAATATTGTGGTGCCCAAAACTCCCCCAGCACTCGAGCTGAGGCTGCCCCAGTGCACAGCAGCACAGGACAATCCCCTCCCTTGCCTGGCTGGCCATGCTGTGCCTGATGCACCCCAGGACAGGTTGGCCCTCCTGGCTGCCAGGGCACTGCTGGCTCAGATTCAGCTTGACATCCATCAACCAGGACCCCCTGGTCCCTTTCTGTGGTGCTGCTCCCCAGCCTCTCATTCCCCAGTCTGTACATCCAGGATTGTCCTGTCCCAGATGCAGAATCCAGCACTTGTTCTTTTTTAATTTCATTTGGTTGCTGATTGCCCAGCCCTGTCATTTGCTGAGGTCTCTGCAAGGTCTCTCAGCTCTTGAGGAAGTCAACAGCTTCTCCCAATTTAGTGTTGTTGGCAATTGTAGTATTCCTTCCAGTCCTACATCAAAGTCACTTAGGAAGGTGCTGAAGAGCACAGGGCTGAGGATGAAGCCCTGCAGAACCCCACTAGTGACAGGTCCCCAGTCTCATGTCACCCCATCCACTGCCACCCTTTGTGCCTGACCTGTGAGCCAGCTGCTCACCCATCCCATGATGCGCTTATCCAGCTGTGTGCTGGACATTTTGTCCTGAAGGATCCTGTGAGAGACAGATTCAAAAGCTTTACTGAAATCCAGAAATATTATATCTACTGACTTTCCTAGATAACTAGGTAGGTTACCCTTTCACAGAAGGAAATCAAGTGTGATAAGCAGGACAGTGGAGGGGGAAATATCCAAACAGACAAAAGTGTTACAAGCAGCCCTTTAAAAACACCATCATCCTGCCAGAAGTTACAACCTCTAGGTTCACATGGATTCTATGATATCTTTTGTCAGTGTTTTGGCTGACAACGGGTTTTCAAGGTCTGAAGGCTATCTTCTGGAGATGACAGCTCTGTTTGGCTGTTTCAAAAAATTGCAGAAAGTGTAGCCAGAGGACTAGTAACAGTCATGACTTTTTAAGCAGCAGACCCCATTCAGTTAATAGCTCCACATGAGCTTTTGAAGCCAGCTGAAAAACAAGCTGGAGAAGGAAGGATAATGGTCCAGGATGATTGGATTTGAAGTTAGATTGATGAAAAAGAAGATAAAGAAGCCTTCTAATAAAAAGGTGCTATCTAGGTGTGCACATTTTTTTGCTGGTGTCATTGCAGAAAGTTTTTTTTATTTACACTGACATGCTTAAAGACAAATATTGAGACTCTTGCATGAGAAAGAACAAAATAAATATGTGTGAACAAATGAATAAAAACCCACAGGGTTTGGTTGTAATTACTAAGGACAATATTGATTATGTCAGTATATTTGTAACTACTTCACTTGGTCCTGTAATTCCCACAGCAAAATATGGTTTCGGTCCTTTTATACTGTGTACAGAAACACTCTGATATAATAGCTACAAGGTTTCTGGAATACCCTTTGCATGCAAAAAAGCATTTCTGAAGAAGTGGCTGACATAAAAAATTACTTACATTGCTAAGTGTGACTGTTGGATTTGATGACACATTTTAGGTTAACTAGTTTACATTTCTTTTGAAGTGAATTTCCTAGCGACAATGTTTGCACTATTCACCTGCCTCATCAAGGCCTGTTTAGAATACAGTGCTTAATACAGTTTTTAACCCATTATAAAGCCATGCACAGATAATTTAAAATGATCATAACAACTAACAAACACGTAATCAAGGAGCTCTTAAAATGTATTAAAATTCAGGTCTCTCGCTATTAGCAAAACCGCTTCATTAACATATTAAGACAATGTTCATTTGATAATTAGCTTCTGTTTCCTTTGCGTCCTGGCAGTTAAATCCTTCCTATGAAGCCAGAGGGGAAAAGTTTATGCTTCTACAACGTGTCTTTAGTGAAGTTTACGTTGCATCCTTACAATTTTTAATCGACTTTCATATTTCTTTCTGGCACCCTGTTTTGGAAATGCTGCAGATTAAAGCCCACTTCATGGTGAATATGAGATTTCAGAACAAAGGAAATGATGGGCTTATTTTCTCCTTTGGACTCATCTACTCCAGTAACACAAGGATTAAGGGAATTTGGGTAACAGCATGCCTTGGGTACTCCCTCTGTGGTGCACTTGTGCCCCATGTAGAGCTCAGAACCAGTGGAGAAGAAAAACCAACATGTCAAAGCCCACAGACTGAGAGCAGTATCATTGCCCTCCATGCTTCTCCTAATCACCAGTTGCTCATTCCAAACAGTAGTTTTCAAGAGAGAGAGAAAAAAACAACAAACTATTATTCAAGCTAAAGAATGAGGCATGTGATTCCAGATTTTTTCTAACTTCAAACGTCAGCCACATCTGCTGAGGCACCTCTGAGCTGCACATGCAATGTTGCATATGTTGCCACTGCAGCAACAGCCAAAAGAAGTAGATTATTTATAGTGAAGGAAGAGAGCACAATTTATTTACATGAGAGTGCTCCAGCTCCCGTCCTGGATGCATCCCTCACCCACCATCACATCACCAGCCGTTTCCAGGGAAAGGTTCTCTTCTCATCCCCTCTCACAGATTGGCAGTATACAGATAGCCTGGCACTACTAGATACACAAACTAGGTCCGGCAGCTAAAACTTTCTTATGTATTTAATTTGAATATGTTTTTAAGCCCAAATATTAATTAAATTAATGTTCTACTCTTTAAAATAACAGTTATTGGATGCTTCAGGTATAAGAAGTAGGTTGGTAGAACTGTAAAGGATGATCTTGCAAGGTGGTGTAGCTGGGTTCTAAATAGAAATGTAATAAATGTAGATGAACATTAGGTGATGCACATTAGGAAACTATCCTAACTTCACATATAATATTGTGGTTTTGGAGATGACTACTCAGGAATGAAAGTTTAAAACAGATGGTTATAAAAGGAAAATGCCATCTCAGTGGTTAATAATGGAAACAATGTTAAAAATTCTGAGGAAAGGAAAAGAGAATGAACAGGAAAGCATATAAAATCATCTGTATCCTGAACAGTATGTACAGTTCTGGTTGTCCTTCTCAAAAAGGGCGTAAAGAAGGTCAGAGGAGGTATGAATTTTTATTCCCTACTTAGCGTGAAAAGAAATAACAGAGGGATGATATAGTGGAGGTGTACAAAGTCCTGAGTGCCAAGGGGAGAACAAATAGAAAATTATGATTAACCTTCTCCCAGCAAGCAAGGGAGCATCTCATCACTTTGGCAGGTATGAGAATATAAACAACAAAAAAAAAGGAGGTGGTTCTTCACAGAATGTCATTAAACAAAAAATAACTTTTTATCAAAAATGTGTACTAAAACTGTGCGTGAATTCAGGAAAAGACTGGACAAGTTCAAGTATCAGAAACTCAAAAAATATTAAATACCCTATCTAGCTCAAGAGACTTCTGAGCCACAAATTTATGTAGACTGGAATGTTGTTTTGGAGACGCATCACTACATGGTTTTTTTCCTTTTTCTCCTTCGTTTATCTACAGCTGACCATTATGGGATATGGGCTAGGTGGACCTTTGATCTGGCTTAGCACTGAAGTTCCTATATTCTCAAAATCTTACAATAAGATGAGATTCTGCTCTGGGAAAGCGCTTGCAGTAAGAATTTTGTCAGACATGCCCTCAGACAAATGACTGTATCTGTCCAGCTTAACAAAAATTAACTGGGGCCACCAGAGAGAGGAAACCGCACCAACCACCATTCAATTATTTTAATTTTTCTTTGTTCAGACCACTTCTGGATATTGTTTCAATATCTGCTGTAATGATGGAGAGACAAGGTAGTGTCAATGATGTGTTCTTACTAATGGTGATTTTTTGATTGTATTTTTGTTTCAATTTTGTGTTATTAAATTATATGCACTGAATTTCAGAAAACCCACAAAACTGTCCTCTTTCTCCACATCTTGGGTATCTATCACACAATTGTTTCTGTTTCTAAAGAGGCCTTGGACAAGAGGAATTGCATTGGGTGGCTCCTGGCTGTAGTGGAGGCGAATCTCTACACAGGGGGAAGTGCTTTGGGGCAGTGCTTTTTGAGCAAGCTTCAAAAACTCCAGCACGTCTTTTCCTCCCATGGAATGCTGTTTGGCAGTGGTATTTGGGAAACCTACCATTCATACCTTTTTATTCAGCCAGCCGGGTCCTGGTTGCCTTCATGAACATGAGGTCTGGACATGGAGGTCAGGAACCACTGATACTGCCTTTGGAGACCAATTCCACTACAACAAATAGCAGCCAGCAGTACTCACAGTGTGTAACTGATACAGCAAGTTTCAGGTAACTTTCGGTAATTTCAACTGGCATTGAGAATGCAGTAGGAGAACAAAGACTTTCTTCCGTCTAAAAATGCAACATACTTGACCTTGGCACAAACAGAGCTTTGACAGTTGCTGTGATATATTTAACCTTCAGTTTCAGAGTTTCAAAAACTAAGTCTTGAGGTGTTAAAAGCCCTAAGCGTTTTTTAATGGAAAGTGAGAGAAAACAGCAAATCAGCCACAGAGAAGGCTCTGCCGAAAATTGCAGCTGCATCACTGTGACTGGGTAAAAAAAAAAAAATGTTTTTAAAACAGAAACTGCTGATATGGCTTTTGGTGAAGCCTCTGCAGCAGCTGTGATGGCTTTTAACTTAGAGTTTTCAGTGAGGAAAACATGATATTTCTTGCATTGTCATTATTATGAATAACACAGGCGGGTTTCAGAATGCGAGGCCAGGTTGAGGAGCAGATGTAAAGTTAGCTGTGCTTTGAACTGGACCAAATAGCCAGGGCTGAGCAGTTTGCTGGCCGTGGTAAGTACAGGGAACACAGAGGCTGCCAGCTCACAGCTCAGTTTAACTTCAGCACAACACGATGTTGGTGTTGGCTGGCAGCAGTGCCACTCAGGTTGATGCCTCTGAGCAGCTGCCTCCAAGGATGCCAAGGTACCACACGGAGAGAAAAAAGCACACAAGTACAAACCAAATGTGAGAAGATGCCTGGTACCTCAGGGCATGCCCATCCTTTCCCTGCATGTACAAATGTGTGCCCAGTGCCTCATGGGCTCTTCCACACTTGGCGGAATTGCTCAGCCCCTTGACACTCCACGCAGGAGACCATGACTCCAGGGCAGAGTGTCCCATGAAATCTCTGAAAAAAGGGAGATTACCCCTTCAAAACTGGACTTTCTTTTGTGCAAAAAAAAAAGAGACAATGAAGTAGTTGGTTTCAAGCATCATGTCTCTTTAATAATATCTGTTCTTGGGAGAACAGAGGGCTGAGAAATGCTTTCTGCCAAAAGCTGGCTGAAGACAAAATATTTTTATGAAAGGTGCTGAGGATTGAACATTTTCAAAAATAAAGAAAAAATTTCTGATTTTTTAACTAGTTGTTCTTGAGTTTCTCCTAAGGAGAAAGAAAGGATCCTGAAACTCATAGATTGCTCATACTTATCTCTCAAGAAGACTCTGAATTTTCACCCCGGGAATATAAACATTTCCAAGAGGGGACACTTCTATGCTTGAATACTTATTCTCTGTCTGAGAGAGCCGGCAGGAGTCATTTCTTTCTTTGTATATGTAAGTTAGCACTACGGGTATACTACTGGAAAACACAATTCCAATTTTCAGAGATGGTAAGCTTGAGCCCATTCTGATTCCCTGCTAAGACTTATTACATAAGTATGATTTGGGATTCGTTCATGCATGGGCCAGGGATCATTCTCCAAATCACATTTTGTATTTCTTCCATCCCTTTCAAATTCCCTTCGTTACTCCCTGCGTAAAATTCCTAGATTTGGAGGCAGATGGTGGATGGAAGAAAGGGTGTGACCATGTCAACAGCGCTTCATGCTAATAGCAAAGATTTGCCAGAGATTGGCGAATTCCAAGGACACGCATCACCTATTGAAAAGTTGCAAAGGCAGCAAGTCTCCTTTGTCAGTTGTTCTGGGAATAGATATTAATGCTTCCACTGCAGTTCTGCTCTTTATTAGCAGCTTGTTGAAATAAGAGAATAGGTCTATTTGACTTGGTCCTGATTGGAAGAAAATGAGGAAAGGCCACTAGGTCTCTTTCCTGTTTGGAGGGCTCTGAAGGTAGTTTTGGTCATTACTGTATTTTTTGTCTGTGGTAATGGGAAAAGCAATGCACCACTGAAGATCAATAGATATTAAATGAGACCACAACTTACGAAAGCCAAGACCCTGTCCCTGACTCAGTGCTGAATCTTTAACACTAAATTAGCATTATGCTGTGTAAGATGCTTTGTTTATACCAATTTTTTGGGGAGTCATTGAAGTGATCTCACCAGTGTCATGGTTTAACCTGTAGGTAGCTAGGCACCAATATAAGCTACCAAATACTGCACAGAATATCTGGCCTAATGCTTTACTTTGAACTTTTAAAAACTGTATTTCTTGGAAACACAGGTGAAGGAAAAGAGGAAATATTAAGAGAATAAGTGTCTCCTTCTTTATCCTTCCTCACTGAAGAGGGTGGGAATTGAGCTGTAAGGTTTTGGGAGACTTTATTTACAGTACCCTGTGCTACATTTTGAATATGAACCTGAATAAAATTCCACTCATAACCGCTTTTCCCAGCACACTTGGGAACAATATGAGGCCAGGATAATGGCATGCACCACAGCTTCATCAGCACTGCAGCCCCATGAATGTGTTGTGATCGCCTCCCCTACAAAGGGCTTTAGTTCAGGCATAATGCAGCCCTAAACAGAGGAAATTATGAAAAAAAATCCTTTAAAACTAGTAATCTAATTTAATGATTTCACATAAAGCTGATAATAATGTGGTAGGGAAAAAAATATATAAGACAATGTATTTCTCATATGGATTATCTTAGCTTGACTATGAAATTCTAAACTTAGTAGAAGACAAAGAAATGAGATGTATATGTGCACAGTAATGTTCATTACCAGACTTTGAGTTTTACAATCCAAACTAGAGATGACAATGCATACACACATGCAAAAAATGGCAATAGTAACCCCAAACAGCCATTTTTACAGAAAGATTCCTAAGTGAGGTCAGGATTTATTTACTGAAATATAAAGATCATATAATTAAACACAAGAAACAGTGCTTCAGATTTTTCTCTGGCAAGAAAGCAACGACCTCTGGACACTGATGTGTATCAAGAAATAGTATTCAACACTGTAGGAACATTAGTGTGTTTTCTTTTATTGCAAAGCCTATTTGAATACTTTGTAAAGCTGATATCATGAACTAAACATACAGAGAAATAAAGATTCTTTTTTTGAGGAAAATAAAATTTCTCTTCCTTCATATTAATACAAAAGATATGAAAAACAACATGTTCTGGCCTTAAGTATCAGACTTACATTTTGTCTTTTGTTGTCACTTACAATAGCACTGCTGCTTGAATACCCAGCCATATCAAATGTAAGTTATTTGTATATCTCTATCCTCTCAGGAAATCTTGACCTTGAAATAGAATAAATATGTAACATGGGTATTGGGTTTGTGTGTTCGTAGCTAACACCACCAGTGCTAAAAACCGTAGACATTGAACAAAAACGTGCAGAAGATGAGATTGTGCAGTGCTGTTTGACTCATTGTTGCAAAATGAGAAATTACGGTTTAAATGTTTTGCTGTCTTTGAATGACCCTTCATTTGTAATTGATTCAGCTCAAAGACTGCAATTCTCAAACCATCAAGATACAGAACTTATTTGTCCCATGTTTAAAGTATGCTTCAGTTACTCTACCAAAGTCAAACTGTACAGGATAGGACCTTTTCTGTGTGAGTGCTTGGATAATGTGACACATTAACTTAGGGTCTGAGATGACTGGTTATTTAGACTGAGATTTTTAGAAGAAAATCATCTTTAGCATTTGTTGACCAGTTCTATTAGAGGAAGAGGATTACACATAACCCAAAAGCCAGACGGCAGCCCACATTGGGAAAATCAATAGAAATCCTTTGAATGGCTTCTTGAGGCAACTTTGAAAATTCCTTGTGAGTAGCCATATTTACAGGCCAGTAAGAAAGCATTCCTTGAGATACATGCTTTGATAACCAGGGGCATTACCAGCTGCAGTCAAACTGGTAAACCCTGACGAAAGGGATTTTTGAGTGAAGACTTCAATGCCTGTGTTTCAGTAAGGCCACAGCACAGACCTCTTATGGCAGGAGAGTGGGGTAAAAAATCTATGGTACATGGTGTAGGTTCTCCCTTTTAGCTCAGTGTGAAGCTGGATCTGAGCCTTAAAGATCCCCAAAACGATAGATATCAACTTTAGACCTATGAAAGGCTAAATAAGCAACGTGTGGAGTCAAGGGATCATATCACAATAAGTTTGATTCCTAAAAGGTACAAGAAGTCTATTAAAATTGCTGCCTGTTGTCACCCATGAAGAGGAAGACAATGTATAGGGAGGACTCAAGAGCTTTTTTCCTCTTCCCAGTCCCACACAATTGATCCTGGGCACATATGCACTGTGTAGCTTGTAAGTGTGAGAACATGAGCAAGTGAAGTCTGCAGGAGAAGGAGCATGAGAGACAGAAGTCAGTTTTCTTTAAAGCAAATAATCACCTTTGATTTTCAAAAGTCTAGAAATTTGCTTTGTACATTAATTTTCTTCAAGAGCACTAACACGAGTTATAAATTAGCTGTTGGACTGAAATGACAAACACTAATGTGACAAGCTGGGAAAGGTATCTTGAGACCAAAGATAGGTCTGATTTTATTTAATATCTCTAGTGTGATTAGAGAAAAAATATTGGAAACACACTGGAGGCATTTGCAGAGGATTCTTCCCTGGGAAATGTTTCCATCCTTTGCTGGGGACATCATGTTACATAAATGTATAATTTGGAAGAATTAAAGGAGTCTTGGGAGATAAAAATAAAACTACAAGACTGATCTAGGAAAAATAAAAGGTGGAAGGAAGGGAGGTAAGCCCAGAACAAGGCTACTTAAGGCTCTTCAATTGCCTTCTATTGATGATGCATATTTGATGATACAATAACAATACTCACTGAAACTTACTGTCCAGCAAATACTTCTTATGCTATGACTAATAAAATACTGTAACTTCTTACTGATGCTATGAACAGCAGGAGAGCCATTTAAACCAGAAAAAAAACATCCTAATTAGGTACAAAATCAGGAAAGGATCTTATTTGTTTGTTTTATGACTATTTCAAAGTATAGGCAAGAAAAGGGTAGGGAGAAGGGATATGAATTTTTCACAGCAATATACTGTACTCATGAATGCAATTTCAAAAGCTACATTTTTATTACATGATAAAAAAACCACAAAAAATAAAAGGAAAACTTTAAATAAAGGCATGTGAAAAGATAGGGTAAGATTCATTCTTGAGGAAAGAGGTAGTGATGAGCAAGAGGAAAGGACCAAGGGGCTAGCACTTAACTCTCTGGGCAGTTCCCCTGTGAGAAAGAGAGTGTTAAAATACCTCTGTGCCACTCGGCAGTAATTGTGTAAGGATGCTGGTGTTGGCCAAAAGAACTGAATTCAAAATATCTAATCAGCAATATCAGTGTGTAGATTTTTACTCAGAGACCACTACATAAACTATATTTCACAGTCTATACAGGGAAGCAAGTCTTTCTGCAGTGAGACAACTCCTCACAGTGTAGGTATGTATAACAGGGCAAACGAGGGCATCTGTAGCACAAATATGAGAGATGAATTATGCATGGCTAAAAGTGATGGAATAACAAAATGTGTGAATAAAAGCACAATAGCAAATGCAATAGAAAGGTAAAAAAAAAAAAAAAAAAAAAAGAAGTAAAATTAGAGGAGGGAGAAAAACCCTCAGGGAAAGCAATGAGAAACCCACCAAAGGCAAGATAAAGCATAAGAGAAAGAATAATCAATCCTCCACTGTTGAAGCGATGCTACTGGGTGTAAACCACACAAACAAGCCAGACATTTGGGTGACCATGTTTGTGCTTTCCAACAGAGTGTCTGCTGTGCTGGGCTCTGGCTGCCCCTGCTCCAGCCTGCATTTCATCTTCAGCAGAGCAACAGTCTGAAAAAACACCAAGGAAAAGCGAGCTACAGTCTAACAGGCACAATGGGGTGAAGGCACTAGCCTTTGAGACTAGTAATCTCATTCAGACTCCCACAGGAATCTTAGTCCTCTATTTTAATTAAAAAGAAGATAACCCAGTTATGTTGCATGCCTAGTTCTGCTATTTTGTGCAATTTACTCAGGGATAATATAATGAAAACTGACATTGTATTTTACAGCAAATTTCTTGCTCATTAAAATTACATATTTGGACAAGTGAAAATGATAGAGTTCAGGTTTGTTTTCTCTTTTCATCATTTGTGTACAAGTACACAGTTAAATTAGGTACTCACAAGAGACCATCAGAGCTGGTGGAAGCAGTTGTTCAGGAGGGTTTTCTAGCCTGGGCTAGTGAAGAAAAGAGTTGTAAAACTAGGTGATGAGAAGGGGAAATCCCAGAAAATATCAGAGTTCCCAGTTAGCAGGAGGTTGCAAACAATAAACCTTTACTGTCTGAAAATTAACATTGCCTGACAGATCATATATTGTGTTGGAAAGCTCTAAACAATCATAACAATAGGCTTTGCTTTGTTAAAAATAGCTTGTCCCTGACTTCTTACTTTTTTCTCAAGCATTCCTGGAGTAACTACTAAAGTCAATGCAGTAATATTCCAGGCACCTACCCTTTAGAAACTAACCTTGAAAGAAACATGAATATAGGTTATTTAAACGTAAGAATCTTCTATCTTCCTCTCTCATACAATCACTTTGACAGGGATTTTATCATGTAGGTGGATACTGGAGATGTTTTTTTTTTTTTTTTATTTGAACACTCAGGGAAAGCTTCAGCCACACTGAGTTGTCTCAGACAATGGAAAAGGTACATTTTCCCCCAGTGCCCCAGGAAAATCTTGCCTTGACAAACAAGAGCCAAAAGGAGTATTATCCCGTAAGTCTCTGTGGAAGCCCCTGTTTGCTACAAGTTGTGTTCCATCAGGCTGCTGGCTGAGAGTCAGCCACACCATCCCCTCACCTCATCACGTGCCTCCCGGGCAGTGCGAGAGGGACAGTGAGCTGTGAGCAGCTTTCCAGGCTGTCTGAGGAGACCTGAGCTGGAGTTCAGGTGAATGGACACAAATAGCAGCTACCTCACCTGGAGTCAATCCAAAAGCTGTACATCACATGTGTACACTGAGGATATGGGGGGGATGCCCTGTGGAAGAGTGGATGCCAGACAAACTCATATTGCCATGCTCCATTGTTTTACCAGCATGTCTCAGCACAGAAACCTCCTGGGATGCCCCTTCCCCTGCACAAATGGCTGGAGAGAAATCTCTTTCTACTTTCCAGACCATTTAGACACCCTTTGAGCAACTCATGCATTCACTGAACAGTCAAAACAAATCTGTGCCTCTAAAACAGCTTTTACTCATATATGCTACTTTCTCCTTGATTCCTTTTCTCCCTGGTTCATCAGTTCTGCAGGTTTCCTACAACAAGTGGACATGCAACTGGATTTGAAATAGAAATATACTTGACAACTATGATTACTTCATACTTATAAAATTGTTTTCTCCTGGACTATTACTTGGTTTCCTCAGCTGTCTGGAAAAAAAAAAAAAAATTAAATGAGAGAGAACAGCAGTGCATGCAGATGACAAAGGAAGGAAGAACAAGGCTTAGGAACAGAAAGTAACAGATAAAGGAAGAGACAAACAGAGAGAGAAGAAATTTGTTTCACTGAGTTGCATTTAAAAGAATGATTATGCCACTGGTCACTACCAGGTCTGTACCTTCTCAAACCTGTGAGACCAGTAGCAGTTATGTTGGCATTTAAAGACTGGAAGGTTTGAAAGTCATTGCTACTTATCCCTTAAGATAAGTAACAATGAGAGACATTATAGTATACAAAGAATAATACTCATTGTAAAAGTTGATAGAAAACACTTCCTGTGGAATAAAGAATATAAGAGAAGATGCTTATTTATGCATCTCTGGAGCTGTTGACTTGAAAACAAGAAACAGGTTAATTTGATGCTTTAAGAGTAAATTTAAGCTTGCAGACATTTTATGATGGTTTATATTGCATCTGTGCATTGTCTTATCCACAGTACTCCACAATTCTCTGTTTAAAACTGATTGTACAGAATGGTTTGGTTCACAAAGTAAAAAGTGATGTGCATTTCATATGGTGATGGTGGATTTTGGTTTTTCAATAAGAGAATAAAAAGCTAAAGGCATTCTGATCCACAGTTGAGGACCAAGCATTTTGGAATAGCATCTTTTAAAGTAAAAGTCAACAATACTGTCAAAAACACTAAAGGAGATAAATATGCATGGAGGGAACATTAGCTAAAAAGAAAAAACTACCACTTTTTATTCAATTATTTTTAACCAGAGAGAGAACGATATGTTTGAAAACTCCCAAGATCCACATCATGTGTGCTAGATTTTCTGTACTGAGTTCTGGGATAGCATGACAGTCTCTGGTGCTGTATCTGAGGTGGCTTCACAAGACTCAGGAACATCCTTTTGTGAAACAAGGGCTGCTTCTAAGATACAAGGAGCAGGATTCCTGCCTATTAAATATAGTTATTATATTATTATATATAATATTTATATTCTATTTAGATTATATAATAATATTATCAATATATTTATTAATAATAATATTTAATAGTTATTATATATAGTTATTGTATTATTAGTTATTATTAGTTATACAAGAGGACAACATTTGTGTCAACTACTTAGACTGTGTGATGGAACAGAGTTCTGTCAAATGTTTGATGTTCAGGTGTACAGTTTGAGAGTTTTTTTTCCCACAACTTTCTGCTCCCCAGAAGGAAGCAGACTATCAGATTTTCATATAGGCTATTACCTACTCAGAATTATTTTAAGAGTTCAGATCAATTGTTTGGTTTTTTTTAAATCTGAGATGATTGCAAACTGAAATTTATCTCCCACAGATGAATTTTATACTTCTCCTGAATTCAGACCATTTATCTAAACAACAAAGTTCTGGTGAAACCTCTCTCTCTGAAAAAAACCTTAACATCTGAGACTTTCTCCATTTCTGTATTGAAACACAGAAAAGAATTTTGGGAGAGAAAATTCAATTTTTTATAACATCAGATTTTAATCAACAATACAACTGGGCAATGATATCCACCTAAGGCACTAGAGAGCAGACAAAAATGTGGCAAACAGCTCTAACGAGTTTAAATTCGATTTGCTCAAGAGAAAAAGATGACAATTCAGAAAAAAAATCTACAGAAAATTATATGGTTTAGTCCAGCTTTAAACTTGCCCTCTTTTAATTACAGTGTAATATCTATTGATGGCTCTTTATTTAGTTTAACATAGATAGCTGTTATTGGGTTTGCATGGTAAGGTTTTGGCAGCAGGGAGTGGGGGGAGGCTGCAGAGGGAGCTCCTGTGAGAAGCTGCCAAAAGCTCCAGCTCTGTTCCACAGAGCCAGTGCCAGCCAGCTCCAAGGGACACTCACCACTGGCCAAGGTCAATACCACCAGGGACAGTGGGAGCACCTTTGGGATATGGTTAAGAAGGAAGGGAAAAAAATTAAGAAAAGTTAGACGCAAATTGCGGCCAGAGAAGAGCAGAATGAGAATATGTGAAAGCAGCAACTCTGCAGACACCAAGGCCAGTGAAGAAGGAGGGGCAGGAGGTGCTCCAGACACCAGAGCAGAGATTCCCTGCAGCCTCTGGTGCAGACCATGGTGAGACAGGATGTGCCCCTGCAGCCCATGGGGCTCACAGTGGAACAGAGATCCACCTGCAGCCCCTGGGGACCCCACACCTGAGCAGGTGGGTGCCCAAAGGAGGCTGTGATCCTGTGGAAAGGCCACACTGTACCAGGCTCTGGCAGGAGATGTGGTGCTGTGGAGAGTAGCCCATGCTGGAGCAGGGTTGCTGGAAGGACTTGTGACCCAGTGGAGGACCCACACTGGGGCAGTTTGTGAAAAGCCGAAGCCTGTGTGATGGACTCACTTTGGAGCGGTTCATGGAGGACTGTGTCCTGAGGGATAGACTGTGTTCTGGAGCAGAGGAAGCCTGTGAGAAGTCCTTCCCCTGAGAAGAAAGCAGCTGCAGTGATGAACTGACTGTAACCTCCATTCCCATCCCTCTGAACTTCTGGAGGGGAGAAGATAGAGAGCTTGGGAATCAAGTTAAACCTGTAAAGGAGGAAGGGGTAGGGATAAAGTAGGTTTTTTTAAGATTTGGTTTTATTTCTCATTGTCCTATTCTGATTTGGTTTTGCTTGGTAATAAATTCAGTTAATTTCCCCAAGGTGAGTCTCTTTCACCCATGAAAATAACTGGTGAGTGATCCCTTCCTGTCCTTACCTCAACCCAAAAGCCTTCTGTGGTATTTTTTCTCACCCCTGGCTACATGAGGAAGGGTGTGATGAAGCAGCTTTGGTGGGTACTTGACATCCAGACAGGGTCAGCCCATCACATAATGTAGAAAATAAAATTTACAATGAAAACATAGAAAGATCAACAAAACTAGATGAAAGAAATCCAACTGGTAATTGAAATTCACCCAAGATACAATGATTATTTATAGGTTTGACTAGATGTGCAATAATTCTGATTTTTCAGTAGCAGCCACTGCATGTCCAAACCTTGTCATCTGTATTTCTGGGCCATGGATTCCCCTGAGATGCTTGTTCTAATTTGTCTCCAAACCTACTTCCACAACAGTTTATTCGAGGTCCATGGTGGTGAAGCACAGAGCCATTTGTCTCCAGCTTCTCTCACAAAGCCCTACCATGGGCCTCAAACAGTGTGTAGGTGTAAACATAGGGCTACCAAGTAATCCTAACTTTAGGGAAATAGCCACCTTTGCAAGGTAAAGTGCAACTTGGCATTGCACATGCCAAAACTTCACGATGAGAAAAACATCACCAGTTCAGAATATAAACCTCCAAATGACCCTTTTTTGAAAGAAGAATGGAAAACTACTATGTTTGGCTTGTCATCCCCTTTCTTTCCCCAAAGCACACTGGATCATGCTTGATTCAGCAAAGTTTATCCCTACTGAAGACACTGCATCATTTGTTATGGAGCTTACACATTTATTCATCTACAGAAGACACTTTGTGTTCTGCAGGAAGAGGTATTTTTTGCTTTCTCAATGCATTTTGTGTAGATGTGTTTGAAAGCATTTTCTGTGATCTTCCTAATATGTGTATATAGAGGTGCATGATATATTCTGCCATTGTGTGATTTCTTCCTCCTTTTATAGCCATTTTATATAAATAGTATTGAATGCTGGTTAAAAAACACCAAGCACAAAACCATACTTCTTGCTTTAAAATCAGAGGTGAAAGACACTGCCTTGTTAGAAAAGGAGGAAGTACAGAAAATGAAGCATGTACATTTAGAAGAGGGATCAGAACTGATTCTTATCTTCTAAGTAGCCAAGAAAACAAATCATATAAGAATTCAGACCTCTGACCACCTCTGAAGGGGGAAGCTAATGGAAACAGCACCTCACTGGGACATTACTGCATATCATCACCTAACAGTGACCCTGAGGGAAATGAAACTGAAGAGAAATGGAGCTGGATGCGAGGGAGGTGGAACTGTTCTCATTTCTGAATGCAGCAGAATAGTCTAATTGGATATACAGCACAGCTAAATCAATAAATGCCAGAGGAAAAATATTTTCAAGCTCTGTAAAGGAATGACATGCAGATTGAGAGAAAGGCAAAGTCCGGTATTTCTAGCCATTTTTGATAAATGCAGGATAAATAATGACTCAGTCAGAAAAAGAATATTTACAGAAGCCCAGAAATTGAAGAGGCTGCACATTCCTGCAAGGTATTATGTCTTACAAGCAACAGGCCATGGAGAGCTGAGCATCCAAAATCCATTGAAAAGTTTCTACAGAAACCAATATTTTGCAGACATACAAACATTTCAGACACCTTTTTTTTTTCTTTTTCCTGAAGTGGTTGGCTGCTTTAATCCATAATTTCCCTGGGCATGAGGATTCTGCAGCCTGTGTAACACTGCTGGTGCTCACAGTGCTCTGTGTTACGATGAAAGGTGCTGTGAGGCTGGCACCTGTCTGCAAGCTGCCACACAGCCTCTGCCCCCAAGCCAGCTCTTGCCAGCACACTGCAGGTGCTGGTCAGCTGGGAAAGGGGGATAGGAGGAAGAGGAAGAAAGGCAGTGTGGATGGGAAAGATGAGGAAGCTGATGCTTGTCATCCTGGTGCTGGGAGAGTGTTGATGAGCGACTGAGGAGCAGGAGGTGGAATGAGGCATAGGTCTCGTACAAAGTCGGTGCTGGCAGCCACCAATTGCTACCAGGAGCCCTGGCCATAGATAATGCCAGGAGCTTCAGCTGCCGTCCCTGCCATCAGCAAGGGCTGCTGTAGCAAGCAGTACCCAAAGGAAGATTTGTTTGGAACCCCCTGCTTCATGTAATATGTATTTCCATTTGATATTTCCAGGCTGCATTCAGAACTAAGTATTTTCACTGCAAAAGGACCAAAATTCTATAATGAAAAGCAAATACTCTTTGATAGGTTTTGCAGTGCAAGCCTTATGTGCTGTAAGTACCAGAGACTCTTCCCACTGAGTTTAAACACATCCTTATTTCTCACTCCAGCCAAGTCCCAGATGGCAGGGTGGACCCCTGCCTGCAGATGATGGCAGTGTACACGCTCCTGAGGCACCGTGGGCAGCCCTGCTTGCAGTCACACAAGGAGGGACTAAGGAACTGCTGGACTACCATGGCAGTTTTCCTCTCAGAATGTTTTTAGTTACTTTGTAGCCAGTGCAGGCACAGGGTCCATTTCATTTTCCACTGAGGGTTTAATTTGTCTGCAGCACTGACCTGCTCCGACTGGGCATGTACTTTTAACCAGAAGTTCTGCCTCTCAGTCTCAACAGCAAACTGTGCTAGTTGTGTTATCAGTGATGTCAGTGCGGCCAGACAGGCAGTGCGTGGATTTGCATCCCTTCATTATTTAGAAAAGATGGATTTGCATCACTTCTTTAGTCAGAAAAGATTACTAGAAGGTGATTTGGACCCATCTATTGCCCATAATACCACAGGCTACATCTTTGCCTCTTATGTCATAATAGGCTCTCACCCTAAAACTTCTGATATTCACAGAGTGTTTTGGGCTCACACAGACAAGATGGGATGGAAGTGTCACTTTTGCTCACCTATGAAGCTTGTATCACACAACTGGACAAATCTGTGATGCTCTCTCTGCTGTCTGGTCCCTTCCCAGGATATACAGAACCTGAAGCTGGCACCTCTGTAGAATGGCAGAGCTGGCACACTAGTTTTATGTGCAGGTGGTAAAATGGCTTCCTCCTTCATCCTGTGCTAAGTGCTTGCTGAATGAGTTTGACTCCATAGACTCAAGGACAGCCAGCTCAGGTTGTTTCCTCCAACACTAATACATAAACAAGTTACTCACTTGGGGTTTTTTCAGTTAATGTTATTCAGAGAGAGTAAAATGCTGTAGAGCATTCACTCTGTTTCCAGTTGTGGAAATGGAGCATGTATAATTACCAATGTGGGTAGCAGTCCATCTCGTAGCCTTACTTATGCCAGTGAAGGATATTATCTCATTATATCAGCTTAGCAGTCTTCTTTCCCTGGAATTCAAAATAAGCAAGGCTCATAAAGGAATGATAAAACAACTAATTATAAGGGACATTATTTTAAAAACTGAATAGTAGTCAAAATCCATTAATGGACTATTTTACATGATTAAACTACTTTCAAGAAAGTATCCAGGCTTTTTCAGCATAAACATTTCTACACTGAAAATGTAACTTGAACCTAATTCTATGGTTAGCTATTTTTTGAATAAGTATAACATGTGCTTTCATTTATGACAGGGCAAAGATGAGTGAAATTTTTAACTTCATTATGTCTATCATCCAAAGTAATTTAGAAGATAGTCCTGCTACATGGAGACTCTTCTGTACTACAATGCTAATAATGACTAATATCTAGGAAAACAGAAAATAGGGCTGCTAGCGGGGACTTGTTTTAGCATATGTTTTAGGATTTCTATTTGAATAGAAAGTGCTGTTCTAATTCAAAGATAAAATACTTCTGGACCTTCAGAAATTTGTTGGGTACATTTTTTATGTTACAATACAAAGAAGCTTTGGGTTTGCTTCCCAGCTCTTGAACCTTCAACCCAACTGAACCTCACGCTGAACTGCTTTCCTTCTGATAAACTCCAGGAAGAAAAGTTCTGCAAGGCTGAGACCATCTTTTTTTAAATCTGGGAAACCTTTCAGTAAACACTTGGCTGCAAGTGGAACTGTGCTATCCATCCCCTAGAAGTATGGGAGCCAAAGTGTCCTGCCAATGGATAACCAAATGGAAGAGAAGTTGCTGCTGGGACACAACAGAGGAAAACATGGACATCAGCTGGTTGCAGTAAGAGCCAGCTCATTTTAGGAGCAGTTCTGTTCTTCACATAGCTGCAAGGGTGAGACCTCTCTTTCCAATTTTGTCATTTCTTTTCTAGATTACTGGTTCTTCTTGGGACAAGGAAAAGGTGAAGCATTTTGATGAACCTGTTGTTTCACCATCCTTGGCAAGAAAAACATCCTATATTTTACACTGTGCCATTCATATAAACAGATGTATTTGGCAGAGTGGAAATTACAATGTTAGAGCAAAGATATGGAGTGCATGCAGTTGCAGAAAACACAGATACCCATTCATCCCAGCAGCAATTTGGTGCTGCAAATAGTTGTAACTCACTATCCCCCCTTTGCATTTCTTGTATAAAATACAGGAACTCTGCTCCATATGACAATACAAGTGCCGCTGGTGCTGGACTGAGCAAGCCACAAACACTGCTTTTAGAGCAAACTCTTTGAAAGATGGAGTATTGTGGGGTAGTCCTGCTGATGGAACCTGATCTACCTCAAGATGCCTGACCTGTGGAATTAGAGATGATGGGAGCTGTTGTCAGAGTTGTCAGATTCCTCTCATGGGTCTCATGGCTCAAGAAGAGCCTTTCCTGGCATGTATGCCATGCATATATCCTTCCCACTGTACAATAAACTTTTGAGACCTTATTTAGAGCAGGAAATGCTTGAAAGACTGGTATTTGAAACTGAACTAGCTGAAACTGGTAACTGAACTGAACTCTTTCCTGGCAAGAGGAATGCACCTGTTAAATCAGCACCCTGGGCCATATACATACATCAGTAACTGGTTTAACAAAACCCAGCCCCAGAAACAATGCTGCAGAGTGTAGAGCTTTGTTAATGGGTTTGGTAGCAGGACCAATAAAGTTCATTGTTGAGTTTAGCTACAAATGGCTTCCTTTGTGCTGCAGCTTTTTACATCAGCTTTTAACTAGACCTACCAGTTGTACTAGCCAGACTGAGGGCATGATCTTCCCAGAGACACTGGTTTCCATGAAATTAAAAATGGGCTTCTGAAGCATCCCTAGGTTTGCCTTTGGGCTTCTGAAATGGACCTCTTTGCTTAGGAGATTTCTGTGTCCTCTCTTCCAGAAAATGAACAGAAGGAAATCAAGGCAGAACAAACTTTGATTGGGGTTTTTTTGTTTGTTTGTCTGATTGGTTGGTTGGTTGGTTGGGCTTTTTAAGACATGGGAAATGTTGATTTTTAAGGCTCACGTGACAAATAAACAAACCACCTACTACTCTGAGTGGGTAGCTGGGTCACTCTGGCCCTACTAGGCCAGCTCAGTGATTCATGGCAGCTCTACTCAGCCCTGGATGGCGTTTGCATCTTCGCTTCCCACACTCAGAGAAGAGTGTAGGGCAAGTGGGCTGCTTCTGCAGAGCAGGGACTGAAAGCAGCCCTCATAGCATGGATTCATGGTCTACAAGATCAGAAGGTAGGAAGCAGCTGAGGAGGGGGCAGAGTCACTCTCTACAGGCAGTTTTTGAGTGAGAATCTTTCGTGTATATGACCATCAACTAGCAAGAGCACAATCTGAAAGTGTTTGACTGTGTTGCTGTAAAACAGGCACACATCATTAAACAGCTCCTCTTGATGCAGAAACAGGCAAATTTCACTTTCCCCAGCGAGGGGGAAGAATCTTGCTCAGAGGCAGAGCTACCTCTATGGGAAGGTGTTGAGGAAGAGCTGCAGCAGCAGCATCCAAAGAAGCTAATCCTTCCCCCTAAATTTGGAGAAACACACAGTGGAAACGGGTCCAATTAATCCCCAAAGGCAACTGAGCAAATTCCCCTTCTGTTTCCTCATTTATATGATTTTGCCTTGGCTAGGGTGAAATTTCAACAGCAACAGCAGCAAGTCTACAGGCCCAGGTGAGCGCCAGCCCTGTCGGCCCGGGCCCGGCGCTGCGCTTTCCCCGGCGGCCAGCGGAGGGAGGCTGCCGCTGCTCCCTCCGCCCCGGCGGAGCGCGGGCTCCGGCCCCGGGGCGTCCCTCCGCAAGCTGGCACCGCCTGCAGCGCCCACCTTGCACCGCTGGCCCCTGCCCAGACAAAAAAGCCAAGGGCACAAAGGGACAGGTGGCGACTTCCTTCAGAATTAAAGCCACTGCGGGAGCTCAGGTCAAGGCGCAGACGGAGGAGCAGAGGAGAGGCAGAAAAGAATTTGGGGGCGAT
Source organism: Poecile atricapillus (assembly GCF_030490865.1). Lineage (NCBI taxonomy): Eukaryota > Metazoa > Chordata > Aves > Passeriformes > Paridae > Poecile > Poecile atricapillus. The sequence goes on along the minus strand of NC_081249.1, from coordinate 156,819,805 downwards.
GAGCAGAGGGCTCGGTCATTCCGAAATCAGTGTCAGCAGGGCATCCGCGGACAGATCCGCCTGAAGCCGCTCCGTTTGCGCCGGTTCCCGAACTGCCGTGGTCCTGTACCAGATGCGTAGGCCCTCGGCTGGGTGGCTCTGCTGGGCACCCACGGGCAACGAGGAAGGGCCGGGGCTCCTATGAGCCCTCCTGTAACTCGCCCTCGAGTTTTGCTGTGAAAACAAAAGCAAAACAAACAATTCCGTTCTCCCCCGGCACGAAAATAAAGCTCGGGCACCACACGGGCTGGTCGAAAGGACTCCATTGTAGCTTTTAAATGAGATATCTTTGCAACCGCTAGCCCTTCCCCGAGCCAGCGGGGAGCCGCCCGTATCCCTGGAAGCGAGAGGTAGCGGGGAACAAAAGGCAAACTCCGAAGTGACATTGAAAATAAAAGGGAGCTTTGGTTACCCTCAGGGTAAGGTCGAGGGGGAAAGGTCGCCTGTCCAGCAGCGCGTACTCCCGGCACTCTGGGCAGGCGCGGGGGAGCGCCCCCGGGCTCGGCCCTGTGCGCCGTCCGCGCAGCCCCGAGGGCGCGGGAGGTGCGGGAGGATGCGGGAGGATGCGGGAGGACGCGGGAGGACGCGCAGCCCCCGCCCCGCAGCACGCACAGGGCAGGCTGCAGCTCCCCGGGGCCCTCGGCTGCGGTCCGGAGGCACCGGGAGGGCTTCGAGACCGCACCGGGGGGCAGTGAGCAAAGAGCCCCGCGCCGCCCGCCGCCGCCAGCCACGCTGGAACAGAAAAGGTCTGCGGTAAATCAAACTGCCGGGGGCCACCCCCCGCCCGCCCCTCCGCTCTGCACCCACAGGCACGTCCGTGTCCGTCGCCTCCGCGTCCAACCCCACCCGGGAGCCGAGAACCCCTTTTCCCGGCGCCGGCGCGGCCGCAGGCCTGGGCGAGGGAAGGGGAAGGGAGGGCGGCGAGGTGACCCACTTAAAAGCTGAGTTCCTTTTTGAAACACTTAAGAGACGACAGGGTTGAGGACTGTGAATGTATGCGTAAATATATACTCACGCATAACCACTGCCGGAGGTATGCACCCCCACGCTCGTACGTGTGTGTGTAGGCATGTCTGGGAACACACACAAAAGCGCGTAACTCCTAAGACAGCTAATGTAATATACTAATAGCTACACCCAAAAGCAGATAAATAGATCCCGTCGGGATTCTGTTTGTAGGTACATACCGATTAAAACTTTCTATATCTAAATAAAACTTGCTTATATTTTTAACTATCTCTACAGGCTAACTTTTGCAAATTGTCTCAACAGCCACCTTCAAGTAATCCTCCGCATAATCATCTCTGTCTTGGTTGTATCAAAAGTGCTTCAGGGCAACAGTAAGTCTTGTATGTGTGTAGTGACACCGTTGCGGCAGTGACAGTCTACTGGCACTAAGAAAGCCAGATGCGGAGGGCTTATATTAAGTGCTGATGATATCGGACCAGGCGGGCAAACAGCAGTTCACACAGCGGGGCGAGTGCTGCTGCTATCCACCCGAGACTCCCGGGGTGCCTCCAAAGAGCCCTTTCCCGCGGGTCCCGGCGCCGGGCAGCCGCGGAGGGGCGCGGTGAGGCTGGCGGGCCGAGGCGTGCCCCGGGCCCCGCCGCCCCCGCCCTGGCACGGCTGCCCTCCGCCCGCCGCCTCGGCTCCGGGAGCCCTGCCCTGGCACCCCGTACCTGGCCCCACCCTGGCCCTCTCGGCCGGGAACGGCCCGGAGAAGGAAAGGACGGGGAGGGTGTCGAGGACTAGGGCAGGAGGGCTCGGCCGTCCTCCAGCAACTGTGGAAGGAGGGAAAGAGCTGAGCGGAGGCAACACCGCTGCCCTCGCTCGCACAGAGCTTTGCGAGCGGGGCCGCCAGGGACCGGTGGCGAAGGGGCCCCGAGAACCCCCAGCTGCGAGATGCTCCGCGCCCTGGGCAGCTGGAGGAGCAACTGTGCGTGCTCTGCGGAGGGGTGAGGATTTTCGCTTTAGCCTTTGGTGGTCTCGCTGGTTGCCTTAGGTTCCCACGCCAGGGGGAGAGGTTTCGACCGGTGTGTTGAGGGGTTTCTCCCACCCTAACGAGATAAGCAGGGCAGGGGGGCTTTCCCACGGCGAGGAATTGTCCCCGTGAGCCACAACAGGCGTTTCCCCACACAGACACCCAGAGCGCTCCGTGCCTAGGTAGCGCTCGCAGGGTGCGTCTCTGGGAGGACTCCTGCCTTCTTACACGCCCAAGCATGTGCTTTCCAGGCGGGGAGAGGCTCCCAGCGCCCTGCCCGCGGCCGCCAGAGTCACAAGTCCGCCCTACACGATGAGTACGGAAACCTCCGCTCCCGGCGTAGGTGTGCTGGGCACATCTTCCGTTCTGCGGAGCGCGGGGACACAGAGGGTGTATTACCCCGACACGCACAAGCAACCAGATGAAGTTTCTATGAGCTCGCTCAGGGTGGGTCGAGAGGGGAGAGTTGAGGCAAGCTGCCTCGGCGGTGCCTTTTTTTCCAGGTGGTCATTTACATCTCTCTATGGGTGTGTTAGAGTTATACGGGTGACCAGAAGCGAAGAAAGAGCTCTGTCACGGATCTGCTCTTGCCACCTCCAGCTCGGAGCTCTCTGTGAGCGGCTGCTCCCGGGCTGTAGGGCCGCGGGCAGGGCAGCGGGCAGGGCCGCCTCCTCGGCACTGGGAGCGGGGACGGCAGCGCTGGGCAGGGGGTGCAGCCAGACGTGCACCCCTGAACTGACCCAGAGGGAGCACGGAGCACCTCATCGCTTCGTATCAAAAAGTTACACCTAGAAAGCATCTTTCTTGTTGAGAAAGAATTTGCGTGCGGTTTGCGTGGGACCCTTACCCTCTGCCCTCCGAGCCCTCCGAGCTCTGCCTGGCCGAACATATTTAATTCCCCTTGGGGAGGCACAGCAGCTCGTATAAAAAAGACATTGTTGTCTTTGGAGAGCCCTGTGCGCACTTTCAAAAGCTGATCCTTGAGTTCCCAGCCCCCGCAATCCAGTTGATGAGGAAACGCTCTGCGGTCTTGGTGGCACCGTTTCCATTGGGATTGGCACCATTTGATTGACAAAGTCTCCCATTCTTCCACCTCTCGAGTGTTATCAAAAGGATTGTGTGGGGTCAGAAGCTATTGAAGGGACGTCCGTGTAGCCGCATTTCTGCAAACACGGGGTGAAAACCGTGCCTTTCTCATGAAAATGCTTCCACCAGGCAGAACGCATCTCATCTTCCTTGCTCTCCTCCTTAGCATTTCTTTTTAACTCGAGTGTTTTACTAAGCAGCATCACCAGGTAAACGAATATATAGCTTTTAAAGGCAGCCTAGGCAGGATTCTGTCGGGACGGCCGGCCTCCCCGGAAGCTGGGAGCAGCCATCTCTGGCAGACGAAACTCCTGTGGAGGGTTTGAAAGAAAAGAGAGAGTGAAGGGACACGGCACCAGAGAAGAAGTTTTCTCGCCCCTTGTCCGTGGTGTGACTCGCCCCGTTATCGCTCACTTGGGCCGGGAAAGCAGGTGCAGAGGCTGACCTGTTTCCTTCACACCGCGTCGATCTAGCCAGGCTGAAAAGTAGCTAGAGGTAGCTGTGCCTGTACGAGCTCCGGTGTGCTCCTAACTCAGCGGTCAGACGTGCGCAGGAGAGTTTCACCCGCTTCCCAGCGCAGGTGAACGAAGCGCTCTCGCATTAGCTTCCCTCTAGCAGACCCCGTGCAGAGCCAAGGCCCGACTCGCTCGGGATAACCTGACCGAGCGATGTTTCCGAGGCGATTTAACCTGCGCTCATTCGAGCGAGAGGTTAAATTAGCTCTGGCAGGCACAGCCGGCGGCCAAAGGGTCGCTCCGGGGCGGGCGCAGGGCAGCGGGGAGTCTCGGCTCCCGGAGCCGCTGCTGGGGCCTACCCAGCTGCCCCGCTCTGTGGATGGGAACGGCTCCTGCCCCACAAATTGCGCGGTCACTTGCCGCCTTTCGTCTCTGATGAGAGCCGACCAAGCCGTAGTTTTGGTGGATTCTGCAGTATTTATTTTTTTTTTTCCCTTCAATCCACCCCCTTCTTTTAAAGGTTCGCGAAAGAGGCATGGGGGTGGAGTGTCTGAGAAATTCGGGGTGAAAAAAAACCAACCACAACCACAAACCCCAAACAATCAAACCACTAAGGCAAGGTCGAGTCTCTCTCGGTGTAGGAACAAAACCAAAGACCGTAATCAAAAATACGCGCAGAAAGGGGAAAAAACGGGGGGGGGGGGGGGGAGAGGTGCGGGGGGAGGGGAGGGGGAAAGAAATGTTCCAGAGATCTGGAAAGACAAGATTGAAAGGTTTTAAAAGAAAAGAGGAAAAAGAAGAGGTAAAAATCAAACGCCTGTCTATCCCAAAAGTCATCCTTCTCTGCCTTTGGTGACCCAGCAGACTCACAACCAGCCCACCTCGGGATATTCAGCCTTGAGGGAGCTGGTGCCGAAAGAAGCAGCTGAGATGATGTAAGAGAGCTGGAGGCCTGATTGAAGGAAAGTTCCCCCGATTATATTTGTGTGGAAAAGCTCACCTCTTGCAGAGCTCTAAAGTGTAATCAAGACTGAGGCTTACACTTGAAGGATGTTAACTCTCATACGGGAACCTACTTTCTCCTAAACGGTTTCTTGCCTAGTGAATGAGAGCCTCCCAATTGAAGCAAAATGATCCTTATGTACTAATATCAAGCACAGCCACAAAGCGACCGGCTATTTATGCTGCCACTTTAGACAAAGATATTTAGTTATTCCCGGGTAGCAAGTGCACTTTTGCATTTTTAAGCACGAACCAGCCGAGCACAAACATATTTACAAGTGCAATTACTAAATAGTTACTTGACACTTCAAAGTCCCAGGGTTAACTGTACCTTCGCTGTAATTTTCTTAATATTCAGGTAATCGCTGTATTAAATTGTGGTTGCCAGGGCCGTAGGCCGGGGTGTGAAATACTCGGGGGAGGTTTCTCTCCTCTGCCCGGATCACCCCGAAATATAAGCTTTGGAGACACTAGGTGCTGGAAGATTTCTTCAAAGACCCGAGTGACATTAGCTACTGGCTGCCTGTACGTGTGCGTGTGGCTGTGAATGGATCGCTTTTGTTTTCACACCGGATCCGAGAACAGATCCGAAAGTGCCAGAAATTGCAGTTTATTGGAAACTACAGGGAATTCATTGGCAAGGTCGTATGGCAGATGACCGGAGAGGTCTTCTCCATCCAGCTCCCGTGCTGTATAAATAACCTTAGAAAGCAGCTTCAGCTTCAGAGGGACCACGAGAGACTGTGAGAGTCTTTGCCTCTGAGAATAACAAGCGACATTTTGCGCTAACCTATTTTTCATCGGTCTCTCGCCCCAGGCAATTAAATTACTGCTTGATTTTGCGAACTTGTGTCTTCCACCCTCTCGGAGATATTTAAAAAAAAAAAAAAAAAAATCCCTAGTTGGAAGGAATTTATGGGTTCAGGGAGAGAAAAGATCCCTGCACTGGGTGTCTTAGGAGACGTAGTGTTTCCGAGATGCGAAATCCCAAGCGCTTGTTCAGCCCCAGCCTGCCGGGGTATCTGATAAGCCAGTGCGGGGAGTGCGGGGCACAGGGAGCTGTGGCCCGGAGAGAAAGCTCTGCCCTCCCGAGAGTTGTCCTCCCGGCGGCGGGGTTCCTTCCGGACCAAACTTGGTGGGGGAAGAGGGAGATTCTGTCCTTTGGCTTACTGGCATTCCACCCCGTTTCCCCAGCTCTCACAAAGGCTGGGCTGACAGCCTTGCCACCCGGGAGCTGTTTTTAAATCCTTTCACCCAGTCAAATGGTGGTCTTTTTGCTTTGCTTTCCATTTCCCATCCACTATATTGCCACCCCCGAGGAAAAAAAAAAAAAGAGTTGTGCTCACGGGGTCTTTCTTTTTTCCCTCTCTCTCCCGTCCTTTCTGTCTCTCTCTTCTTTTTTTTTTTTTTTTTTCCTAAAGACATAAAAAAAATTTCTGACAAGTAAAACTTAAAGGTGTTTACCTTGTCATCAGCATGTAAGCTAATTATCTTGGGCAAGATGTAGGCTTCTATTGTCTTGTTGCTTTAGTGCCTATGCCCCGCCTCTGGTGGCAGCCTAAAACCTGGCGTCTGGCTAAAACAAACGAAAGGCAGCCCTGAGCCTCCACTCAATCCAATTAAGGCGGACTTCGTCCACTCGGTTACGTGTACATCCAACAAGATCGGCGTTAAGGCAACACCAGAATATTTGGCAAAAAAAAAAAAAAAAAAAAAAAAAAAAAAAAAAAAAGATTTGCCTCCCCTTCCTTTTTTTTTTTTTTTTTTTTTTTTTCCCCAGCCGCCGAATCATGTCGATGAGCCCAAAGCATACGACTCCTTTCTCAGTGTCTGACATCTTGAGTCCTTTGGAGGAAAGCTACAAGAAAGTGGGCATGGAGGCCAGTAACTTGGGGGCTCCCCTGTCAGCCTACAGACAGTCTCAGGTTTCTCAGCCGGCCATGCAGCAGCACCCCATGGGCCACAACGGAACAGTGACTGCCGCCTACCATATGACAGCGGCAGGGGTCCCCCAGCTCTCCCATGCTACGATGGGGGGCTATTGCAATGGGAACCTGGGCAACATGAGCGAGCTGCCGCCTTACCAGGACACCATGAGGAACAGCGCTTCGGCGACAGGATGGTACGGCACCAACCCGGATCCCCGCTTTTCCTCAAGTAAGTCAGCCCGGGGCTGGGTGGCCGAAGGGGGCTTGCCGCGCATCCGCCCGGCACATCGCGGGCAGAAGGCACGGGGGGGTCCGCGACAGGGCAAAAGTCGGTCTCAAACCCAGACGCGCCCCCCAACCCCAAATTCCTCCTCCTGCCCGAGGATCGTGCCCGGTCTTTCCAGCCCGGCTGGTTGCACGTCAGCCTCCCGCGGCTGCTTTTGCGGGGCTGGGGGGTTGGAAGCCCCGCGGTGGCGGGGAGCGGGAGCCCGGCTCTCCCCGTCCAGCGGGGCGGGAGCGTCGCGGCCCGGGGGCCCAGAGGGAGCCGGCGGTGCCCGTCCGCCCGCGAGCAGCCCGGCTCCGGGCGGCCGAGGGGGGAAGCCGGAGGCGCCGGGGCCGCGTCCCGGGGAGCGGCGGGGGAGCGGCAGAGTCCTCTTCGGCCGGCGCCGGCGGAGCCGCTGTCCGCGGCCGCAGCGGCTGTCACATTCGGTACTTTCTCGGCTGTCCCCCCGGGCAGGACGAGGGGCGAGCGGTCGCCCTCGTTCACCGGGGCCGGGCCGGGCGAGAAGGGGGCCGCCGCTCGCCCCAGGGACGTGAGTCGTTGTGCAGAACTGGGGCTGGGCTGCCGGGGGGCTGCGGAGCTCCGCTGGGGGCAGGCGGCGGCGGGGGCTGCCGGAGCGCGGGGCCCCACTCGGGCCGGGCCGGGCCAAGCCGAGCCGCCTAAAACGTGCCGCCTTCTCCCTTGCAGTCTCCCGCTTCATGGCGCCGTCCTCGGGCATGAACATGGGAGGCATGGGCAGCCTCGGCTCCCTGGGAGACGTGAGCAAGAGCATGGCCCCGCTCCAGAGCACGCCGCGGAGGAAACGGAGGGTCCTTTTTTCGCAGGCCCAGGTTTACGAGCTGGAGAGACGTTTCAAGCAACAAAAATACCTCTCCGCCCCGGAGAGGGAACATTTAGCCAGCATGATACATCTCACCCCGACTCAGGTCAAAATCTGGTTCCAGAATCACCGCTACAAGATGAAACGCCAGGCCAAAGACAAGGCTGCGCAGCAGCAGATGCAACAGGAGAACGGCTCCTGCCAGCAGCAGCAGTCTCCCAGAAGGGTGGCGGTGCCAGTGCTTGTGAAGGATGGCAAGCCCTGCCAAGCAGGCTCCAACACACCCACAGCAGCTATCCAGAGCCATCAGCAGCAGGCAGCTACAACGATCACAGTGGCTACCAATGGCAACAGCCTCGGACAGCATCAGAGCCATCAGACAAACAGTGCGGGGCAGTCTCCAGACATGGGACAGCACTCGGCCAGCCCTTCCTCTCTGCAGAGCCAAGTCTCCAGTTTGTCTCACCTAAACTCTTCTACTTCTGACTATGGCACTGCCATGTCTTGCTCCACCTTGCTATACGGTAGGACCTGGTAAAAGGATTAAACAAAGAAAAAGAAAAAAAAAAAAAAGGCAAAAAGAAAAAAGAAAAAAAAAAACAACAAAAAACAAACCCAACAAATTTTCCCAGTTACACAAATCTCTGTCCTCTCCAAACTACTGTGTGCTTTTTTTTCTTTTTTTTTCTTTTTTTTTGTTTTTTTTTTTTTTTTTTTTTTTTTTTTTTTAATGCGCTTCTCCCTTTCCCCCGTTGTACTGAGTGGTCTCTGCGGACCTCTAGGAGAGAGAGACACTTTTTTGTTCCGTTTTATTGTTACTGTTGATGGTTTTGGGTCTTTATGTTTTTTCTCCCCCAAAGTTGTCCTACGGGGTGTATAAAAATATTCAGACTAATAACCATGGAGCAGTCTGCAGAAAGGGGACCATCTTTAGGCATGGTCTGAAGACTTGGATATCAGATGTACACTTTGCCAGCGTCTAGGACTTGCATGTAAATACAGAGATTTTGGGGAATGGGGTGGTTTTCCCCCCAAAAAAACGCATTCGCGTCACCCAGACACAAGAAGCAGCTTCCCCCTCCCCAGTCTCTCCCAGCCCGCCGCCAGGGCCAGCGGATGGAGACGTGGAGTCATCAAAGGCTTGGCTTTTATTTTCCTCCTTACGTTTGATGTGAACCTGTAGCTGTATAATGCTGTCAAAAGTTGGACTAAACCCATAGTTTTTAGTAGCCTGTATATTTTGTTGTAAAAAGAAAAGGAAAAAAATACAATCAACCAAACCAACCCCCACCTTTTTTATGGACACTGATCACCCCGTCGTAAATCCTCTGGCAGTTTGTTATTTGCGCACGCCGCCTTTTCCTGTTGTAACTTATGTAGATATTTGGCTTAAATATAGTTCCTAAGAAGCTTCTAATAAATTATACACATTACAAATATTCTTTTTTATTTCCCCCTTTGGTTTCCCCTCCCGACGCTCCTTTCCTTGAATCTCTCTCCTTTTTTTTTCCCCTTATCCGCCCCCCCCCCCCCCCCTTTTTTTTTTCTTGGTGGAAAAACAACCCGGGATGTTGCCAGATCCCGGAAGGCCCCTGCCCCTCCCAGGGCCCAGACCCTGTTCCCAAAGGGGAGCTGCGCCAGAGGGTTAACGGGATACAGGATCAGTTCTCAGCGTGCAAACAGGACAAGCAAACGCGTGGGATTCACGAACTCGAGAGCGAAGGAATCGAGTCCAAATTCATTAGCCCGATTATTTTTTGGGGGATGAGGGTGGGGGCGGGGGGCACCTCAGAGACTTCTTGCTAGAGAAAGCAAAGTATTCCGGAACTAGAAATTCAAATGCCAAAGGCACGGAGGAGAAAGAAGGTAAAAGTCTAACGCCATTAGAAAAAAAACTAAAATAACGAAGAACCTGCTGTCAGTATAGAACGTGAGTCCGATTTAAAGTGTCCAGTTTTAATACCTTGTAAGAAAAAAAAAAAAAAAAAAAGAAAGATAATTTCTACCAGGTTTTCCTATGTACTTGTATTTTAAGGGAAGTACAGTCACCTTATTTATAATCAAAATAAAAAGATAGTTTATTGTGTACAACATGTAGTTTGAATTAACTTTCTTTATCAGGCTGTGTTTAATTTTCTACATATCCATATATTTGATTTTCTACATATCCAACCCCTCACGCCCGCACACGGCCACGCAGGTTCCCTTGCCCAGCCCACCCCGCTACCCAGGCGGAGATCAGCCGCAGGCTGCGGCTCGCTGCAACTCAGATGGGCTTCGGTTGGCTGGTTTGGGTGTTCTTCTTCGTGTCGATTTTCTAAGGGGGGGTTGTTTGTTTGTTTGTTTGTTTGTTTGTTTGTTGGGGGTTATTCTGTGTAGCCATTTGGGAAGTTCGTAAAGAAGGAGATGAGGAGAAAGTGCGTGCGCGCACGTGGGTGGCTGCGCAAAGGTGCGCGCCGGGCTGAGACACACAGGGGCGTTTGGTAGGAAGGTAAATATTGTCGGTAATACAAGGCAGATAGATGTTAACTGTTCTGTAAATATATAAAGCATATGGAGCTAAGCAGCTCATATCTGACGAGTCCTAAATCCCTGAAATTCTCTATTTTTCAGGTCCCAAATATCCCTTTTGTGAGTATAACAAAATAAGAAGTATCCCCACTCTAAAAGCGTGTTTTCCTTTGCGTCTGCTGCTCGGTTTCGTTTTTTTCCCCAAATCCATAGAAAGCGATCGCAGCCATTGAAACAGCACTGAATTACAGAGGTGTTACGAAATAATCATATTTTTGAAGTGAAAGAAAACAGGTTGCCTGAGATGGAAACAACCCAACCTCCAATTTAAGTAGCAGCTTTCGAAAGCTCCAGTTCTTTATTTATACAAGATAGCTGGTGTTAGTCGGACACCAAGTGCTAGTCTGGATGGAGAAAAAGGGAAGTACATGGAAGAAAAAAAAAGTATCGGATTCTTTCTGACCCCCTCCCCCTTATTTCTAACTGGAGGACATCACGTGTGTCAACAGGAATTTCGAGACTTTTCATTCTTTAGGTTATGTCCTGATTTATACAGCGACATTCTTAACTAACCCAAAGATTATTCAATTTTTTTTTTTTTTTTGGTGGTTCTTCTATGAGGAATATTAATTTCAGATCTGTAGCATCGTGTTAAGCATGGCGGGGGGATGGGTGGGGGGCGGCAGAGTGTCTGGAGCTTAGTACTGTTATTTCTGCTAAAAGAAGGAAATGTTGGGGGATTCCTGGTCCCTGGAGCAGAGCTTCCCCGGAGGAAGCGAGAGTAAGATTAACTTTAAGGACTTTTTTTATTTTTTAAATTAGGGTTAGCTTCTCCTGGAGTTTATATGCCAGACCGAGGGGAAAGTGCTCCGGTTAAGTCGACATTTCCCCTTCATATGTAATTAATGTGCTTTCTTTCAAACCCAGGAACGTTCAAAAGTGAGTAGCACCGAAAGGCATTAATACAGCCGAGAAATATCACAGCCCCCGCCCCCGAATATTGGTGTTAGCATGTTTGATAGGGATTCAGTCAGAGACTTTTCATTATAGACTTCGGGGGAAATAAAGTAATTTTATTGTGTCTCGACAACCTCATAAATACATATTTGGTGGTGGGTGTAATTACTGTAATGGATTATTATGTACACTGACTTATCTTTCTTAAACTAGATTTAGTTTCGATTAAATAAACTCGTTTCCACTTTGTCTGATGTCGGCTTAGTTTAAAGTCTGTTTACTTGTTCCACAGAAAGGTGAATTCATCTCTTTATTAAGCACTAGAGACCGAGCAAACACAGTTCAAACTGTATTTACATATCAATCAGGAGAAATGCAAACAAACTGCTCTTTAACAATTTTATACCGTTTTTTAATTACATTGTGATACTGACTTTTATCATGTTTTATTTTTTTTTTAGTAAACTAGTTATGTCTTGGTTAGGATGAAGATATTTGGAGGGAGGGGTGTAAATACAGTTCAGTCTCCCGTCTGCCATGAGAACACTCATGAGAACTTAGTTACTGTATAGCTTTTTAAAACTGAAATTAAAATATGTTCCTCCGTCTAAACTCCTGCTTCTTCCAATATGCTGATTTCCAGTCTCCCGGTAATCAATGCAGAACTTGGATAATGGGATGGCAAAGGGGAGGGGCAGCATGATTCAAATCTGAAATGATGGAAGAGATGCACGTTTCCCAATACAACTGCTTTATCCACGCTAGACCATGGGCACCCCATATTTTGAGAGATAAAAGGATCTAGTGAAGAATGGCTATTCCCTCCCACTCCCCTGCGCCTGGCACTGCTTGTAAGTGTAGGAGAATCGCAGAGGGCATTTTTTCCTGCAGTAAATAGGAGTTCATTCTTAAGTTCCATGAAGTGTGCGTGAAGAGGCACAGCGGGCTGTGGAAAAAAAAAATTAAGAGAAAAAAAAAAAAAAACACCAAAAAACTCCCCAAACAACAACAACAACAGCAAAACAACCCCAAACGAAACACAAATCCAAAACAAAACCAAAAAAAATCCCAACCCTAATAAAACCACATCACTACTGCGGCCACAACAGCAACAACAGCAAAAGTCTTCTTCACATCAGAACGGGCTGTGGGTTATTGGCTTTTTTGTTAGTTTCACAGCAGTCTGTTAGCAAAAGGGATGCTCGGGAGGAAGGGCGCGGGGGAGCGGGGGCGGCAGGACTTGCCCCGGGCTCTGCTGTGGCCCCGGGAGCAGCGGACGGGAGCGGTGCGGTGTCACTGCACCTACCGGGAGGCAAGGGATGACGAGCTGAGCTAAAAGTACTTTGCCTGCATCTCGGTTCAAAAGGCAGTGCAGGGCCTTAAGACAGTGTTGAAAGTGCAGATCCCAAACAATGTAATCTGAGACAGCTCTGAGATGACACCAAGAGAAGTTGCCACGGCTGGGAGGGGAGGGAAAAAAAGTATTTTAGGAGTTTTGTAGCACAGCGCAGGTAAAGGGGCCTCGCCGGGAAGGCAACCCCCGTTCAACTTTTCGTGACCGCTGCCTTTAGCCTTTACAAAGGGGATCTAGAGTTATAGACTGAGTGACTTCTGAAGAATTTAAGTCCTTTCATAGCCGTGTCGGGAGCAAAGCTGAGAATTTTTTTTTTCTGTCTGACCCGCTGTTCCTCTCATGATCCCCATCAGGGGGGAAAAAAACGCTCAAAACTCTAAGTTAATGATAATACTGTTTATATGTATCAAATGTGTACAGACATCTGACCCAGTGCGGCTGCTCCTATGAGGTAGAGAGACGACTGTCCCTGGCAAAATGGTGAATAATATGAAATTACTTTTTTTCCCCCCTTTCTTTTCTGGCTGCAAGCACATTAGGGAGCAGGTAAGGTCAAAGTTTTCTATATCCTATGTCTTTCTCTCCAAGGCTTCTGGTCAGCGTTATAAATAAGATGGTGTATAAATGCATTGATGTAAAAAGAAACTGAAATTCGTTTTGAAGCTTAAAACAACTTACTACACAGAAAAATTCTTGGGAAATCTATAGACGAAAACATAAAATACGGCATTTAATCTTCGATGTAAAGGTTTTTGTTAGAGGGAGGGCGAAGAGAGAAACCGGTATTTTTATTTTTTTTTTTCCTATGACACAGATTGAGAAGGAAAAACATTTACAAATGGCCGAATGCATTACTTCCAAAAGGCGGTGTAAGTCTACTGTCCTAAGCTGGCGTATAGAAACGGAAAAGGTTGAAAATGTATATTCTAAAAATATTTACCAAGATACTTAAGGCTGTCTTTACTGGCTAGCTCCGTATCTCATGCTAACAACTATATCTGAATGAGATGACAACTCTTCTCAAAAATATTTCTATTCGCTAAACAGAGCGGGACTTTCAGAGTAATTTTAAATTACTTTGTAGGCTGCGCTTCTTTAGCAAGTGAATTAACATGGCAGGTTTTAGTGAACGTACCTGACTTATTGAATTGATTCAATGAGAAATCCCCATATCATTCTGAGCAGTGCTTCATCAATACAGGGGCTTCTTAAAGTGTACAGAGAAAGAATAAAGCGCATGTACAGAGGTGGGTTGGTTTGCGGGGTTTTGGGGTGGAAAGGGTGCTTTGTTTGTTTGGGTTTGTGACTGAGTTTTTGTGGGGGATTTTTGGTTTTTTTTTGTTTGTTTGGGTTTTTTGTGTTTTGTTTTCTGGTTGTGGGGTTTTTTTGTTTTTGTTTTTGTTTTTTTTTAAATAAAAGGGTAGTTGCATTGCTTAGAAAACTAAAAAAAGTATGAAATTGTCACTTCCATTTGTCCTGGTGGATTTCACCAGAGTTGTTCTCAATCAAGCGTATTTGGGCAAGTAATAGAGTACTAGAAGGCGACGAACTTATAGACACCTGGGATCGTAAAGGAAGCAGACTTTTTTGCTTCATATCAGAGGTGTTACTGAAGTGGCTGCGTAATTTCAGCGTGTTACTGACCTAATAATGTGACTCTAGGACACAATTTTTTCGAAGTTCCTCTAGCTGCATTTATTCGTTAAACTTCTTGTTTTCGTTGCTGCTGCTTCTCAGAGAAGCTCTTAAAATATTATCTTTAACTTCACCACCTTCTTGGTCTCTGCTTTTGCTCTTATTCTGGGCGTTACTTAACAAACGCACTGTTGCTACTGAGAAATAGGGTGCTCGGAGCTCGTCCTCTGCACCTCTATCTGCATTAGCTCACTTCAGAGAGAAAAAAACACGGATGGCCGGTGCGGAGCGCTTAGTCCACACATGTGCGTCTATATGCGCACTATATCCACGGATGTGTACGTCTGGTAGGTGTATCTAGGAGCTGATGTGCACGGCAGCAGCTGTGCAGTCTGGGGAGCAGAGGCGGGCAGGAAAACTCTTACTTTGAAGAAGCGCTGCCCGCCGGCCTGTGTCTCCCCTCCGCTCTCAATTTTACAGCGCGGAGACCCTCCCGCTGTAACTTTCCGCCCCGGCCCACCGGGGCAGCCCCGCCGCTGGGGATGGAGCCGCAGCGCCCGAGCCGGGCCGGCTTCCCCGAGCCCCGAGTGGAGCCTCTCTGCCCGCGCCGCCTGCCAAGAGCGCCCGGCGCGGTCACAGCTGCCGCCTCGGTCTCGGTTCCCCATCGAGGGGAGCGGAATCGATCCTGCCCTTTGCCAGCGGGCTCTGCACCCCGGCCGCGGGGTCCCTTGCGTGCCGAGGACAGGCTCTCACACAGCCCCGGAGGCTTTGCTGCCCTCGGGAGTCGGCTGCAACCCAGCGGGGCTCCTCTCCCGGGGGCTGCAGCCAGTCGAGAGCAGCGATTGTCTCCCTCTGTGTTCTCTTAATGCCGTCTATGGCAGGCTCTGCCTGCGCTGCCAGGCTGCCAGGCTGCAGGTGCTGTCGGGCAGACCCAGCTGTGCGCACCCACCGCCCCTCTCGTCCTTGGCACTGGGGCGATGCCCAGGCGGGAGGGCTGCAAACGTCGGGCCAGGAACCCCTTTGACTTTCGTCCAAACGCTGCTCCCAAACGCCCCGACAAGGTGTTGACCGCCTATGGCGCCTTGCCATAGCTAGGGCGAGTGGCATGGGGCTCGGGGACCCGTCACCGCAACACACACCACACTTGCCTAGCGGGGTAAATGGCAGGGAAGTGCGTGGCACCTCCACGGTAACCCAAAAAAGATCGAGGACGGGATGCGGCGGACGAATTTACGTCTTCGCAAAGGTACTGTGCGAGTGCGGCAAGGACGGAGAATAGGTCCCAGCACTGTCATCTTCTGCGCTGCCAGGAGTTTCCTGTGGCAGCCACTTTCGAGGGACTCTGCTGCCTGGTACCGGGCCGCCGCTCGACGGACAGGCGGCCCCGAGCCCTGTCTGCCCGGCCAGCCCGTCCGCGGGGGCTCCCTGCGCTCCGCCAGGCACGCAGGGCTGGGCACCCCCACCCTATCCCAGCTCGCGTTTCGTTTGGTTGGTTCAGGTGGGGGAAAGAAACTCCCGAGGAAGCACCCGAGAAAGTTTGGGCCAGCAGAGGCGGGACGATGGTGGGTGGGAGCGGGGCAACGCGGCCGTGCAGGGCTGCTCCCCTCCCCCACGGGGGGCGCGGCGGGGGAACCCCTATTCCTGACACCGATTTTCCTCCCTAGGGCGAGGGAAGCTGTCCGCTTTCTGCTCGGTCCATATCCCCCTTTTCTCTTATCGCTTTTTAATTACTTTCTTGAATTCGAATGGATATTCTTCGGGAGATATGACAGGGTTTGGAGCTCTCATTACATATCAATAGACGAAACCTTTGCGTGGAGGTTGTCCCCATTCTTCAGGGTGAGCAATAGCTGCTGCTCCCTGGTTCTGACTTTTCCATGGACACACACACATACCCAGTCTGCTTGTCTTTAAATAGTGGCTCAAGAGGCGGAAGCCAGAGCCGGGACCCGCGTTGTCCTGCGGGGCTCGGGAGGGTGCTGGCGGATGGTGTATTTTGTGCTCGGTGTCACGGGGAGGCTGCGAGTGGCGGTGGCGGAGCGCTGAGGCTCGCCGTGCTTGTGCGGCAGTGGCGAGGCGCTGGAGCTGCCTTGCCGCGGGGAGGCCGGGCGTGTTCTTGTCGTGGAAGTCTGGGCACGGCGTGGGCTGTGCATAGAGCAGGCTCCGCGGTGGTGGCTCTGTGTGTGTGTGTGTGTGTGCAGGGGACTGTATGTGTGCGTGTGTGTGTGTGTGTGTGTGTGTTTGTGTCAGTGCATCGCCTTTCCACAATCGTAGCGTAATTATCCAGCTGAAACATTCACAAATGGCAAAAAGTTGCAAAATAGATCGACCTCCCTGAGATGAGAAGGAGCCAGATTCAGAGCTGTGCAACCATCATGGTTTTTTCAATACATTTTATACAAGAGGATCTAGCGAGTGATTCCGATTCAATACACATAATCAGTTTGGAAGTCCTATTTCCATTTGAAAACAGGCCTATTTGCAATCATGAGGGCCGGACACGCTGTAAGATACAGGACGCATTCAGAGTAGGTGGTAGGTGAGAGAATCTACAGACAAGCACCAAATATTTTCTTCCTGCTGCAGACCATTTTTTTACACGATGGTATTAATCACGACGTATTTTTTATCTTTTTTTTTTTTTTTTTTTTAAATATCCCTTAATTGCTTTTGAAAGCAAGGTTTTGACCTACAGAGAGAGTCCCGGTGGAAAGCACACACACACCCACGCACACGCGCACACACACAACAACAAAAGCCCACCAAGTAAAAATGGTTATTGGAAAAGCCTGTTGATTGTCCTATCAATCTCTTAAGGTTAACAGTCATTTAATCAAAAATTCACCTGGTAAATGATCCCTAGAAAATGGTAGTTTATCTTTTAAAATAAGGCCCAGAGAAGGGACAGGTTCAGGGGGGTCTTAAGACGAGCTACCACCCGCCGAGCCCAGCCTGGCACCGAAGCCGGCTCTGCTCTGGAGGAGCTCCATCCGCCGGAGCCGGGACCCAGGGCAGCACACACACCCGCCCGCGGGTGTCGAAGCAAACCGAGACTCCCCGCGGTCGTGGCCCTCGAGAACCGCGACCTGTCCTGCTGAGAGGGTGGGGAAAAGGATGCACAAAAGTCAGATCGCAAAGCTTTGGGGGTGATATGGCATCAGGGAGGGCAGACCCCCCTCTGTCACCTCGTCCCCCCACCCCTCCCGCAGCCATCCCTACTCCAAGCAGGCACCGCACTTCCCCGCCTCTTCTTGCTCTAGAGCATTTTTTCTTATTCCTCAAGTACCCGAAGCCAGGAGAAAGCCAGGAGGCCTGCGCGTCCTCCACCATAATTATCCTGCCGGATAGGAACGGGCAAGGAAGCCGAGGCTCGCCGGTGGGTACCCAAAGACGGAATACAGGCGCTCCCAGCCCCGCGCACAGAGAATTAATTGGCATTTCCCACTTCCCTCATTTCCGTGTTTTTGCGGCGGTGCGCACCGCTGACAGCGTGCCGGAGTTGCAAGCAGCGGCCCGGCCCGACCCTCCGCCCTGCTCTCTGTTTGGAGTTTGAAGGCAGACACTTGTTTCTCATAGCTAAATACCGTTCCCGTCCCAGTCACAGCAGTCCTGCTTTTCCGGGCTCCCACCCTCCGCCACACTGTTTTATTCTCTTCCACTTTAAAAGACCAAATCAGCTGTCGGGAAGGGCGGGGGGGGGGGGGGGGGGGGGATATGGTAAATAAATAAATATTTGAATAAATAAGGCAATGTCGTAGAAATCTGAATTAGCCCTACAAGAGGCGCAAACTGTTATTACTGACTTGCAAGCCACACACACACACTGACGAGGATGACAGGTGCATTTGTGCAGAGCACCGGGGCTCCTCCTGGCTGCGGCGGGCCCGGCGCTCTCCCGATCGCTGGATCCGCGGGAGGGGCAGCTCCGGACAGAGCTCCGGCTCCCGCTGCTCACCCAGCCCCTTCTTGTCACTCTGTTCCCCGAACCCACAGCCCCTCCTTCTTCCGTGCAAGAAAGAGCCGGGAGATTTCTCTCCACTGAGATTTTTACTTTGCTTACCCCAGCCCGCCAAGGAATACCCACATTCCACCCTCCGCGCCAGCTCTTTAGGTCGGAGCCCTAATTAGGGCTCGGGCCAGACAGCCCGGCAAGGGGCCGGGTGCTGGAGGCCCCGAAAGGCTGCGCTCGGTGCTTTGAAGAGCGTCCTCCCCGGTCCGAGGTTTCACAGTGACAAAACTGTCCTGTCTTGTCCCTCTTCCAAAAAAAAAAAAAAAAACAACAAACCCAAAACCAAAAAAGCTGGGCACTAATCACTCGTGGGACCCTTCCCATGACCAGCCGAACACCGGGGACAGGGAGCTCCTCCGGGCTGCCTTCACACTCACGATACCAATTTGGTCATGGGGGGAAGTTGCTGGCCAGTTTCTAGAAGGAAGGGGCCCTCGGAGCCGGCAAGCAAGGGGCACTGCGGGGCTCCGAGCCGCAGCGCTCGGCCGGGATTCCCATTCGATGTGCTCAAGCAGGGATTCGCGGCCCCCGCTATTTCCAAGCGAGAGCTGCTTTCCCCCTGCCCAGCGGTTGGAGCTCATTCACCCACGGACACCACAGTGTAGGGAAGTGGGTATGGGATGAGAAAAATAGAAAGCAAAAGGACCAACTCGTCTTAGGAAAAGTTATTTCCCAGCACAAACACCAATGGTTTTATTCACGCGACTTGTCCCACCAAAATAAATGTGATAATCACGGGCAGCCAGGAATAGATTTTGGCCCCACGTGTTTTTCTCCTCTCCTTAAGCCACCCAGTCGAATCGCACCGAATTTCTCGTCACCTGGGAAAAACATTCCAAAGCTCTCAGCAGAACAGGGAAACTACTTCAATTTCCTTTTTCACCTGATTCCTAAAGAACAGCCTAGTTCATGTGTGTGTGTGTGTGAGAGAGAGAGAGAGAGAGAGAGCAAGACACAAGGATATATCGGGGGTCAAACTTTATCCACATCGGTAACAATCCCGAACTAGAAAGACACATGTTACTCCCAGAAACATGGCGTGTTTTCAGTCTCTTATTCCAATTGTAATTTAAAAACTACTCCCACCCCCATGTCCACCGCGCTTCGGCAAAAGGAGCAGGCAAACGTTTAGGAACAGAAGTGACCTAAAAAATTAGTAGTGCTACAAATGTATGTGTGCGTCCCGTGTTAATGCAGACCTTCTGCAAAGTCACGGTGCACGCATATACACTAAGGTGTGAGCAGATGCGTCTTAGCAAGAGTGCGTTCGGGTAGAAAAGCGTTTATTTTCGTGTTGAGTTAGTCAAACGTACGACAGAGAGCCGCATTAAATCAGAGTGAGATCTGCCAACACGTAGGGTTAATTCAATATACAGAGAGTTATGAGGGGAAAAAAAAGTCATTAAACTCAAAACTTATCAGGGGATCCCAGAAAAGGCTGGCAATTTCTGTATATCGTTTGCCAAAGGCAGACGGACTTTTTATTTTCTTTATTTACATATTCGTTCGATTTAAATATTCACTCTTGAGCAGTGGTGAAACTATCTATGGGATGGTGATATTCCAAGGTATTTTGAAAAGATACCAACCGCTGTTTTAAGGTCTCTTTACGGGTTTTTAAATGAGGGAACCGGGAAGGAAAAAAAAAAGAAAAACAAAAAGAAAAAAAAAAAACCCAAAAAAAAAAACCCGGCACTCATCCAAATGACTAACATTAAAAGGAAAAAAAAAATCTGTTGCTAATATTTCAAAGAACAAAGGGATGGATAATTCTTTTGCTTAATGAATACAAACTAAATACCAAAGCATCTTCAGGAATTAAAGAATGCAGATGATGGATTTCATTAAATATTTCACATTTTAAAAATTATACCTTTTATATGTACTTGTCCTTAACCTTTAAAAGGAACTGCTGTAAATACAAGATCCGTACTTTCTCTAATAGATTTTAGTAGGAGCTGGTGACAGAGAACTGATTTCTTTTCTATTAGGCTTTAGTACATCTTTGTTGAAGGCCTGCAGAATGACCAGGGATTAGATTTGCATCTCTTAGACTCCCTGTGTGGTCTTTGTAAGGAGCTTGTAACTGTTAAAAATGACTTGTTAGGAAGCGTGTGGGCTCTCATCTCTTTGCTTTTGACAGAATGATTGTGAAATTCAGATTGTTCTTATAGGCTTTAGCCTGCAGATTCCACCTGAGCCTTAAGCAATTAGAGCTTAATCTCAGTGCAATCATATTTGAGTTAGAATTTATTGCACTTTGTTTACTTCAATTAAAGAGCTACAGAATATTTCGGAGCAGTTTTTAAGTGATATTCTCCAGGCAATAGCTAATTTTTTCAACCCCTGAATGTTATCCTTACCGCCCCATCGTTCGGCGGTTTGGAGTGCAAAGCACTCTTCGGGTTTCCCGGGCGAAAATGAATAGGAAACAGCAGGAAAGAAAAAACAAGCTGAAATTCCTCACTACGAGGAGGGGAGAAGATGCCTGCTGCATCCCTTTCTTCTAGGAGCCGGCGGGAGTAGTGGCGTGCCCCTGGACCCCTCTGCCTAGCAAGGGGAAATCTGGGGGCGGGAGGGGGGTGAACCCTCCCCTGGATCGGACCCAGCGCTCCTTGGCTTTCAAGCGGCCGCAGAGGCGGCTGTGGGAGTTTGCAGATCGTGGCTCGGTTCCCGAGGGGAATCTCCCTCTGCCCACCCCCGCCCCGTGGTGGCAGCACGCTGGCACGGACACGGGCGGGCAGCCCGAGCACATCCCCCGGCACCGCGGCTTCCCAAAAGCGCCCCAGCAAAGCGCCACCTAACCACGCCACCTGCCTGCCGCTGTCCCAGACCTTTACTGGCAGCCTCTAAGTTGGTGAAACGGGAAAAATATGCACTCAGGGGGGTTCTTTCCTCGCTCGTATGACAAGTTTCTATTTGTGTTCAGGTTTCACATGGACAGCCTGAGAATGATGCTTTTACTACTGACATTCACATAATTACGACTTTCAAGTGCCATCCTCGCTTTCCTTCTTTTATTTTTTCCCCCTCTTTTCTCACTCCCTTCCCTCCCTAACCCCCTGACCATTAGGATTTCTCGAAAAGTTTTTATCAAATCTCTGTGAATTAAACTCGAAACTTTTCAGAAGGCTTTAAAATTTGGGGTTATTCAGTTTAAAATCTGGGGACAATTTTTTTCTCCCCATGTGAGAGAAATATTTACCACGGCTATACTGTCAGGGCCCGATCCTTTTCCTGCTGAAGTTACTGTGAGAGACCTCCTCCAGCTCTCAGTAGAATAGGATCAAGCCCTTCCATGCTAATAGAGGTTTAATAGCATCAGCACATGCCCAACAACCACCATTATAACCTTGACCCGGTCAGGTGCAATGATATTGCTCCTCCTAAATTTATCCTGCATTTCCTTGGTGACAGCAAACAGCTCTCTATCACCTCTCACAACCCACAATAACCCACAGGCAGTGATACCAATAACCCACTGCTCTTTTGTCATCCTTTTCCCTCGGAAGTAATAACAGTAAAAAGTAATCACACTATCTGCATCTTTCAGCCCCATCAGCCTATACTGCTTAGAACGTTTCAGCCCGATGGTGACTGCTGAAGTAAATTGTCATATTTTCAAAAATGAGCCAGTTACCCTCTAGTAGCCTTTGCTGTAACGTTGAGAGTGGAAGGAAGTTCTGGAGTGCAAGAGTTCCCATATGCACCTTGCTCCATAATGGTGCTGCTAGGCTTGCTCCATTTGCCCTGAAAATATCTTTACAGGGAGTGTTGGGGTAGTTGGCATTATCACTTTAAAAACTTTGTTTCAGGGCTGTTAGAGGGATGTCAGCCTGACCTTTCGTTCTTGCAGGATTATTTTTAAACCTCAGATTTTTAGTACTTCCTTGGACCTGTCATGATTTACAGTTTGTCTTTTGCTTTCAGTCCATAGACACAATTTTGCCTAAAAAAACTTGGTATTTACTTGAAAGGATCTATATGTATTTCTGCAAAATAAAGTGCTCTTCAGACCTTTCCTATAATGTGGAGATACATTCACCAAATAATCAGTGCTCTAAGAAAATAAAATAGTAGAATCCAACAATACTCTCTGCAGATTGTAGGATTCTCCAAACCAACTGATTTTAATGCTAAAAAAAAATTCTTATTAAAATGGTGTCATGCAAGCAAAAATATTTTCTTCCTGAAACAATGGGCAATTCTTGCCTTAAAATATTGTTAAACAGATGAAAGCAACTTAGGGCGCAGCTTAATCTGTTTTATGTTGAGCTTGAACAGAGCAGAACAAGTTTGAATGATAAGACTTTTTTGAGTATCAGTCCAAGAGTAATCCTGTATCTCTGCTGCCCCTCCTCTTTCCTCTGCTTGCAGCACCTGCGATTGTGTGTGTGTGGCTTATTCACAGAAGGCAGAAAGATCTGGACTTACGGCAAAGTAAATACAGCAACGGTTCTACTTTGAAAAGAAACTGACAGTTTCAGTGCTATCCTTTCTTGAGATAGAACCAAGAACTAGAGAAGCAATAAAGGAAAGACTAAAGCTAGGAGGTAGAGGTGGCAATTTCTCAACATGCACGGATTGAAAAATGCTTATAGAAAAGGAAAAAAAAAACCAGAGAGAATCAAGCATTTTCTTTTAGCATTATCTCACTCAGGATTAGGATAATGAGAGAGGCTGCTGTAAGAATGGAGAGCAAGCATGAAGAAACAAGCCAGAGCAATGCTAACATGTGCAAAGCTCTGCAAAACCAGCATGGACTCCTGTTCTCCAAAAGACCCCAGACCTTATCAGAAACAGGAGGCAGCTGATCAGACTGTAGGCAAGTGAACTCAGTTCAGTCTATTGGAATGATTTTGACACCTCAATGAGGAAGAGCAGGTTTTACAGCACAGTAACACAGGAAAGTTATGTGCTGAAATCGAGGAGGGAGCAAAGGGGTTTAAGTGATAAGTCTCTGAATTATGCTAAGAAGCATACCAGCAGGGTCTTTTGATATGGAAAGTGAAATATGACCTGCAACCAACAACTTCCTAGGATGCAGAGAAAGTCTTTCCAACTAGAGAAAGGGTGGATCCAGTGTTACAAAAACAGATCTGTACAGAAGTTCGAGAAAGGCCTTCAAAACATGCAGAAGTGGCCTTGCTTTTCCTTGTGCTGAAGTTAATGGAAAAGCTTGCTTGGCTTCTAAAGATGTAAATACATTATTCCTTTAATGAGTATTTTTGACTGCTGCAAAAGCCAGTAACAGCCAGTCAAAACGCCTCAAGACAGCTGCACATAGAACAACACTTTTTAATAGATTTTTTTTTAAAAAATTTGTTTTATTCAGAAGTCCTTCATGTTATAGGTATATTTAAGTGAAGGAGTCAAATTATGAGTTTTCCTGCTTTTTTTGGGGGGGGGGGTTGGTTTGTTTTGTGTTTTTTGTGGTTTGTTTGTTTGTTTGTTTGTTGCTTGGTTTTTTGTTTTTATTTTGTTAGGGCTGTTGTCTCTTGAACAGATATATTCTGGAGTGAAACCTGATGCATCCAGTTCTGGCTTTCAGATTCAATGCACTGGGATTTCTTATGGAACAGTGAGGAATTTGTCTGTAAAAAGGAGACCTCAGTGACAAAAGTATTTCAGTATTTTTTCCTGTTTCTCTTATCTAACAATTTAGTTAAGTGAAACCCAGATTCCTTTGTAAGACATAAGCTATATATCTATATATATCTATATATCTAGCAATATAAATACTGGAAGCACATTATTTGTAATCCACGACTTTTCAATATGCAGTCTATGCAATATTTATTATTGATTAAGATAATGTACCCAGAGCAATGAAATGGGTCTATTTTTTCATATTTTTGAGTAGGAAAAAAATGTTCTGGTCATAATCTGAATTTTGTCAAGAGCTATGAAAGGTAGGTATATCCAAAGAGGACAGCAGTTTTTAAGAATGTCTTTGCAGTCATATTCTTTCTGGGTGCCTTGTCTCATCCAGACCAGCCTACTCCAAAATAATCAGGAGAAAAAGTGAATGATACAGAGTCTGCTTGGCAATAAAGAACTTGCACTGTCATGCACACTAGTACCAAAGCTTGGAGGAATAAGGAATGTGAGATGGTGTATTCTGGAAGTTCTCTGCTAATTTTCGCTGATTGAAGTGAGGAAAACTTCTTCCACTCATTTCCAGTAATGCACTGCTCCAATAAAACCCAGGCACTATTGAAGAGGAAAGGCTCATGGAGGGCTATGAGGCTATTGCAGCTTAGACAAAAATCCTGATAATACTGCAGGGACAGGAAAAAAATGGGGGTGGTGTGAGTATTCAAAACTTCATAGAAACTAGAACATTATTCATAGAGCAATGGCTAGGCCTAGAGAAAAGATCATATAAAAAGGCAAAGACAAACCAGACCAGTAGCTCATATAACTACTACCCTTTCCTCAGACAACAGTATTACCTATTGCTTCTAAAACAAGAAGCTCAAAGTGGTTCAGTATAGAATAATTGGCTTCCAAGAGTGCTATCAGAATTGTGTCTGGAAGCTTTTTGAACTTCATTAATTCTTTCACTTTCCCAGGTGTATCTGGGTGTATCAGGAATATCAGCACCTTTGAACCATGATGATTCACATTTGGCTGTTCAAGGTCTCACTTTCCCTGTGAAAAATCACAGGACTTTTCACTCTTAAAGAGGCAGCCTACATAGGGCAACTTCTTTTGTTGTGCCATAGTAAAGGTAGGGTTCCTCTTCCTCACAGAACTTTGCATCTTGGAATCAGTCCCATCATGATGTTTATGCAGTGTGTAATGCAACCTTTTTTCTAGAAGCTGCAGAAATTGAAGCAATCTGGAGAAACCATATTTTTCCTGTTGAGTCAGTAAGCAATGTTGTAAGATCTGAAGGTCTTATTTCAAATGTTCTCTTTGGTATTATCTAGTTTAGAGCATGAGCTCATCATGAGAGAACCACAAGATTTTTTGAGTCTTTTCATAATAGGAGGAATCACCACTTCCTTTTTTAATTCACATAGCAAATGGAAACAAAAATACATGCCACAATCAAAATTCTTTTCTCTTCCTATATGATACTCTTAAGAGTATTGGGGTTTTTTTAAAAAAATTTTTGCAAATGCAAACAATATCTTTCTTTTTGTTCTCTCTTATGTACTCCATTTCCACCCCATTTCAGAAGTGACATTTTAGTTATATTTATTTATGGAATACAAGTGGTTTTTTCTGCATATGAAATCAATGAAGTGTGTTTTTCCAGGGCAGTAGAAAAGAGGTTGAGGTGACACAGCGATAGTTTACATGTAACAAGGAAAAGATTTCCTATACCAGATGCCATTTTAATTAAGTAGAAAGAAACATGATACCTTAGAGCTGAAAGCTTAGGCTAGGAAAACTCCAGCTGAAATAAGGTGCAAATCTTTAACAGTGAAGGTGTAGGAGTGACAGATCTTCTGTCACTTTAAATTGAAGGTGTATGTCTCTCTGCAGCACGCACAGAACCCTGATGTAGAAATTACTGGGTGACATGTGGTCACCTGCTGTGTGCAGGCAGTAAGACAGAAGATACACATTGGCTCTTTCTTGTCTCAGTTTCAGTAACTCTGAGGAATCCTATACCAACAAAGCCTCTTTGTCCTTGAAATGTCTCAATGCTCTCTTTTTCAGAAAGGGTATTACTGGAGATCAAGACCATTAACCACTCAATTACAAAGGTAACACTGATAACCTGACATCTACATCTATGCTACACCCAACCTGAATTCAATATATAGAGAAGTTTGCAAAGCTTTTACCATTATAAAACTCTGGAACAGTGAATAGGAACAAATGTCTCCATTGGAGAAAAGTACTTCTGTCTCTATGTTAATGCTCAATATCCATGGAAACACTGCTTCTCTGTACTTATTATGTCATCCATCACATGTGTAGTCTCAACAAGGCAGTGAACCAATGCCAGCCACCTCCCTTCTCAGGGAGTGGCATTACTTACTCATCTCAGCTGTTGACAAGTCCATCGTATACACCTGTACTTCACAGCATGTGGAGTCCTGGGGTCTTTCCAGTCTCAGGAACATGGGTTTCTCATCATACAAGACAAACTGCCATCATACAGGCACATGAATGTACTGAAATATTAATTTCCACACTAAACCCCCACAAATCCATAGTGCCTGGTATGATCAGCTGTTACAGGGCTCCCACACTCAGTCCCAAGACAAGTTCCCTGATGGTTTCAGTCTGTCTGGAGAAAGCAGTCACATGATGGAAACACATGGCAACCCATTTTTCATTGTCTCTACCCAAGCTACAGTTAATTTGAGCTCTTTGTGTATATGACCCAAGAGGAAGAGGCCTCCAGAAAGCTTTTACCACCTGTCTTTCCCTAGATTTAGTACTTTTCTTTCTCACTGCCATAGCCCCACTTTTCTGCACCCTACGTATCTTCTCTGTTTCCAGTCTAAGTGTTTCTGCAGGGGAGGAGGGAGGGAGAGGGCACAGGAGTCAGCTGTGCTGCCAGTTCATTCTGGTGTATCAGGAGCTAACTGGGGCTGAAGAATGTACTTTGTCAGGCTGCTGCAATAAGCCTTTAGCACCTCAAGTAAAAGGGCTTCTTCAAACCCAACACAGTCAGGAAAAGGAGAAATCTCAATTAATCTGAAACATGATTTTCACTTTTATGCGAAGAATCAGATTGCCTTTTAAATTCTAGCTTCATATCCAGTACAGTATAATTGAAATAAGATTTGAGGGTTGCTCTTGGAAATCTTTGCTCCACTAAAATATCTCCAGTAATGGGACTTCCAGAAAAAACTGGCATGGTACTTTTTAATGGAAAAGTATGATATGCCCTCAATATGAAGCACTACTAGACCAATGTTATTTTAAAAAAGTGCACATGGTTTGGAGATCTGAGATGTTAGATACACGGCCTATGTAACAATATATCTCAATGACCAGATGATATATTCAGACTCTACAGGAATCGCAGTCACATTTTTCAGATGCCTCTAACTCTCAGAGTTAACCAAGTATAAACATAACAATGAAGTTAATGCCTTCAGAAAATATTTCAATTTTAGTTACTTTGTTTTCAAAATCTTAGTAAGTCATGACAGGAAGGGGACAAAGGTGGTAGAGGTTGGAAAATGCAGATGGCAATAATGGGAACTCAAATAGCTACACAGAAAGAGGAAGATAAGAAATCCAAAGGAAAATCGCAAAGCCAGAGGAAATAGAGAGGACACAGGAGGATATGGAAAAATTAGAATATATATTGGTTGTACTGAAGGAAAGAATTCTTCCTTTTGAATACTTAATTCTATAGAAAGGCATTTAATGTAAATAGGTGACTGAATACTGATTTATTACAAGCAGTATCTATTTTCTTCTTAAGCCCTGTGCAAACCTACCACAAGTTGCAATTTCAGTACGTATTTTTCTGCAAATGAAAAAGACTTAAAAACCGTCTGTGCTCTGAACTGTCACAGATTTCTGCTTTCTCTATCACATGGATGACCACTGTCACACATAGGGCCTTTGATGATTTTTACTTTCTAGTGCAAAGGTGATAATGATGTAAAGATTAAGGAGAGCTTAATCATCTGACTGCATTGTCTAAACCCCAGAAATAGGCCCATGTTCTACCAGAGAAAAAGAGTGAGAGAAGAGTTTTACCCAAATGAAGAAAACAGGTTAGAGAGAACAGAAGAAACAGGCTCAATGATCTTCTAGAAATTTGTAGCATGAGGGGGAACAAAAAAATAGGCTGCTGAACTGTGTAGCTAACATCTCAGTCACAAGTCTCTCCTTATTCTCTTTGCTCTCAAATCCCTAGAAGCAGCAGGAGCAGCGTAACAGAAACAAAAGATGTAGTACACTCTCACTGACCCCAAGCCTGAAGAGGCCTCTCAGCTCCAATTCCACTTTATAGAAGTGTGATTTCATAGGGGTCCAAGAATATGTCATGGTTGTCTGAGGGGCATAACAGTGGATGGAGAGAAAGGATAGGTCCTACCTACTGTCAGCATAAAATACACACACTATTTCAGTTGGGATTGATTTCCTCTGCAGTCCAACAGCTAACTGGCTTTACTCTGGTGTTTACATTCTGGAGTTTGTTTCTGCATATTTTAGCCAACTGTCTGTTCCTACTGTCCCTGCAGCCCTCCTTAGCTGCATAACGAGAATCTGGTGCCCCCGAGGGTCAGTGAGAGCGGTGAGCACAGACTGATCACAAGGTATGACTTCAAAAGATGCAGATTCCAAGTGGGAGATAGAGCTCCCATTGCAGACTGGGGACAGGCTCCTATGTGATGCAGAGTTGAAGGTCTTG
This sequence comes from Poecile atricapillus, assembly GCF_030490865.1. NCBI lineage: Eukaryota > Metazoa > Chordata > Aves > Passeriformes > Paridae > Poecile > Poecile atricapillus. The sequence goes on along the minus strand of NC_081249.1, from coordinate 156,791,406 downwards.
AACCTGAAATCTTCAAATTACTACTTTTAGACCCTCTGGATTCAGATTAATGTCTTGTTCTGACTTCTTAGAGTCAGTATGGGCAGGAATGAAGAAACTTTCTAGGAAATATAAAACAGCACTTTTGAAACAAGGATAAAGAATTTGAAAAGTGGCATGAAGAGTAAATTAGCAGTCAGATGAAAATTACAGAGATTCCTTTTGTGTGTGTGTGTGTAGCCAATGGGAAACATGAGATGTTTAAAAGAAAATTATTTAAAAGTGGTGGTTTGTTTTAATATTAAGTAAAATTAATTGCACTGTATATCTCTAGATATTAAAATTCCAGAGGCACCAACTAAAGTCAGATGATGAATTCTTCCACATTCCACACATATTTAATATTTAAACAACATGATTTGCAAAATATGAAAATGCCTGCTTTTACAGCATTGAAATAGCTTTTTATTATTCCAGTTTTTAACTCCCTGAATGTATGTGCCTCCACAGATAAACAGAGGTAAAGGTAGGATGTAGAGGATAACAGCATTCACTTCTGATTCAAAGTTACGTTGTGTGAGAGAAAAGAAATCATTGATTTTCTTTCAGCTTTCTCTATGTCTGGACTTGCTTTCTTTGTATATGTACCTTAAAAATGTAGCTCTGATTTAGAAATGCAGCCACAAAGCAGTATGTTTCACATATACACTGTATGTAGAGAAGGGCACAAATTCACCCAATTACATTTTACTTTAAAACATAAAAAGCAACATGCCAGTGGAAATATTTCTATTGTATCCACCAATATTTTTTTAAGAAAAAAAAAAACAGTTAAAATTGTAAGGATATTGAATTTATGTGGTTTTAAGCAAAAATCTATTGAACAGCAAAATAAAAGGTATTGTACTGTGTATTCCTGCTTAAAACTGAGAACAACACTGGAGCATCGCTGTTAATTAGCTCCAGTCAACATGAAATGCTTTACAACATTTCTCACGTCAGTGCTTCATCTGAGCTTTTGAATAAACATTTCCCACATTCTACATGAAGAAAATAACTAGATAGTATATAGCCTTTTCATTCAAATTATGGAGTTATTTCAGACAGTATTCCTATACCAAAGAAGATATTTTTTAAGATTTCCATAAAACCAGAGATTAAACCAATGAACAGTGTGGTTTCTAATTCTATTTGTGCATGTTAATATCTGTTGTTAATCATGAAATCATATATATTGCTTTTCTAGAGATCTTTTTGCCTTTCTGTACTTATTTTAATTTTTGTGTACTTCTGTTATGCAAGAGAACCATTTGTAAAGGCGTCATACAAAAATCTCCATTTAATGCATTATAAATAATGAAGTGCTACATTATAATAATTATTTCCATATTAACTGAATGCACAGCTGAGTCACCTGTATTAAACATCTACACTTTGCTTAATGCCCTTAAATAGCATCTGATCTTTCTTCTTATTGCAACTATTCAACTAATATTCTGGCCCAGAGGAGGGTGCAGAGTTAACTTGTATAAGGCCAACGACTTTCCAAGGAGAAGCACCCTATTTAATGCATTATATCTATGTAATTTAGTTTTGATTGTGCAATGTATGTATTTAAAGGGCTAAGACTCTTTGCATCATGAATTTCAAAAAGACACTAAACAGCTTCCCATTTTACATAACAGCTGAGATGAAATGACTAAAATGCTTTTTTTCCAAAAAGTGCCTTTAACTTCAGAGTGAATGGTGTCAAAGGATTAACATCAGTTAAGATGTCAGAATACAATATTTGCTTAAAAAGGTATTATCTTAAAATCTGGGATTTAGTATTCACATATTTACATATTTATAAACATTTACTATTGTTGAGGTCAGAGGCAATGCTTCCAAGCTCAGAATCATGGTTTTAAACAAGGATACATACATACACAGAGAATGCAGAAGAAAAAAGCTGTCTAAAAAGCCAGCTAAAAGTGAGACAGCTCTTCTTGAAAACTTTCTGAATCCTAGCAACATGTTTTCCTCAGACATTATTTATTAGTTGTTCACTGTTCTCTTCACGTTGTAACAACAAACAAGTAGTACTACGACATTTCCTGCACCTCAGTTGTAAATACCAGACCCAACCGAAAAGGGGCCACCTTTATTACAAAAGTGAATGGGGTTTGGCAGTGGGATTAATTAGGAAGAGGGAATGCAAGGATTCACACTTAAAAAGGAAACTACCTTGTATCATTAGTTTGATTGCTTTCGGAAAAAAAAAAAAAAAAAAAAAAAGAATGAAAGAGAGAAACAAACAGTAAAAACAATCCCAAACCCCTTTCAATAAGAATTGAAAGCAGAAGTAAATGAAATTTCAAAGACTGCTCTTAAGCTTCTCTGAAGTCTCATTTGTATTTAATAAACTACTGCAACAGAGCATATGCCTTCAATTTATTTAATGCTTCTGTTACAGGAGATATTCAAAACTGACCAGCAGGACAATTGTGCCATTCATGTTCATGTTTCAATTAAACATTTGTGAATGAGACACTGTTTGCTTGTAAAGACTGCAGTGTTCTTAACACGTTGGCAATTTTATGATCAGTGGCAAAAGAAAAATCACATTGCTAACCCCATTTTTCAGTAAATACAATGTCAATGCATCAATGCCGACTTTGAGTATAAAAGTAGTCACAGAATTGTCTCTGAACACATTGTTTCTTAAAGCAAATTTATCTCAGGGAAAGGTCAAATGGTTTAGGTAAAAATATTTGAATCCTTTTGATAGACAAAGTTATAGAGGGAGTCATGGAGTTAGAGAAAGTTGAAACTAGACGTGGCTCGAGGAGGAGATACTGTGCAAGAAATTTTTAGAGAAAAAATTCAATCACTTAATTTGTCATAATTTTCAACAGCGAAATTGTCTTCTGCTAATATGGAGAGAATCTGCTGTGCTGTGTACAACTGAAATGAAAAACATTTGAAGAAAAACAAATCATGAGCACAGAGCAGTCTATCAAACACTTCTATCTAGAAAATACTGGTACTTAATTCTGGTCTTCTTCATGCTCCTTGGCTGAGGATCAAAATTCTTATTTGGACAAAACTCTCACAGCTGTCTTTCTCTAGATTTTTGCCTAAGCAGAAGTGACAAGAATTTGCCATTTTGTACACCAGCCTGGTTTTCTGCACTCTCATACAAATTTAAGCCACTGGCTTCAGCTGAATTATTTTTGGTATACATTATTGAATGAGAAAGAGCTGATCCCTTGGATTATACATTTTATTTACATAATGTAAATGTAACTCTAAGTCTTTTCAAGAAATTACAGCTAATGAAGCCTAGGAAATTTATTGATGGACTGGGGAAATCTTTCTGTCCTAATCTTCTCTTTGTGTGTTACTTATTGTAATAGAATCAATAAAAACAACAGTACTGAGAAAGGAAGTAGAAGAAAGAAAACTACTTGGTGGCTAAGCACACAGGCACAAAGGCACAGAAAACAGCAGCACAGGGATGAAATATTCTTTACAGAGTGCTCCTAGTCAAAATGAAATTAATGAGCCATATGAAATCCTGATTCAACTTTTATATTAGTGTAAAGAAAACTGATTTTTAAAGTATGCTGCATTCAATTATGAGAAAGATTGAAGCAACTTATATTATAGAGTTAAAAGTAAACAAACAATAAATGAATGAATGAACATTACACGGTAATCTATTTAGAATATCTAACCAGGCCTGACCCTGAAACATGTTTTGGGAAAGAATTCCATAAATATGGTATTCAGCTGTAAGAACTTCAGCAATCAGATCCAAGAGCTATGCCTGCAATTCTTTAATACAAATAAATGTATTTAACTTCTATCTTTCTTAAGTGAAACAACTCTTTTCCATAACAAACTATTTATTTTTTTCTGGGAGAAATGTATTTTTTAAGACCATGTCTATTTAACTTTTAAGGTCTTAAAAAGATTTCTTCTGCAACCTCATGAACCGATGCCTAAATGGGGCAGGGAAACAAAGAGAAAGTGCTGATAAAATACAAACTCTTTTATCATATTTGTAGTTACTAACAAGAAACATAAATTACAGAAAGATGCTCCAAATCCTCTTTATTTGGTCAACCAGTTCAATGAAACCACCTGAATCAGGAGAGCAGAGTTTTGGTCAAATATAGGCTCAGATGCACGTTCAAAAGGAGTACAGAAAGGGAGAAGACTCTAGAGGAATGATTCCCCTGGGAAGAGTGGTTTATTGCAAAAGCAGAAACATAAAAATTGAATCTGAAATACACAGTTTTAACGGAAGTCAAAGAAGTTCAGGCACACTGTGTAAACTCACTTTTATACTGAATTTGGTTGGGGGGTAGGGCATGATATATAGCTCTCTCAGACTTGACTGCAGGCAGAAAACATTCTGAAGGACCTTTTGTTTGATCTCTGGTGGCTGAGTATCCACCTTGGGCTTTCTCCTTACGTATGGATCTATTGAGACGTGCTGCTGTTGAATTCAACGGAATTGAGCCCTAACTGTGATTGGGATATGAGGACACATAATTAGCTGTGTTAGAAAACTGACCCTCAGTCTTTCATTAAGATGGAATTTTACCCTGTAAAATTTGAATTAGTAAAGACATTTTAATCAGGAAAATAAAATAACCAAATGATTCTCCTCTGTTGTTATTTTTACACCGCAGTGAGACAATGGTAGGGAAACTCACTTTAGGTGATATCACTTAATTAGGAAAAGCATCCTAATCAGATCCCCCTCCAATTGCAATAACTGTGGGGAGTCAAGTACATTTCTCTATCAAAGTAGGAAGCTGCAGTGAAGTATAGATATTGATAATTTAAACTGTGATACAAGAGCTATAGAAGAGAAGGCACAAACACTAAGAAAGCAACCTCCTATTTTCTATACCCCAGTTTCAGGACTGCTTCTAAAAGATACATGCTACAGCTCTTATGACATTTCTCCAGTTACTAAAATAATGGCAGGATCAGTACTTTCATATCCACTACTTTCATATCAGTAATTTCACATCAATGGCATAGCCCATAGACTACTCTCATTGGTGATTCAGTATGAGTAACTGACACCACCTCACTCCTTGCATTTTGCTGACATTTCTGTCCATCTCACTTAGTGTTGCACATTATATATGGGAAACCTAGAGCCTGTTATGGCCACAGAGAATCTCTTGCTGGAAGGTTCCTGTGGTTAGCAGCTACATTGGTACTTTTGAAAGCACAGTAACCCCACATCCTCTGATTTAATTAAGGCAACTGTGGATTAATAGTACAGTTAAGCCTTCTGTATTTATAAGTATGCTTACTGTTTCCCTCTTTACATTTATCTCCAATACTATGAGTGCCTGTTAACGATAGCATTTTACACCATTCAGTTTTTTGCATAGGAAAAGTGGCTTTGGCTTACTGGGCCTGATATTCTGCCTTCTGCACCACACTAATGCAAAGCCTAGGAACTCCAGAAACCCCCTTCAGTTTCAGAGTAAATCTTAGGTTTATTTCAGTGAATCAGGTTTTTAGTGAGGCACCTCCTCTCTAACTACAAGTAGCCATGCATAATAAAAGCCGTACAGAAGGGAAAGGGAAATAAATACTAAAGTACTACCAATTACATGCAATTAGTTGCATTGCCAACACCAATCATTGAAAAGTTACAAAACAGGCTTTAAGATAACAAGTTTTAATACATGTGTAGAATCCTGTTTATGCACTTACTAAATTTGAGTGTTTAGTTTCCCAAAGAGTTTTCCTAAGCAAACAGCTGTTAGCAACTTCAGCACTAATTTGGGGGGAAAAAAATCAATGCTTATATATTGACTACACAGTGTATAGCAGATTTTTAAAAAAATTTTTGATAAAGTTCTTCATCAAAGACTCTGAAATTCAACTGTCGTGGCATAAGATGGTAGGCTTTCTGCTTTGAGGACAGGAATAAATGTCTAGGTTTTACCATGTTGATGAAAAACATAAAAGCAGGTTACCAGTACATTCTAGCTTAACTCTGTCTAGAATACTCTTAAATGGTAAGAAAATGGGGGTGCCATGAGTAGAGAGAGACTGTTGCTGCTACTCAAGCTCTTCATAACTAGAGCTGATTATGGAGAATTTTAGAAAGATCTCAAGATCTCACACTGAGTAAGTGGCCACTAAAATACCTATTGAACCTAATGTTGATGTACGCAAAATAACAAAAAAACAACCCCTTTACTTACAGCTCTACATATGCAAAGATAGGCTCTAAATTAACCAGTGATGCAAGAAGGAACTTTTGGCAATCTTTTTGTATAGTCCTCTGAAAATATCAGCTCAATGGTCAGTAATGACATAGGTGGAACATGACATGTTAGAAATTACTGGGGGAGATAAAGAAGAAAACAGAAAGTATCTCTGCGTCAATGAACAAATTCATACTGCAGCATACATGAGACTCTAGCCCTACAGAGTGAAGCCCCCAAAAAGGAATGTAAGGTTACAATGGATTCAGGAAAAAAAAAATAGAAAACCAGATCAGAATTGTCAGTAGGATAACATAGTTTCTTACCAAGTCTTAGTTTATTACACTAAGACTCTTCAGTTTGGAAACCAAGATCTGTAAAGAATGACATGAGGAAGGTGAATAAGGAAGAACAAGAGGGCATCTAGTGAAATGATGAAGTCGTAGGTTTAAAAGTAACAAAAATAAAAAAACCCCAAAAATTTTAAAAAGTAACAAAAATTAAAATAAAGGCTGCATTACCTTTTTGTGAAATTCATTGATGCAAGGTTTTAAGGGGCCAGAAGTGCAAGGGAATTAAAACACCTTAGACAAATTTATGGAATTAAACTCTTCATGTGGTTACTAGCCACAAAATGACCTCAGTGCAAGTTTCTGCTCAGGAAATCATTAAACCATTGATTTCTTGGATGTCTAAGGGAAAACACAGTTTAACATGCTGTATTTCCCCTATCTATTAGATTCTGAGAGTTTGCCATTGAACACTGCAATCCTTGATCATTTAGATCTGATCCAATAAAGCCATTCTCTGGTTATGTTCATATAAGAATTTCCTGAAGAAATGAAAACTGGTATTTTCATGTAGCCACATAACTCCAGAAAACAGAAATTTTGAATATGCCTATATATTAGGAGTTTCCTCATAACATCACAAGATGTGAAAATGTCCATGTGATGACCAGGAGAATCTGTATATAATGAAAAATTCCAATTAATTTTATTAAACTTCTATGCCATTGTTTCATCTTAAAAGCTTCTGAATTGGCTATTTTTCATCATGGCTCTGCCGTGTATCCAACTAATGAGAAAAAATCAAAACTAATTTTCAAGAAATGGAATGGCTGAAACCCCTTATTTCCAGCCTTTCTGAGGGATTTGAGAGAGAAGAGGAGCTAACAGGACTGCTTTTAAACCACAAGGTTTGAAAGACTGCAGGGTCACTCAAAGGTAACTTGCAGACAGACAAAGGATTCTGGGGCAGAACAGATGGGCATACTTCCAAAGCAGAATGGTTCTGTTTAACTGCAAGATCAGATGGAAAAAAAAAACCAAACCCACAAAACAACAACAACAACAAAAAAAAACCACAAAAAAACCAACCCCAGATATACAGAAGGAAAATTCTACAATTCAGGATAAAGCTTATGATGGCAGGATCAGAAAGACAAAAATTTCTGCAGAGGCACTCTTACCTGAATGTGGAGGACAAACCAGACTGAGATAAAGAAACACCTCTAAAAGTTTGTTATTGTTGTCTGTCCAGGTACAGAATGACTGATTAAAAAATCTTCACAAACTTTGTGTTGTCTTACTGCTACAAATGCCCAGGAAGTGATAAAGTGGAGCCTGCAAAGTTGGAGCTTGAGGTACTCACTTTAATGAGAAGTCTGGCAAGGCAAAGCTGCTCTTGCTGGCTTATGGCAGGTGGCCATAAAGAACCCATTTTTGTAAAGGGATTAAAGATGAAAAGCAGATGCCTAGAATACATGTCAAAGATGTCAAGGAAAGAAGTGCTACAGATTACTCAGATTGAGGAAAGCTTAAGAGCAAACTGATCCACAAGGCTAGGACCCAACCAGGGAGTATGTAATGGGATGAGCTTTACTAGGATTGACTTAGAATCATTGAAACAAAGAATTGAACATGGGAGAGCAGAAAGCTTGGAGGACTGAAATTCAGCTGCCTGTTTGTGTGCAGTGTGACACACTGCAGTGCTGATCTCCTCTAGACCACAGAAAGAAAGAGAAAATCCAAGCCTCTACTGACTGTTCCTGTGGTCACCTTGGGTGTGCATGGCCAAAGGCTAGAGATCCCTTCCTTCTGGCTTCCACTAGGCATGGAATGACTGCTGTAGAGCATTCACTTTACTCATGCTCACTGGACATCTACACTTTCAAGTTAATGCAGGAAAAAACTCCCTTTGCAGACCCTCTGCTCTACAATGAATTTTACCTTGGGATAAACAAATGTGGTTTTATTGCTCTAACATTTAAAGTGATATTCTGTGACATGCATACATACATGTTATACATACATTTTACTTGAAGCATGTACTGAATAACTGATGCTTTGGGGAAAAGATCTACAACTCAATCCAAATCTGCTACTCTGATTGACCAAAGTTTTTTTTATCAGCTTTTCTAACCTGAAGCATCTTCTGAATATGCTGATGCTCTAGAATATCTTTGGAACTTCATTTGTAAACAGAACATCGTTTCCACATGCCCATGTACAAGGGCAGATTAATTTGCCCCTCTGTATATTCTAGGTCAACATGAATGCGTCGTTTTCATGTTGTAGCAGTGACGGTCTAAGGGTGCAAGCAAAAGCTGACACACCTGGGAGAAGCAGAGACCTTCCAAGCACAAAACCTTGACTTGTCTGTATTTTTCTAAATAGTGGGTCTAATCAAAGATGTTATCTCTGAAAATCTCACTTCACATATCACAGACCTACATAATGTTACTTTTATAAAGTAACATTGCCCAAATAAAACTCTTATGTATTTTTATGCTCCTTTTCACTGACAGAGAAAGATGAAACCATAAATAATATTTTAGATGTACGCTAATCTCAGTAAATATATTTACTTCATTTTGTGAAGTTACTAGAAAGTCTTTATTTGATTTTATCTAATTATCACATAAATGCAGGAACATTAAGTGGGCTGATGTCAGCAATCAGGACTGCTTGTTACACAACATCAGTAACATGGGCTCAGGTATGAAACAACTGTAATTATAGGTATTTAGCCAAAATGTATGTCAGTTCTAACTGATTAGCTGTGTAATTCTTTATAAGCAATTGAAATACTTTATAAATAAAAATTGCAAACTTAGCAACCAACAATATAGACATAATATAGAAGTTTGATTGATTGTACAATGACACTTAATTCTCTGTGTTTTTCTTTACTTTTGCTGATTGTTGCAAGCTTCCTCCTTATTCAAATTCCTTTATTGGATATTTTTTTCCTCTTTTTCTTTAGTTTGTTTGGTTTGACTAACATAATGGCTAAAGAAGGATAAGTCTATATAAGAATCAGAATAGATCTATCTTGAGTGTCCATTAAAACTTGATTACAGAATCACAGAATCACTAGGTTGGAAGAGACCTTTGAAATCATCGAGTCAAACATATGCTCTAACACCTCAACTAAACCATGGCACCAAGTGCCACATCCAGTCTTTCTATAACACATCCAGGGATGTGTTACCACCTCCCCAGACAGACAATTCCAGTACTTTATCACTCTTTCCATAAAAAACTTTTTCCTAATATCCAACCCATATTTCCCTTGGTGCAGCTTAAGGCTATGTCCTCTCATTCTGTCTGTTGCTGCCTGGAGAAAGAGACCAACCCCCACCTGACTGCAACCATCTTTTAGGAAGTTGTAGAGAGTGAAAAGGTCACCTCTGAGTCTCCTTTTCTTCAGGCTAAACAACCCCAGCTCCCTCAGTCATTCTCCATAGGGTTTGTGTTCCCAGCCCCTCACCAGCCTCGTTGCCTACTCTGGACACACTCAAGCGTCTCAGTGTTCTTCCTGAACTGAGGGATCAGAACTGGACACAGCACTCCAGGTGTGGCCTCACCAGTGCCGAGTGCAGGGGAAGAATGACCTCCCTGCTCCTGCTGGCCACACTATTCCTGATCCAGGCCAGGGGCCATTTGCCTTCTTGGCCCCCAGGGCACACTGCTGGCTCATGTCCAGCTGGCTGTCACCAGTACCCCCAGGTCCTTTTCTGCCTGGGCACTGTCCAGCCACTCTGCCCCCAGCCTATAGTGTTGCTGGGGGTTTTTGTGGCCAAAATGCAGGACTTGGAACTTGGACTTATTAAACTTCATCTTATTGGACTCTGCCCATTCATCCCAAGTCTCTCTGCAAAGCCCTCCTATCTTCCAACAGATCAGCACACACTCTCAGCTTAGTGACATCTGCAAATCTACTGATGAAAGTCTCAATACCCTCATCCATGTCACCAATAAAAATACCGAACAGGACTGGCCCCAGCACAGACCCCTGAGGGACACCACAACTGGAGCCAGCTGGATGCAGCACCGTTCACCACCACTCTCTGGGCCTGGCCATCCAGCCAGTTCTTAACCCAGCACAGAGTGCTCCTGTCCAAGCCGAGGGCTGCCAGCTGTTCCAGGAGTGTGCTGTGGGAGACAGTGTTAAGGGCCTTGCTGAAATCCAGGTACACAACATCCACAGCCTTTCCAGCATCCACCAGGGTCACCTGGTCATAAAAGGAGACCAGGTTGGTCAAATACTACCTACCCCTCCTAAACCCACGCTGGCTGGGTCTGATCCCCTGGCCAACCTGTAAGTGCTGTATGATGACACTCAGTATAAACTGTTCTGTTACCTTACCTGGTACTGAGGTCAGGCTAACTGGCCTATAATTAGCAGGATCCTCCTTCTACCCTTTTTGTGAATGGATATCACTTTGGCCAGCTTCCACTCATCTGGAACCTCACCAGTGAGCCAGGACTGTTGGTAAATGATGGAGAGTGGCTTTGCAAGATCATCTGCCAGCTCCCTCATCACCCTGGGATGGATCCCATCTGGTCCCATAGATTTATGAACATCCAAGTGGCTCAGCAGTTCTCTGACTTCTCCTCCTGGATATCAGTGGGATCATTCTGCTCCCTAACACCATCTACCAACCCAGGAGGACAGTTGTCCTGAGGACAAGCTGCCTTCCCACTAAAGACTGAGGCAAAGAAAGTGTTAAGCACCTCTGCCTTCTCCTCATCTGTAGTTACTAAGTTCCCTCCTGCATCCAGTAGAGAATAAAGGTTGGTCTTACCCTTTCTTTTGCCATTAATATATTTGTAAAAACATTTTTTATTATCCTTTACAAATGTTGCCAAATTAAGTTTGAACTGAGCTTTTGTCTCCCTATTTTTTTCCTACATGCCCTACCAACTCCCTTAAATACTTCCTGAGAAACCTGACCCTCTTTTTTTCCCTAAGATCCTTCAAAACCTCGTTGCCCATCCAGGCTGGTTGTTTGCCTCATCAACTCATCTTTAGGCACGCAGGCAGTCTGTTCCTGTGCCCTCAAGATCTCTGTTTTGAAGCACATTCACCTTTCCTGAACTCTGTTTTTAAGGGCTACTTCCCAAGGTACTCTGAATAAGTTGCCTAAATAGGCCAAAGTCTACCTTCCAAAAGTCTTAATGTAAAAGTCTTTATTGATGTTCCTCCTGATTTCACCAAATATCAAAACTCTATAATTTCATGATCACTATGCCCCAAGTAGCCCCCAACCAGCACATCTCCCACCAGCCCATCTCTATTTGCAAACAACAGGTCTAACATAACCCTCCTCTGGTGGGCTCACTCACCAGCTGTGATAAGAAGCTGGCCCTCCACACATTCTACCATGGCAGACACAAAAAAGTCAAAAATATTTCATCATGGTTTCATTAAGCTTGATGGTACAACTAGACAGTACTTTTCACTGGACTAATCAACACGTACATCATTCTGTCAAGTGTTGTGTCACCGGGGCATTTATCTGTTCAACACCATGTTGTGGCTATTGCAGCTGACTTAGCTAGCTTGTCATGGTGAAAATCAACCCTTACCAATATTTAAGCAATTCTTCTTTTTCTTATGTCAACTGTTGCTTTAAAATAAGGGACACAAAATTACAGACAAGGTGCAGTGAGCTATAGGCTGCTGACTTCCATAAAAACCAGACACATATCATCAGCTATGAGGTTGCATTAACCGAGCTACAGAAAAATGCTTTCCTCTGGAAGGTACATGAAAAACCTGTTTTGATTAATGCCAGGTATGTCACATTTTATAAACACCACTGAATTATTGCATGTCGCACAGGCTTCCCAACAAGAGTCCTGCAGCAGGTCTCTGCAAGTACCCATTTTGTACCATACATAAAAACCTCAAACATAAAGCCCAGTCGGCTGCACTTTGGGTTATTTCTGCATGAGCAGCAGAACAAGTTTTTACTTTCAGCAGCTTTGACTGCTGAAACACATAACTGCCGTGCACTTGCAATAGTCTACCTAACATTACACTAAGAAGAATGAGTTAAAACAGCTGCAGTCTGTGGGCATAGTGAATATCACTAATTTGTACTTAATTTATAATTCATCAGAGTATGAAAATCATCATTGCACACTGCTCCTCCACATCATCACCTACTATCATTTGCCCACAGAGAATGGACTTTTCAGCCAGACTTGTAGGTTTGGTCCTTTATATTTGTTTATAACTTGTCAAAAAATATTTGCTTTCTAATTTTACCCCAGATTTGTAAATAAGAAGACATTTTACACTAAAAACAGCCATTACTCTTTCTGTTTTCAAAATGAGTATTTCTTTTCACTCCCTAATTGTTTCTTCAGAGTTTATGCAATGGGCTAGGATGCAATTTTTTCTGCATAATTTAACTGAGGTATTTAGGAGACAACAAGGAAAAAAATGCCTTCAGCGTCCATAATTAAGGGTTAAGACAGGTAGAGCTATATGCAGGTGCTAAAAGTTTGCTGTCAGACACTACTGGCACAGCCAAAATTGAACCACACAGACCATTCATGTGAAAATATTAAGTTGCCTGACCTGAAGTGAGCTGTCACAAATTGAAGTATGACAAAAAAGCATGACTCACTGCTATGTGCAGCTCCGAAAAGCCATTACTAGAGCAAAACATGTGACTTTGCACTTGCTAAAGCAGGGCCACTACAGTTTACAGCTGCTGTCAGCCCTCGAAGCTCTTGCTCTTCACAAACAACAGTACTTTATGCATGAAGACTGTCTCAAGAGCAAGACAGAGGAGCACTGATGGAACCATATTCCATTGAAATGTGCTATTTTATCAGTTCACTTCAGAGGAAACATTCTGCTTTATCATTTACAGGATGTCTCTTAAGCACATGAAATAGCAGGAGCTGGGATTGCAGGAGGACGGATAGCACGGCCCACACTGTACATGCATCCAACAGCTCCCTGCCCCCAGCATTCCCCTCCCTCCCAATCATTTAGCTTTAGTTTCCTGCTGTTACTAGTCGTCCTCCCTCATACCACGATCTTAGCACCACTTGTGTTGCCAGGACAGTGCTAAAGACCTGATGCCAGGCTTTGAGGAAAACGAGAAAGGAAAAGAATATGTGGATTGAGAAAAGCAACAGAAGAGGCATCAGATGTGTTGCAATTCTTCATTGCCTTCCTTTACAACAGGCTTTGTTGTTCCCCTTGAGGGCATGTATTTTCACAGGGGCACAGCCTGAGGTACCCATTCACCATCTTTTCAGGAAGCCACAGTGAAAATCTTCTCTCCATCAGTTATGTTGACACTGGACTTCACCCTTTCATGGCTGGCTGCAAAGGAGGCAGGAACAGACTATTGTAAGCACAGACTGAAGAGCAGACAGGAGATACACTGCATACCCCAGTAAAAACCTCTCTCCAGGTGTATTAAGGGGAGTTTTATTATGCTACACCTTAGTTTTCTCTGTCCCCTGTTTTTAAATGCCGTCAAATAGAAAGAGATTAAAGAGTTAGAAATATCCTGGTAAACCCTAGAAATGGTCTGGTTAGTAAATCATATAGCTACAGTAACAATGTGCCTTTCTCACAGACCAGAGGCAGGTTCACTGCAGGGCTGGCCCTGGGGATGCTCTCCTGGCACCTCCAGGTGCAGAGTAGTACAGGGCTGAAGGAAGGGAAATTCGTATGACTGCACAAACCCTCCCAGCAGCTCAGTCCAAAAACGAGTGTCCCAGGCAGCACTTAATTAGAATGACCTTTAGGCTCCTCCAGCACTCTCTTCTAGCCCTGGACAGTGATTCAAGCCCACACTGCACACTCAGTTAAGTGGTAAGAGTATGTTGGGAGAAGACACTCTTCTGTGCACTAGAACTTTGGGACTCTATTCTTCATCAGCTTGATTAGTTCAGAGATGGCTGGAACCCCTACACATCTCTCACCCTCCTCGAGGCCTGGTCATAGTGCCAAAGGCAGAGGTCGGAGGAAGTGGTCGGAGGAAGTATATTGGTCACTGTGAGGTGCTGCTCTTCTGAGACAGGGCCGGGAGGCCTGCAGCTATGTGTCCTGCCTCAGGCAGCAAAATGGCTGCTGTGGTCCTGCTCTGCCCGAGCAGGGCCGCGGCAGCCGAGAGGCCCCGCGGCGAGGGAAAGGCACCCATGGGGGGGAAGTAAAACGGTGGCCGTGAGGTGTTGCCCTGGCCCAGCCGTCAGAATGGCGCCTGTGGAGCCTCCGCAGGGCCGCACTACGGTGTTAGCAGCGTCGCCGCGGAGGAGCGCGGCCGGGGCAGGGCGAAGGCCCGGCGGCGGCGACGGTATCGCGGCCGGGGCACCGCGCAGGGCTGCTGGGCTGCCGGGGCTCCCCGGCTGTGCTTTCCGCTTCTTCACAGTCAAAAAAGATTAAATAAAAGATAAAATTAAAAATTTCATAAAAAATAAAATAAAATAAAATAAAATAAAATAAAATAAAATAAAATAAAATAAAATAAAATAAAATAAAATAAAAATTTTAAAAAAGTGCTGTCGGCGAACGCGGCCAGTGAATTACAGGCCACCCCGGCGGATGGCCGTTTACCGGGACGGTGGGGCGAAGCGGCCGGTGAGCGGCGCGGGGTGCCCACAGCGGGCGGCGGCCCCACGCAGGGCCGGCGGGGGCGGCGAGGAGTGGGCCCGCCTTGGCTTCCCCGAAGCACTCGAAAGATACTTTAAAGGCGGTGAAGAGACACTTCGCGGAGCTGATCCATTAATGTCGCTTTATTAGCAGCTTGACACGAGAAATACAAAATTTTCGGGGCGATAAGTTTATGTTTGTTTGTTTTTTGCTCACAATGAAGCAAAAGAAATTGCCGCTCTCGAGAAGTGCCAGGCGGGGAGGGGTTGGGGGGGTGAGGAGGGGGGATTGGGGGTGGAAGCGGGAGGCACGGGGACGCGCCGAGCCGCCGGCGGTAATGGAGGGTTCTGTTTGTTTCCATGATTACAGCTATAAATAATAGTAGTTTAAAAAAAAAAAAAAATCTCGACAATTTCGGGTGCTTTCATTCTCCCTGCCCCGGGAGTTTCCCTGGCGGCGCCCTGCCCCCGGGCGCGCTCCCCTGCGCGCCGCCGTCGCCGTCATAGTTCAGGAGGATCTGGCACCAAAGCCCAGCACTGCATCCCGCGCCAAAGCCCGGCACTGCATCCCGCACTGCATCCCGCACTGCATCCCGCACTGCATCCCGCTCCTGCCGCTCCCACCCGGGGCCGCGGCCGTGCCGGGGCTCCGTGCCCCCTGGGCGGGCGCACCTGGCGCTGCTCCCGCCGCCGACCGTCGGCCGCCGCCCTCCTCCTCCTCCCCAAACATCCCGCTCTCCGGAGTTGCAGATCCGTTCCTTTTTTAAGCCGTGTCCTACTTTGTTTGGCAGGTGAACAAGCCTGAAAATGGATATTACAGCTTTTTATGATATAATATCTCTCTAATTGGTGCTTCATAGGGCCGTGTCTGAATTATTTTCAATTAAGCCCTAAACTACAGTAACTGTTTCTCTCGGTACATGCTGGAAAAGCCATTCACGAGAGAGGCGACTGGTACTGCACAATTTCAAAGTACCTTTAATGTGTCAAAAATGTTTTGTGAAGAAAGCAACACTGTAAATGCAATCACCTACATTGGTGTCCCCATTGTTAAGCGTGAGCCAAAGTATTGCTAATTGTCCTGCGTTTTAGCTGGGTTTTTAGAGCATTATGTAGTAAGTACACCGAAGGGTCAATTTGTGAAGTGAAATACTTAGCATGCAAAGCGTAATACAAGATGCTGTGTAATACTTGACCTCTCAGCATAATAAATGTAGCAGTGAAACGCTGTGCATTCAGGATTCGCTGAATAGAGCCTCCGCAGAGGAACAAAACCAGAAAATGTTCTCTTCATTCCTCTTTTTTTTTTTTTTCACTAAGCGAAAATTATTCTTTATAATGGCCATTGCAGCAATTAGCCAGCATTTGGGGAGAATAAATGTGCAGAAATAGCAATTTCTTATTTTAAATGAGATTTTTGTATGGAGCCTGCAAATTACTTGGAGGTATATGAATAATTGTTGCCTTAGTTTTATGCTACAGAATAGGGTGTGGGTGGGTATAAAGATTTCCTATTTGCAGTTAAATGTTTAGACATTTTATTATTTTAATTTCACTCTCAGTCTGTCTCGATTGACCCTGCTTTCCCCACTGATCATTTCATATATGCCAGGAAGCAAAGTACTCAGATGATGGAAGCTTTCCAATTAGAGCTTTATGGTTTGTGTGTGTGTGTGAGTGTATGTGTGCACTGGGGAGGTGGTGGGGTGTCGATCCTTTTTTTTTTTTTTTTTTTTTTTTTTTTTTTTTGTTGCTTTTTTGTGAGTGTGACATGCAAGTGCAATCAGGTTTTACTCTGGAAGCTACTATGGTAGTTTGAATTTTGCCTGCTAAATCAAAACATTTTAAGAATGTAGCATATTTGATGGGCACTTCTCATTATCCTCTAGAATGGTAAACCTAATTGGAGCTTTATTTACACATTTTAAAGGTTTTGTGCTCTGAAAAGAGAGATGCAAAATTCTTTCTCTTGGGCCTTCCAGATTCCTGCATTGAGTTTTAAGTGGATTGAAATTTTAGTGCTTCACTTGCTAACGTGGGAGAAGTCTTGTGAATATGAAATTAAAACACTTTCAGAGAAAGCATGGGAAGTTCTGACAGCTAGAACCTATTAGGAACAGTTTGTTTCAGAAGAATTAATAAGCTTCAGCATGCATTTCCCTAGAGCCGAGCTGGAAGTTTATACCCTGAATATTGGAACTTCCAGTCCAACTCTCTAAACACTTGACCAAGAGAAAAGCTTGGATAATTAATTTAGATTATATGACTTCTGCTTACTTGATCTAAAACTTTCCTCTGCTGTGTGAGTTCTCTCCCTGCACACTTATTTTCTCCTAGCCACTTATTCCTCCTTCTCTAAAGTGCACATTAGCAGGATTGCAACTGGAAAGTCTGAATTCTTGGGTAGTGAAATGACGTTTGAAGACAAGCATGGTTCATTCACCTAGTCCATATAACTGAATGGCCTCAGAAAATAAGGATTCTTTCACAGAACTCAAATTCATAGCAAGTATTTTCCAAAGATTTTATATCTTAATAGTGTTTGGGGCTTTTCTCAAACTTTTTTTTTTTTTTTTTTTTGGTAATAAATATAATTTCTTTTGGATGATATGCAACAATGGCTTAAAATTAAATATGCAATCTTTGTATCTTGTTTAGATCTGATCCTGCAGTCTGTTTGTGTTTCAAAACTCCTTCCACTTCATTAAGGTGCCTTGTGTCCAAGGATTTTTGGCTGCAGTCCTGAGTTCAATGCAGTCAGTTTGTATTTCATATATCTTTAGATGGAAGTACTATAAAATAAATTTGCTGGTGACCATAACAAACACACCCAAATCATATTATATATAAAGGGGTAATTATTTTTTTAATAACCTTTCTTTTTTCTTATCCTTTAGTGTGTCTTTTTAATTGATCTCTTTGGTAGAAGGTGAACAACTAGCCTGCAAATGGAGTAGCACAAATGTCGAAATTGGCAGCAATCAAAAAAACACAGCTTCTAGAATGAATATTTGGTAAATCAAAAGTATTGCTGTTAGTGCTGTGTGCAGAATTTTTCCTCTTAATTTACTCAGTGATATTAGAAACAAATTCCATGAGTTTATGCACTGGGTAAAAACATAGGCTCCACATCAATGATGGTAATAATGTATCACACTGCAATGTCATATTTGCCATGTAATTTTGGCAGCCTGACATTCTCTCTGTCTACCACAGAGTAGTCTGTTGCCTGTGAAGTTCAGATCATCTTTGGGCTTCTGGATGAAGCTTATCTACCACAGAAAACATCCATTTCAATTCAAATTTTGTATTTTTTTGAGTACCAATGTGTTCTCATTTGAGTTGGAAAGTGGTCACTCCTCTAAGTTCTCACATTGCATGAAAGATAAAAAAAAAAATCTTTGGCTGGGTTCTCTGCTGAACTATATTCTCTTAAGCCAGTTACTTTGCATGAACAAACTCTTTGTCTCCCAGAGATACATATTACTCTGTAAATAAAAAATTTTGGCTGTCTCAGTGAGTGGAATCCATGGGACTAGCATCTAGCTTTCAACCATCCCAGGATATTATATGAAATCAAGAGTTATTTGCTATATGAGCAGTATGTCCTTCAATTTTTTCAACGTATAGATAATTAGATTCACAGTATAAAGCAAGCTTGTCTTAGCAGAAGATATAAAAGACAGCAGACTCAGTAAATTATTAAAAATTTCCCAGCATGCTTAAAACTTCCATAATTCAAAATGTAAATTCCAAAGATCAAACAATAATTATTGCACACATTACAAACTATGCAGCATACCCCCTGTATTTTACTTTTGTCATTGTCAGTTGCTGAGAGTGTGATGATGACTGGATATACTAGAGTCCTCTTGGATAGTCTGTTCCATTTAAATAAAAAGATCAACTCATTTTTCATTACCCAGTCATGATTAGTATCTTCATAATAATAGATGTAAGCAAAAAAATCTGTATTTTGTGATAGTTCCACACAAAATGTTCCCACATAACAGGTTTTCAACATATATTATAAAAGCTCCAGTATGATGAAGAAATTTGTAATGGATTTTTATTTCTACCAACTCTGAAAAAGCAAAGTCAGTGGAGCAACAGAGAACACATCGCTTCAGCATCTTCACACTTTTGTGCATCTTAGTTTTTCATGTGGTATATAAGGAAAAGCAGTAAAGGCCATTAAAATGAAAACAAATCATATTTTCAAACCAGACTCTATCTAGGAACGATAAGGACTAAGCCAAAGCAAAGCTAAAGCCCTGTCATCAGTAATATTGTTCAGCCAAAAACACGTAAGTGAAGGAAATAAATTTGTTTCTACCTCAGTTTGTCCTGCCTTAGCTACCTTTATGACAATGCTACTTATACCTTTCAGAACTTCAATGGTTAATTCTCTTATTTAAATAGTTAAAGAACCCAAACTAATCAAACAATAACCAGAAAAAGTCCTTAAATTTGATAGGTGCTTCCAGATATGATGTCACTAGTAATTTATTGATCCAAAAGCAACCAAAAATAAAATTTTGTATCTTTGCTGTTTCATATATAGCAGTGATAATCTTCAGAGATACAGAAATATTTAATTGATGCGGGGGCACTCAATAGCATGATATGATATTTAGCAACATATATACAATGAAAAATGGCCACCTAATGCCTGATTTTCTTACACATTTCTTACCACTTGAGAAAAATTTAATTAACTCACACACACACACACATATATTTATACATACATACATACATACATACATACATACATATATATATATATGTAGGTGTCTTATTTAGGCAGCTATTGATCTATTTCTATATGCTTACCTCTATAAAGAGGGAACTAAGTCTTCTCTTGAGGTCAAGTTGTTTGCTGGGAAAAAAATCCCAAAAAACTTTTCAGCTGTGATAAGATATACGTACTATCTGGTAAATTAAATTGAGCTTCTTGATAGAGATGGTCAGCAATGAATGTGGTTAAGCATTGCCTGGTAATACGTATGTTTACAAAATGACTTAGCAAACAGGAATAAACAGAAATAGTTTACACAGATGAAAAATTACTTGATTCAAAGTGCTCTATTCATTAGTGGTTTCTGCTTCTGTAAAACTGAATTATGGCTGGTGGGCAAGATGTGTTCTTTTGGTTCATTCACTTACTACTAGTTATTAATGAGCTATTTTTCATTTAGACAGAGAAAACGGCAGCTTTATAAATGCTGTCCATAACTGCCTCCCTTCAGTGTTCTTGCAGATTTACCCTCAGCTATAACTCTTCTGAATAAGTAGACATCATGCACATGGTCAATTAAGAGACTGAATCAAATATTCCATTCACAAAAATAACCCATATGCTGTGACCTCCCAGCTCCTTCACTTAAGCAGATCCATAGTGTAAAGAAGTGTAATTGATGGTGTACTTAACTGATTCAATTCAAATTTGTCAGAGAAAAAAAGTGTCTAAACAGGTTTTGGAAATAGCTTATATTAATAGCTAATAGCATTAGCCTGGCCTTCAGAGGTAACCCAAGGATGTGTATTTTATAATGGAGGGATGGAGGGTTGGGAAGATGTCAGGATGAAACAAGTTAAGGAAGATCTGTGGTTTGTCTTGTGGCTTCTACTGAGTGTTTTCCTTCCTGCAATTTCTTCCAAACTTTTTTTAACTGTTGTACTGTTAAATTGATTAATTTTCCACAAATTATGGAATATGCTATCCATGTGGGTCATTTTATCTCTTAATCTAACTTTCTGATACATTAATACCACATGTGATATTTCCTTCAAGATTTCTCTTAACTCCAAACATAGGCCAGGGAGTTCTATGAGAAATATGCTTCTTTATACCAGAGATCAAATTTTACTCCAATTTGATTTTAACTCTGTATGAAACCAGCAGGAAATGTATCTGTATGGCAGAAAATGGAATTAACTCCAAGACTGGATATGTCTGGTTAAAGAACAAAAGTCCTTCAGATGCCAATGTTTATAAGAAAAAAGAAGACAACATTTAAATGTATGTATATATGTATATGTAAACCAGCAATCACATTTGCTTTAAAGTAAAATTGTCAGTAAAATGAAAAAATAAGCAACAACTATAGAATAGTAGAGGAGCCGATACATGAAATCCAATACATGCAATAAATTAAATGGGAAAGAAGTGAAAGACACTCAAAGATGTTATTATAAAATGGCACAAGATAAACAGAATAAAACTAAAAATTGGAGTAGCTTTATTTGCCATGCCACAATAAGCATAAAATGAGTGAAAGTTGTCCCTTTCAATCTTTTTTATTTTTGTGGAGCATCATAAAGGTACCCACTCTTTTTCTGTGAATTTGCAGATGAATCCTAAAATTGCAAATGAATGAGATCTTTTTTTTTTCAATGAGATCCAACTTCAGGTTAAGATCAAGTGAGACCATTGATTTATCATAATTCAGTATAAACATATAAATAAGGACCAGGTCATCCACTAGAATCTATGTATTTATGAATCATGACAAACTATTAAGGACTATTGAGTTTTTAATGAGATCAAATCTGGGCAAGTTTCCTTTGGTTGCAGTATTAACTCCAAATATTTCATTTAACTCCAAAACACAATTATGTTTCTCCATATATAAGGATAGATAGATAGATAGATAGATAGATTAGATAGGTAATGTGTGTATACATATGTGCATTCATGCAAGATTTCTATTATTAAAATATATTTCTTCATGCAATGAAAACTGAATTTCTGAAGAGGACTATATGTTACATTGCATTCATTATATATAAACAGAAAAAATTCTAAAAAATAATGGCAAGTATGTAACACTATGTTGTAATATATTAACTCATTTAATGGAATTCATCAATTGACGTGAAGAGAAACTGAAGTTGGGGATATTGGTTATGCAATTACAAAAATTTAAAATAATGAATAATCTGTTAGTGTGAAGTGGAACTTCGACATAGTACAACAGGATTCAAAGCTGTGTTTTTCTTTTGTAGCTAGCAAAAACCCTGGACTTAAACATAAGTGCTTTTACTATGAAACCATAAGCATTGCATGGGTTAATTAGCTGTAGACTTCATTTTCCTCACATATTTCATCTGGAAAGCAAAAATTAAGGATCAAGAATTAATTAGCTATGTACAAACTACGAAAAATTGTTGAGGCAAGTGCTGTCTTGGTAATTCATTACTATATTTAGACATTGTAATGATTAGATTTTAAAAGAAACAAGCTAATTAGAACATTTTTCCAAAGTCACAGAGAGGTCAGAGATGACAGTGACCTTATGTAAAATGGAGACTAAATATCTGCTATTCTGCACATTGTATTGAACTGGTACAGTAAGGCTAAAGCCTTTTCCTGTTCAATGAGTTGGAATTAAACATGCTAATTTGAGATCTCCTTCAAGTATTTTATTTAACTACTTTGGCCTTTAATTCCTTTATGTTGCATCATTTAATGTAATGTTATTTATATATACGAAGCACGTTATACTTATTAACCAATGTGCAAAAATCTAAAGTACAGATTTTATGTAATGGGCTAATTACAGGACTTTAAAGCCACCTACTGAGTTTTGCTAAGCTTAACAACAGGTTCACTGAACTGGATAAATTTATTCAAACTTGTGGAAATGAATCCCATTCTATGTGCAACCGTACTGGGAAAACACACAAATTATACCTCAATACCAGTTTAATGGGTCAAACAGTGAACCTGAATACCAAACTTATCTACAATCTTGCAACAGCAGAGAAGCTATAGGCCCTGGGTGAGAAGAGGAAGTGCTCATTCATAGTTTCTTCCTCAAGTTTGTAAATAACTCACACTTGGTATATGGGACAACCCAGATTTTCAGTGTATGTAGAGTTGGTTTAATTTCTTATGGTGGTCTTTGAAGCCACAATTTTAAAATGCAGTAAGTTTGTCATATGCAACTGTAAAAGAAATACAAAATATATGATCCTTTGCTATATCTTCCTATTACACCTATTGGATGTGTGGTTTATTTATTTATGTATTTATTTATATGAATGTGCTTTTAAAACTGAGTTTACTTCAGTCAGCCATTTCATATGCATCCATTAGGTCTGAATTTCATCTAAACAGTGTGTTTATAAGCTGAGTCAAATATAATCAAAGGTCATCAACTGGACCTTTGTCAAAATGGAATGAGATCAGAGTCACGCAAAAAACCCTATTATTACATAATCTAAGATAGCATTAAACTTTTGGCTTCACTATCTGAAGAGTCTAGAAGACGCTTAGGTTTTCCTACTTATTGTTTAAAGTTTCAAAGACATTCATGAGACTTCTACTTTCCTTGGATATCCAAACTTACCTCATTGCTTTCCATCAAGTTAGTCTGTATTTACTTCAGTGGAATTCAGAAAAGGCCAGTTTTCTTACTCTAGCCATAACCTGTCCTTCAGAAATGACAAAGCAGTTTGCTATTTTAAACACCACTATAGTCTAAGGTTCATATGTGATTTTTTTCATTTCCATTGTTCTTCAAAGTGTCACACAGATTATCTAATAAAAATCTTTCCTCAGAAATTGAGTATTCTGTTGCTGATATTTTATGTATCTATATTCTGTTTTGGATAACTATGCATAATCTATTCAGTAGCTGACATTTGGGTCTTGATAGATACATTCAAGCATGTACTTTCAGGAATAATAATGTCAGTGCACTGTGTTCTACAATGTGTGCAATGAAAATGTGCCTCATAAAGCCCGTAATTGTTGCTTAAGTTACAAAGATGATTTTTTTCCCAGTAAATGAGGAACAAGCCACATAATCTTGCTAACACTATATGCCCAGGAAAGAAGAGTTTAAATAAGAAATGCATAAATTTAGCAGACTGCTGTAACAAATGAAATGGTGTAGCATTGAAAACATTTGAGGCAATTAATCAATGCTGTGTTTGCACATATCATTAAATATATTATACTAAGTTTAGATTTGATTTCTATGCTTCTTTTATAAAGAGTTAAAAGAAAATACATTTGAATTCATGCTGATACTGAAAACATGCTCCTAGCTCCTAGTTTCTTGGATTTCGAATCATTTCCATTAACAAACAGCTATTTGCCCTCTAATAAAATATGTCATTATGCGTCATTCACATCACACAAAAGAATCACTGAAAAATCGCCCCAATGATGGCCAATAATTACACATTTTGCTCCTGCACGAGCAATGAAGAAATCTGTTCATTGGAGAAAGCAGGTGCTGGGGCATCATGCTAATAGTCAATGTGTGCCACAGTAATTAGCCATTGCAATTGCTAAAATTAACAATTAGCTAACATGCAATTCTCTTTTTGCAGGCTGCAGTTTACTTTGTATAATCCTTGTATGTTCTTAGTAATTATTCTGACAGCTTATTATTTTTATTTTTTCTGGTTTGAACACAGCTTTAACATTTGAATCAGTCTACCCAAATGTTCAACAGGCAGTATGAAACAACTGCTTCACTAGGCAATTTCTAAGGAACAAATTTGTTTTTATTCTCAACTTTGTATTGTTCAAGAAATACACAATTCTTTTGTAGAGTAAGAACTTCTCATCTTATTTGAGAGCTTGGGACCACAGTGAAGGTCTTGAGTCTTTTTTACACTGGTAGAACATAGAGGATCATCCCAACTTTTCAGAAAAATTAGTATGAACGATTCTCTGCAGTTTGGTTTCTAACCACTGCTTCATGACCAGTGGTTGTCTGTGGAGCTGTTGGTGGTAGTCTGTGGAAACTTGTCAGGTCACAAAGTTTTAATTTTCTTAGTTACCACTGTTAGCTAAATAGCACAAAAAGAATCATGGGATATATGATTTTCATGTGAAAATGTGGTTGTGTCATCCCTGGAGCTCCTTGATTTATATGGTCTTCACATTCTACTAGGAATTCTTTAGATTCATCATTAGAGTGTGTTTCGTATTGTAAAAAGAAACCCCACACCAAAATCCACAACCCAACCTTACTCTGATAGTAAGGACTACCATGCACAAACTGACATGTATGTCCTCATCTTGAATACTGTATGTTGGTCTTGCAAGCCACCTCAAAAGAGAGTAACGATAGACAGAGAAAATAAATTCAAGAAGGATGAGCTATATAGTGTGGAATGGCATTTGAATTTGAGCAGTATGGAAAAGCAGTATGGAAAATATTCCTGACTGGGATATAGTAGTGGCTTATACTTTTTCAGGTGGTGTGGAGAAAGTGAGTGAAGAAAACTAATTTCATCTTCTTAAAAAATAGTTGAGGTATCCAACCAAATTGAGGGGCAGTAAATAAAATCAGCCAGTTTAAAAGGTTGAAATAAATAACTTTTTCTTATGATGCATAATTAAGTTGTGGAACTCCTTGCCACTGGAGGGCATTGGGGAAAATGTCTGAAAGGGCAAATGTCTGGACTCATAGTAGGTAGTTCCCAAGTAGGACCCATGATTTACTCAAAAGTCTCTGAAACTGTCTTGAACATCTTATGCCTCATTCTAAACCATTGCGATAGAAAAGCTTCCAGAGCTAAATTGAACTTTGGGTTGACCTGTTCTAGTCATCTTTTCTATCCCAAACTGTATGAAAATCTCAGTGATGTGCTACAACAAAGGTGCTGAAGACATGTATTTTTTCTCTGCATATTCAGGTCAAAATTCAGCTCACATATAAATCTGTGCAACTCAGTTGAAATCAAGGGAAGTTGAAGTATTTGCATAGGCAGATGATACTCTGTTTTGCTTTGCAATTTTTTTAATATTAGTAGTAGACAGGTAGAGATAACTGGACCCACTGAAAATACTGATAGCTTGCTAACCATAAGGGATATATTCTTCAGAACCTGCATAATTCCAGGGACTCCAGTGAAATTTTTCCCAATTTTATAGGTGTAAGTGAGAGGATAATAAGGCTCAGGGAATTTATGTAATCTTCTGTAATCAGTGTGGCATCTGTATCTGGCACCAAACCAAGAGCAGCTTTTTAAACAGTTCTTTAAAGCTCTTCCATGTTTTAAAAATATTTTAAAATGTGATTTGCTCCTGTGCATGCTAACCAGCAAAGCCATGTTAGACAGAAGTAGTATGTCTCAGCAACTGTAGTTTTCTGCTTTAGTTTTCAGTAAAAAAAGCTGAACACAGATGGAGTCAGAAAGCAGCAACAAAAACATTCTCCTAGATCAGTGTGATTTTCCCAAAGAAGACAGTGAGGTAGGAGAGAGAAACTAAACTATGGATTCCGAGCTTTTAGTTAAAGTAATAAAGGCAGAAGGATCTGTTATGAGAGTCAGGATCTGTCAGGCATGTGTCAGCTCTTCCCTGCATACTAGACTCAGTAGTTCTGTGACTTCCATGCAATATTACAATCAGTGTTAGAATACAACTAATTAAAATGAGAATGGAAAATGTATACCATTTCTGAGGAGCTCTCTGTTATTGAAGGTAATATTCTTGATGGTCATAACCTCTATGGACTTCAATGAAAATATTTTCATATATTTCAGAAGAGAAGCGAAACTCCAGAGTCTCAGAAAGAATTAGCCACTCATGGGTGGTTTAAGTATGTACATCAAAGAGGGCAATCATCCAAGTTTATATCTTAAAGACACAGGCACTCCATGCTTAAAAAGACTTAAATTTTAACTGGAAAAAAAAAGTCTATACATATCTAGATTGCTGTTTTTATCATGCTAAGAATCTTTCTGCTGTCAGTGATAAGAAGAAGTAGTAAGCTAAGCTTCCTGTTGGACCTTAATGTAGGTATATCCTGCCTGCAACCTCTGTGGGGCATAGGGCAGCACACAGGAAAGTGTGATTTTAACTCTGCTAGTCAGGGTCAATGAAAGTTCACAAACTTACATTTCAGTTTCACCACCAAAAGAAGAAGGACTTTTATTAACCTACTGAGTGATGTGTTGGGTAGCTGAGGAATTGATGCATGACTATTTTTGCTGCTTCTGATAACCAACTGTCTCGCAACTGACTTTTTCCCCCGGTATAATTTTTTCCAGTTTAGTTCAACAGGAGATGTGTCACAGACAAAAAGTTTCAAAGAGATTCTGGCCCTTGAATTTGGTTTCCATAGGTAAAAGTTCATTGTGCATTTTCACAGGTCCTTCTGAAGATTAGGAAACTTAAATAACTAGAAAATATAAGACTTTTATCTCTTCAGTGAATTGTACCTGTTGGATAAACAACAAAAATACTGTAGTGGCGAGGGGACTTAGGACTTCTTCAGCTTGTGCAATTATTATAAGTGCTAGGCTCAGTTGTTATGATCTCACCTTCCTTCTCTCTGTCCTAGCACATTTTCAGTTCTTTTCTAAAAAGTGGAACACTTTCCGCAGGGACATTGGTTCTACCTTTTTTTTGTTGGGCTCAATTCCTTCTATGGGTGCATGGTGCACGGAAATCTGGGTACCTGCAGCTGTCTTTTGTACAGAGGCCTTCATGTGGTCAGAAGGAAGGTGTGGCCCTTGGCAGGTTCTTTACTGGGCGCTTAGAAGCCAGAATGCTGGACCACCCTGCAGCATATACAACTTTGTGGACCTAAAGCATAAAACTTGGTTATTTGAACCCAAGAGAGTAAGATTTAGAAGAAAATTTAGGAAGCTATTTCCTCTGTAAGTCCCCCAAGTAAGCAGAAAAGAAGATTTCACTGGAATGCACTAACTACATAATCACCTTACTGACAACAGCATGTTGGGTCTTGAATTCATTAGTGAAGTATCTCTTAGTTGTGATGCATCCCGTGGAGTTGGTTCCACAGCAAGCCCTACAACTAAAGGGGAAATCTAGAATCACTTCTGATCATTGCTTCATTGTCGTGTTCCACATAATTTTGTTGAGAATTAAATGCCGTATCTCAGTCTTGGTGGAGACAAAGGAGAGGAAATGAAAAGCTAAAGCTATGAATAGCAATAATAGACATACATAGCACTTAGAAGATTTCTCTGAATTGGGGAAAATTCATCATTTTAACACAGCAATCTACCTTTATGTGTATACTTTATTGATATAGATCAGATTAGATCATCCCCATCTCAAGTTTCTTCAATAGCACACAGTGGTCCAAGTGATGGGCTCTAACATGCTGTTAAGAGGGCTCATGTAATATCATATTAGAATACTTGTTTTTATACTGCTCACATTTAGTTCAATCTGATATAATGGCTGCAATTGGAGTATGATCAGATTCTAATCTTACTTCTCAGTAGCTACTGATATTTCCTGTGAGCATTCCTGCTTAAAATGTTCATCTTGAGGACATTTGCGATTACCTGAAATTCACAATTAATTAAAGATAAGTCACAGCTGTTCTAAATCCCACTGCAAAAACTTTGAAATCAGCAGTTTCTAGATCATGAAAGATCATGAGCTATTGAGTTTAAAATTGATCT
This sequence comes from Poecile atricapillus, assembly GCF_030490865.1. Classification (NCBI taxonomy): domain Eukaryota; kingdom Metazoa; phylum Chordata; class Aves; order Passeriformes; family Paridae; genus Poecile; species Poecile atricapillus. The sequence continues at coordinate 156,762,875 of NC_081249.1, read as the reverse complement.
TTGGACTAAACTGAATGTGACCACTGTTGTATCATAGTCCTTTTTAGAAAAAATAATAAAAATAATAATATCCAGGCAATTTGCTGATATTTACTCATAGTCATCTTTATAATAAGTCAGCAAAAAATACAGCATTAGAAATTTCAAATCCTGGCACGGGACAAAACATAGATTTTTGAGATCACTTGGAGCCACTGATGCAGCACGAAGCTTTAGGGCACTTGGACCTCAGCATGGTTCACCTGGCAATGAAACTTTCTTGTTGAAATAAAGTATAGGTTCTCAAGATATGAATCAAAGTTGATGGACTCACAGGAGAAAGCTGCTGAAAATCAATAAGAGATTTGCTGTTGGCTCCAACAGGCTTTGGATCAGGCTTAGAGGTCAATATCTTCAGTTACACGAGTGATACATGGCTGATCCCTCTGTGAAAGACACATATCAAGGACACGGAAATCATGATTCCTTAGACCCTGCAAATAATCTAAATGCCTATATTTAATTTCATTTGTACTGGGTCTCAATACAGGAGCACAAAATACAAAACTAAATAATCTCCAGAACCAAGACCAGTTACAGAACAATGAAGTGTATTTTATTTTACCATCATACCTGTTAAAGATATACTAAGATATACATTTACATACATGTGTATATGAAGATATACTAAGACATAATTTTTCAGCTAAGAGTGTTAAGAAAATTGAAATTAATTATACTTTAATAACATCAACTATGTTATAGAGAGTTTTCCTTTGAAAGGATCAACATGGTTAATTAAATGGACTTACTTTTTTGTAAACCAAGCTAGATGTAAAAATTCAATGGCATGCTCTCCAGAATATGCATAGTATGGAGTAAATCTCTTGCAGCAAAAGGACAAATATATTGCAAGCTTCCTTATTTAAGATGCTGTTGTATATAAACCAAGGCATATATAACTATATTATGTTTCCTTATGTAGAGACATCTAATCAGACAAGAGAGAATCTACTGCCAACCACTTCATACTGTTTTGTGCTTTGATAGTAAAGGAAAGCCAAGTTTTCAGCCTGGGTCTAGCCTGACTCAGGCCATAACTTGTGAGTCCTGCTATTCTAACCCTTTCTCTTGATCTGCTTTTCAGCATGTCTTAGAGTACACAGCTCAAAGCAGCAGGGGAGTTTCTTAGCAAAGGGCCACCCACTTGCATATTATTCCTTCCTTGCCTGTGACATGACACAAGAACAAAGTAGACATTAACCGCTACATTAAACCCAGAAGGAAAGTAATCAGTAACCTGTTATTCCCTTAATAAAGGGAAACACATGCAGTGTGAAATCCAGAAGACTAATCAATAGCCCCAGACAATGAAATGTGCCAAACAAATTGCAAATCAATTAGAATCCTTGTTTTCTTTGAAATGGTTCACTATACCTAAAGCAATTACTCGTTCATTAGACCTAATTTAACAGCATGACTGCCCTAGCAACAACTGGCAGCGTCTGGCTATCAAATGGAAGAATGGCAGCTTATTTCTGTCTGTCTGTGAGTCTAACGCCAATCAAAAAAAAAAATTGAATTCCTTTATATAAGAAAACTTCTCATTAATGGGTAAAATATTTTCTGTGAAGGAAGAATCAAGTATCCGGTTTGATTTGGTTGAATTTGGTATCGTTAAATAAGTAAGGGAATAGATGTAGACTTTGTATGAAGAAATTATGGAATTCTTAATATGTTTCATTAAGTTCCAATGCTAAGATATGCACAAAAGGAGAAGTTATATATCTCCTTCAATAAACCCCTTGAGCTTTGGAAAAAAAGTAAGTCCTAGATATGTTTGCATCAGCTGTATGTTTACCACAATTGCAATGGCACAATAAGATTAGCATGGCCCAGCACAGGATGATACAGATTTGCCAAATGGTCCATAATCCCTTTGATGGGCTCAGAGGGCATTCAGCATTTGATACAAACCCTCCCTATTGTCTTCCCTTGGCATTGGATCAGGCCCCTAATACCCTAACTACAGGTTTAAAGTGACATTTTGATATTTTGTTTCCCGCTTTATTCAGTGTTATATGGTAATAACACAGACATATGGGCCTTAAGAAATTTTTTAAAAGCCTTTAAGTTTTTAATATGTGTTTCTTTTTTCTCCCTGCAAATCTAAAATTCATGAAAGCAATTTTTTCCCCTTCCTCTCTTGTAGTGCACAAAAATCTTGAGATGAAAAGGATGTACCCAAAATGGGGTCAGTTGGCAGGAAACCACCTCCAGGAGAGGGAACTAGATGCCTTGCCATGCTCGTAGCACAGATATTTCTCACCCTTACAATGAATAAAGGCCAATAGTAAAATTTCATACCTTTAGCTACTGGTAACAAGGGAGTTTTTAGGACCTAAAGAAAGGTCCAGAGTTAGCTGGGATCTCCTCCTTTTTACTCTTACTGGGGCAATGTACTGTACTGTCAAGTACTCTTAGGGTTAAGAGAGTGTACTAACAACATGCTCAGGATCAAACCCCCAACAATTTTAGCCTGTAAATTTTAAGCACTGTGGGAAAAAATGCTTGCCAAGAGGGTTATTTTTAATGGTCATTATTCGAAACCTTTATATTGTTTATTGACCTTTAAGGATGTGACATTCTTCTATAAAAATCCTTGTAAACTCTTCAGTGTATATATATGTGCGCATATATAAAAATATACATAGCCTAAATATATATAGCCTATACATATATAGCCTAAATATATATGTATATATTTATAGCCTCAGTTGGAGTATATTTTTGTATTAATTGAAGTAATTTCTAATTTCCCGCAGATAAAAAAACCCTTCAAAATTATTTTAGAAAGCCTTTAAACATTTTGAGTCTATATTTAGCGTCAAGTTGATTTAATTACTTTTAGAACATCTGCTGTTACAGGGAACTGGAGCTGTTAAAACTGACCGTAAGTATTTATCTGAAGATATTCTACTTCAGTGTTCAGTCTTGTAGGCCTGCTAGACTTTATCTTTCTGGATCTTGCCATTCTTTCTGGTAGTGTAATACTCTCCCCCACTGCAGAGAGTATTAGTGAGATGATAATTTTGAGAGGATAATGTTTTTCTGGAAGTTTGTCTCTTATTTTTGGGGCTGCTCAGGAGATGGAAATGTAAGAGGTAAGTGCAGTAATAATAAAAATATAATAAATAATCACAGTTCCATATTTTACCATATATACTTTGCATCTGTATGTAAATGCATATTTGATGTTTTGCTGTACATTCAGAGATGACTCACCGTTTCTAATATCTTACACAGACCCAAAGTAGTTGAGCTTTGTCTGCTGGAACTTTATCTGGTATTAAAGACCCAAGCAATGCTTAGGATCCTTTCAGAAAGACTTGGGACCACTGCATCCAAGTATTCCTGAACCTTCTGGGATTTCTAAAGGCCAGACTTTAGAAATCTGTCCTTGGAGCACAGACTAGAGAGTGATGAAAGGCACCTTGAACTTAAGGAATATGAAATTAACCACCTATTAACTTACGTCCTTAATATTTTCAGTAAAAGTAGGTCAGTTGTTCATGTCCTCACTTAGAAGGAAACCTTGAACGTATCTTCATATAATTTTTTTTTCTTCAAAACAGAAGTAGCCACTAAGCAATGGACCTTCTTGTATCTTGTTAGAGCTTATGTGCCTTAAGACTATGTACCAGCACTCTAGTGTGCTAGATACTTGTAAATGATATACAGTCATTAAGTGTCTGTTGCAAAATAACCTCTTGATAACGGTCAATTGTGCCTTTTCATTTTGTGGGATCCCTCACAGATGAACACTGTATTATTTTATTTATTTATCAGATTTCAGACATTTGTTAGATTTTAGCACTGCTCTGGTTTGGAATTGAAGTCTTCTGCAGGTGGCTCTGTCACTTTCTCAATTTGGCACAGATTTTGAGGAAAGGCCTGAGAATATCTGCCAATTGTCTCCATGCCATGGCATTGGGGTGAGGGACCTGCTTATTGGCAGGTCTAGTCCTGAGTTCCTTTGTCTTTCCTGGGTTCCATGACCTGGTTGGTGGGAAACTCCAGACAAACCAAGTGTAGACCAGGGAAACTCACTGTGTATTTGATCTTGTGAGGATGTTTCTATGTGCAGTGCCCTGACACCTAGTGGATTACATTTAGACCTTTCAAAAACCTCTGAGCAGATGACACTGGAGTCCCTGTATGTCTTGTGTCAAAGGGCAGAGGCATATATTGGTCAAAGTGATGAACACACTGTATGTGGAAAGCATCCACACATAATCATTGAGGATAATTATTGCTGTTTCTTCTTATTCTTTTGATAACATGTTATATCATTTTCACAAACTTGAGTAGGAACCAGCACTTTTTGCTCTGCAATTACAAGTGCATTATTAAGAGCTGTGATAGACAAGTTGAAATGACTGCAGTATATTTGGGGTTGCTTTATGCTCTTTGGGCTATATACAGCTACTCCACTTCCCATGCCAGAGGTAAGCACCCCTTTATTAGGTGTTTCAGAACTGAATATTATTTTGTGCCTCTGATTAATCTTATCTTTCAACATCTCAGCTTCAAATTCCACATTATTTTTAAAGACAAGATTAATTCCACTACAATTTAGCTGCCTAAAAGTGATGCACCCAACCTGCCAGTCATTTAGAGCACTTTTGCAGCTACAGAAGACAGTCAAGGAATTCCTGACACTCTAAGAAAATTGAGACCCACACTGTGAAAAATGTACATTTCATATTTAGATTAGTAGCAGATAACACTCATGATATCCACAAATTATCCATATATTTATGATATATAAGGTTTAGTTAGACTCAAAGATTTGATAATAGACTACACCTTCCCTTGAAAAGTAATACATTCCTGCTTGTGCTTAAAACATTTTTCTTTCTCTCTTTTTTTTTGTGTTTTTGGGGTTTTTTGGGGGGTTTTTTTGTTCTTGTTTTTGGGTGGTTTTGGTTTTTTGTTTTGTTAAGAGTGGGACTGGGGATGATATAACTGGAACATCTTTTTATCTTTCAGAATAAATATTTTCTCTAGAGGACTGAAGAGTAACTGAGGACATTACTCTCAAATAACAAAGCATTTGTCATCTTTGTCTGACTCTACTTGTATAGTTTAAGACAATTCCTCAGTAGTCACAGCTAAGGATCACTTTTCTCATTCATGGCTGTCAATGCACACATAGGTGGCAATTGGATTTCTTTGTTGTCTGTTTGTTACAAGGGTAATAGGACTAGAAGGGATCTCAAGATGTCCTCACACTGATCTTCCAGCCTCAAGGTAGAATCCACTCTATCTTGAAGTTGATTAGGCAAGGAAATGTAATCTGTGTTTTGTGTTCTGGTAATTAAGCATTTTATAAAGATGTGGCTGTGGCTAATCTGAAGAATGACTATGCATATACATATGTATGCCGTGATGAGGCATCTCTCAGTGCGAGAAAGGACTGGTCCTAATAGAGCTGCACATGTTCCAGTCGATGCATACCTAACATTTATATTGATAATGTATGAGTCAAAAGGGGATGGGATTCATCCTCTCATAGTGGCACTGGTTCAATAGTGAAAAAAACTTACTTCAGTGTCTCAATGGACATATGTAAAGAAGAATCCAGAGAGACAGAATAAAGAGCATTCAGAAAGAGACTTTACTCTTTAACACTTTTAATATAATTCCACTCTATAAAAGGCTGTTTTCAGGCTATTGAAAGGGCTTATTCCAGGCTATTGACAGGGCAATGACAATCATCCAAATTGTCCTGTTGAATTAATTCCCTACACTGAAACTATTTATTATTTCCTACTATGTAATTGGGGATTGAATAGCAAAAACATTCATATTTTTTCAAAGCTTTTAGGGCATGGTTCCTCATCCCTGTTGGAATCTTTATTATACTCAGTATCATAGTGAGAGGCCACTTTGTCATCTTTGAAGGGTCAAAGAGTTCAGGGGGATGACCATGATAACTGGAGAAGGGCAAATGCTGAATCCATCTTCAAAACAGGGGCAATCTGGGAAAGTACAGGCCTTGTTTCAGTCGCCAGGACAATCACAGTGTCTTCTCTTTGAATGAATATATGGATATAGGAAGATAGTGGTTATTGGAAAGTCAGCAGTTAAAATCATGCTTTTCCCAATTGCTTTTGATGATGAAATGACTGGATCTGTTGATGAGGGGAGTGCACTGGATTTCATTTCTCTTGTCTTTATCAGGACTTGGACAATCTCTCCAACATTCCTGTGTCTGAGGTGGAATGTTAGGGTCCAGACTGTTGAACAAATGGCTGAGTAAATAGCTGTTTGGGTGATCAGGCTCAGCTGGTAGTGATTAGTAGATCCTGCTCTCTCTGGAGGCCAGTTACAAATGTAGTACAGCAGGCATCTCTCATGGGACTGGTTCTGTCAACCACTTCTATCAATGATCTGAAGCAGACAGTAGAGTTTAATGAGAGTAAAGCTCTCTCATTAGGTGTGACGTGACACCAAGCCAGCAGGACCACTTGATGCATTTGAAGGCAAGGCTGCCACCTGAAGGGACTCAAGATGGACTGGAAGAAGAAGCCAACTTTACAAAATTCAACATGGACATTCAACAGTCCTGCCCCTGGAAGAAAGAATCCCTTGTAGCAGTCCTTCTGCTCTTCAGGTGAGCTGGTGGTCTTGTGGGCAGTGAACTGAGCATAAGCCTTCAGTATGTGACCCTGTGCAAGAGCATCCAGGGCAAAAATCACAGCAGTATAGCCAGCAGACTGGAGAATGATTATTCCCTTCTACTCACCCCCCAGAGACCACATCTAGACACTGTCCAGATAAGAGAGCACCAGTAAAAAGAAAGGTAATGATCAGCCAGAGGGAGTTCAGCGAAGTGACGCAGAAATGGTCAGGTGTTGGAGCATTTGCCCTGTAAGGAGAGGCTGTGGCACTGGGGATTGTTCAACCTGGAAAAGAGACAGCTTAGGAGGGGTCTGATAGCAGGCCCCCTGTATCTGCAGGGTGGGCATTGCTTCTCTGGACTGACCTACCAGCTTTACATCAATAGCCTCTGGTATTGGCTTTGGGAAGAACACCTGTCAGCCACGATGGTGGTGAGGGTCATTCAACTCTGTGTAGAGGAGGTGGAATTTGGGTAGTGCTGCCAAGCAATCAAAATAACAACCTATAGGAAAAGCAATCAATTAAACATCTCAAAACAAAACAAAACAAAACAAAACAATACAGGAAAGGACAAAGTGAAGGCACTGATCAATGATTAGAGTAAACCAGCATTTTAGAATTAAAAAAGTATATTTTGAACTAATAGGCAATGAAGAAAATTTTGAACTAGTACACAGGGAAAGAATACCTCCAGAAACATCAAGGTAAATTAACTCATAACAAATCCAAAGTGGTCAGCAATTTAGAACATCAAACACTCACTTTGAAAGACTTCACATGTATTCTGAAGTCCTCAGTTTTATTTGTTTTTAATTTTCCTGTTAACTGCATTCAATAGAAATGAAGACTATTTAGTAGTCCACAGAAGCTCCCCAACAATTTGAAGGATTGACACTACTACAAACTTTCTGAGAGATTTTGGGCATCTGGGAAAGGATTCTTATTTGAACATCTCTTAAAGGTGTGGTCTCTTGCCCAGCACAGGAGTAATTTGGAAGCTCTGGAAATTTATAATCCATATTCCAAAGACACAGGGTAAGACCATCCACCATAAAAAATACTGCATTATAAAATAAGGTAAAATATTTACCTGAAACAAAAGCAAGATCATATTTTGTTCTGTTTTCAGAGTATCTGAGCCCTAAATATCTACATGTCATCTTCATCATTGTTGCAATAATTATTACAATATAAGGCGATTTACTCCAGATTGCTGGATAAGAAGTGAACAGTACTTTCAAACTAATTAAAACAACTCAAGATAATGCAAATTACATCTGAGAACTACAGATAAAAACTCTACTCACACAAATGAAAATCAGTTTAGAACAGCCATTATATTTTATATGCTTACTAGTAAAGAATTTTTCTGTTTTCAGAAAAATGTGCATGTCTACAAATATAAAAAAATTATCTGTGATAATAAGGAACCTCCACACAGTTGAAAAAATTACAACTTTTTGTTCCTAAGATTGCACACTTGCATATAATTTTTCAAAATCTATGCATATTTGTATTAACAAATTATTCATGTTTTCATAAAATTATATATTTAAAATATATGTTCAGGCTTTTGAATGCACTTAATATTTTTGAAAAATGGTGTATAGAGAAATCAAGGAAAGAAACTCCTTCTCCACTTTTTTCAAAAACGTTGTTCTATAATCAGTTATTATGAGCAAGTTTATTATGAAATTTTTAAGTTGTTTTTGTGAATTTTCCTGTAGCAGTAACATTACATGAAAAACTTAAAATCACTGTGAAAAATTCACGGTGATTTAAGACAGCTGTCTGGTAGCAGACCGTGACTTTTGAGGATCAGTTTATGCATTAAAAGGGAGGAAAAGTTCAGCCTTATAGTGAAAACTAAGAAGTCGGGAGGTTGCAACATTTCAATGAAGATGGAAGCAATGAGGTTTTATGTATATGCATCCTATTTGTTTCCCTCTTAAGGTAATTATTCAAATTGTCCCCCAGCTTTCCAAAAAAAGGAATAAAATAAAATATTATAATAGTAAACTTGAAGAGGTGCTCTCTCATAATTTTTCACATACTGCCAAGACCATTCAGTCAATATTTATGACAAATAGCATTTATGGCACCTATCACAATACTTTAAATGGCTTTTTCTAGTGAGAGACTCATCAAAAATGATTAAGGAGATTTTCTACATGTGATGTATTTCTCTTTATTGCAGCCCATGCTTCAGAGACCTGATTACTGGTAAAGCACAGATAAAAGCTATAGCAGAATGGTGGTCAAACAAGTGGAGCCTATAAAGTATGCACTCCTCTTTTGTTTGCTGCTATACAAAAAGTGAATAGACAAGCCCTTTTGCAAACTTGCGGAGGAGCAACTTTTTCCCTACCCCCCACTCCTGGGAATAAGCCATTTTAATTATTGAAGTTTTTTTGTTTAATCTACCACCACCAAGTAATATGAATATTTTATACAACACTGATGAATGCTTAACTAATACAGTTCTTCATACAAATGCAAACTTCCTTTTTACTGGCCTCTGGTGACTATGCATCTAGTGCCAGAGTGGCATCATTCAGCTCCAGTTGCTATAGCATTTTCAAGAACCTCTCTGTTCTTGTCATAAATTATCTTTAAGTGAAAAAAGCTCCAAGGAGGTCTGCAGCAAACTGTATCATATAATGGATTTCTAAGCTTTGGTGGAAAACACTCATCTTACTTATATTCTTCTACCATCGATTGTTTAGTGACCCTTCTTTGGGATACAGATGAGCATAACCCTGAAAAATGTTTGTGTTGTCTTTCTCTTGTTGGCAGCCTGCAGCCTGCATGATCTAATAAATATTGGCAGGACCAAATGAAATAATATAGAAGAGCTTCTCTTCTTTAAAGTCCATAGACCAAGAGACTCTTGTCACTTGTTAATATCTCCATCAAACAGTGAAGTGTTAACATATGTGATACGACCACGCAATCAAGTAAGGACCGATTTGTTGACTAATTAAACCAACACAACAAGCTCTTTAGCACCTACAAGTGACAAGTTTAGAGCAGGCAAGTGGAAACTCTCAATTGAGTCCCCTTTTATGAGACTATCATGCCAAATTCAATTCTGACTGAGTAGTATTTGAATGTACTTGACTTCCACTATGTGCTGACATGCTTACAATAATTCATCATGTGTGACAATAGCCCAATATTAGAGATTTATGATATATACAAAACAGTTACAAATGAAATGTAGCCCTAACATGTGTCTGCTTTACTTATCCACAGCCTATTGATATTATAATTAATGGTCAATTACTTAGGGATAGAGAATAGAAAATAGTCATTACCAGTTTCAGTCATCATCTGTTTTTGGCAAATTCTGGAAGTAAATGAAACCATTTTCATAGTGTTTGGCGGTTGCTGGAAAGTACACTGTTGCTCACTGTTGCAAGAAGGAATGGGTTTGCTATCTGTTTTACAGTTGAAGAGTTATTTTAGGAACAGAGTATTTATTTTATTTTTACCATAATGTCGGTAAGTTTTGGAAAGTGTATCTGGGAATAAGAAAATATAGCGAACACTGCATGAGACTATTTTACAGAGATTGCTAGCACTGGCCATTTTTACACACAGACACACACTCTAAGCCAACCCCCAAAGCAATTTAAAAACGTAAATTCAAATTTTACATTGGAAAAGAAGAACTTCCTGTTGATCTTTCACAGTTTTAGGTACTGCCTTAATAATGACAAGATTACTGTGAATCTAATAGTCCAGTTCATGGGGGAGTTCAAACCACTGGGAAAAAGAGATCTGAATCACTTTTGGGTCACTGATTGTGCAAATGGTTATAAATACTCTCCTTTTAAATTTTAATAGTTCCACTGAAATCCCTGAGGTTACTGATATGCTATTGATACATGTTTTGGTATTGATATATTGCAGTATGTGGATCCTTGTCTTTAACAAGCAGCAACCAAAAGCCCAGACACTTCCAAGTTCTCAGAAGGCTCATTCCAAGGTTCAATCTACTCTCCACTAAACTTTCATCCTTGAGGGACATGGTGGCTTTCCATGGTCAGGAGAGATTCAGACACCAGGGAAAATATTTTCAGGGATGAATCAAATGGTAGCCCCCTTCTCGAGTTCCCAAGGAGACAAATGTGAAGAAGAGGCACTTTCCTGGCTCACTTGTTGAATCCAGTTGGTGGGCCACAGAAGAAGACTTCCTTATCTCAGGATTCTCAGTTATAAACCTTTCCTGGAGTATACTCAAAAATGAAATACACTTAGGGGATCTGGTCTAGAGGAAACCACATCTTCAACACACACTTTTTGATAATTGCTCAAGTATGGAAATGAAGTCAGGAAGACAAAAAAAGGAACTCAGAAAAAGCAGAAGTAATCTCCCTAATGTTGCCATTTTAAAGACATGGTCTAACTACTGACCTGGTGTGGAATGCACCCTGTAAACAGATCATTGTAGCAATACACAAATGATATAGGCAGTCTCTTGGTTTGGGTATTGGCATGCCTGTGCTTGAAAGAAAAGAGGAAAAATGAGAAATAACCTTGGATTTATATCTGGCAAATTGCTCTAACTGTTAATTTCAGCACTGATATTTGCAGAGTGCTTTGACATCATCAGTTGGAAGAATTGCAGAATATTTTTTTTCTGCCTCAGAAGCTGGCAGGGACAAAAGGACTTCTTTCCAACCCCAGGGGATAATAATTTCAGTAATCCCATTCATATATTGCTGCTAAGCATCTATTACCAGCTAAACTTTTAATATGATTTTTTTAATGTCTTTAAAAGTGTACGGTTTGTTCCTAGATGTAAGTGCATTATTTTTCAGTATTCTCAATTCACTTTAAAATTACATCCAAAAAACTAAAAAACCCTAATTCATCAAACATATAAAAATAAATTGTCCTAATTTTATATAATAATGATCTGGACTCTAGATAAGCATATTTTATTTCAGAAGTACAGTCATTCATATTTGGAAAAGAAAAGCTTTTATTCAGTTCTCATCATACTAGTACAAACAGAGCAACAATGTAACACTGAACTCATACAAACCAACTCCAAGTTTAACATACAAATTCATTTAGATATTTTATTACCTTAAATCCTAAAAGCATTAAATAAAAATGCAATTATTTTAGTAACCTTAAAGAAGACGAGATCTTACAGACTTGTGTTTGCATCTCCAGAGGAATCAATGCAATTTCAACAAAAGAATTTTATTACATTGAGTTGTTTCATATAATGCCATTGCAATGTAAGAGGTTCACAAAGGGTTGATTAAATTTAAGTGGAAGAAACACAATGAGCAAAATTCATCACTGGTGTAATTCTGTTGTCTCCTGCAGTTCCACCACGAATGGATAGGACCCATGACAGTCTGAGCTTTTTCTGTACTGTGACCACTGAATTAGCTAAATTAAAATCCTTTAAATTCTAAAAAATCCCAGCAAGCAAAAATCCAATCCCTGCCCTCATATTATACAAATCAAATAGAATTAAAGAAAATTACATTTAAATAATGTTAAGAATTTGATTTGCTAAAACAAGAACATACACAGAGGAAGCTCCATCACCAACATCCACTGTAATCATTATTGATCTTGTAGGTCACATCAAAAGTGTTTCAAATCCGTCTAAAGATACCAGCTGCATGATAAAACTACTGGTATTACTGAGACAAACCTACCATCTATTTTTATTTCTTTTCCTTGTCTTAAGGGAAGAAGAGAACAGGGGTTTGTTACAGATTTTCAACTGAATTCTTAAAGAATATTTCTAAAAAAGAAGTCAGCAGGAACTACAGATAGTCATTATCTCACAGAGCTTGGAATTTAATTTCTTTTCCCAATTAATCATGTGTTAGATCCATCAGCTGCAGTAGCAATTGCAGAGATGGATCAGTAAAGAACATCTAAGTACATTCTATAAGATTTATGTTTGCAATGGCACACATGTGTTTATTAAGTGAAGCTATTTTGAACTGCAGCTAGCACTAGGGCTTCTTGCACCCGGCCTATATTTATTGTGAAAATGAATATGCAGCTCCCCTCCCAGGTACCTCAGAATTGTTTGAAATTTTATTTCTAAAGAGAGTTACCCACTGCTGAAATTCATCTAACTACATCTTTCTTTTTCACACAAAAAGCATAACCTACTTTTATTGGAATAGAATTTGCATACTAGCTCCATCAGCATGGTTTTGGTAATCATACAAATAGCTGCATTCAGTTATTTATTCATTTAGACACTATAATTGGGAGACCAGAAAAGCTTCCAAAAGGAGAGATAAGATACTAGGAAAAAGCCCCTTGAATTTCTTTTAAAATGAAGTCAGCAGATCTCTTAGTTTGTAGATAAATTATTGGATTTGAATGTAAAAGCCTCAGAGAAAAATAGTTCTGTGAATGTCAGAATTAGGGAACCTGGTTCTATGGTCTCTCTCCTGTGTTAGCCTTGATGTCTTGTGGCTTGATGGCTGATGTCGTCCCACGATCTTACTGGCAATGAGGACACTTATTTTGCACCCCTGCTCAGCTGCCTGCTTTCATGTATCTCCTACTCAGCTTGAATCTGAAATCGCTCTTTTAAGAATTCCAACCTTTCTGTATAATTTCATTGAAATTAGACTACATATTGAGGAATTACTAAGGGGAGTGGGGAGCAGCAGGAGGAGAGGCAGAGCAATTACACAAACCTTTTTTACCTTTAGAAAAAAAGCTAAAAGTCCCTCACATTACTTGGGCTTCCATGACCTCAGAAAGTCCATTTCTTTCACTTTTAATCAATACAGTTGAATCAATATTGGTATATTTTTTGATTGTTTTCAATCCACTGTTAAAAAAGAACTAAATATTGAAGAAATTATTTAATCCATTTTCAGTAACTGCACAGAGTTGTCCTGTGGAGTGGAAAAGTTACAAGACCAGAGCATATATAGGATGTTTATTGATTTTTTTTGTCTGGAATTTTATGTTAAGACTTTGTGAGGTTTGGGGATATTTTTGGGACATATATCAGTAAGAAATTAAAAACTCTGTCAATAGGATCATGGCTGAAAGGGTATACTTGGCCACAGTTTTGCAAGTACAATGATTTTTACTTTTAAGAGACAGAATTGTAGTGTGATCAAATTTGAGTAAGCTCATATTAGATCTGGATCAGACTGTATTTCTTCTCCCAACTTGACTCAAAAACATTGCATAGTCTGTTTTATTTAACATCCGTATGAAACAAAAAATGTCAGACAGTGTATTTTTCACTTTATTTTAGATACATAGTGCCTTGTAAAATTTCCTTATTCCATTTACACCAGATCTGTATTTGGATAATGTATCAATTTCAATGAAAATATACCTAACTTTTATTGATACAGATTGACTTCTGACAGCCTATATTGGCAAATGTCACAATGAGTAACCACAAGTCAATAGATAAAACTAAAGGTGTTGAATTGAATTATTAGTAACTTCTGTTACTTATAACATGCCAGTCTGAGGATATGCCTTTCACTGGCAGATTTATGAACATAAACTCTGCCTTGGAGAGTGGCAAGACCCGCTAGAGGAGTCTCAGCTATCTAATGTGACATCAACATCTCTGTCACAATGCTAAATATCTTGGATATCTGCTTGCATTCCCACCTTGCTCTCTCTCTTCCCCTCACCATATTCTTTTTTCCCTTTATTATACTGCCACATAGCAGCACTGGACTTTGATCAAAATGAAGCCGTTTCAAAACTCAGGTTTGCATTTTTGACAAGAAAAGGAATAATTAAGGGATATGGTAGTTCAGACTGATACAGTTCAATGGCTTCATTAAATTCACTTTCTCTTAATAAAGGTTAAGTAGTGTTGCTATGAACTGATTGAAATAGGTCTATATGCACATGGGCAGTTCCAGCAGTACAGTGAACCCTGGGTATTCAGACCATGTATAGTCTGTGCCCTTGGGTAGTGTTATATACCATGGTGTATATCCATTAATGCCACTGACACTACATGGGAATGCTGTAGTATGAAGCCTTGCCTGCCTTGAAGTCAAAATGATTGACCTAAATGATGGCTACAGTTTCTCATCATCTGAGCTCCACTCATTAAGATCATAATCCACTGCAAGTCATGGAGTGCTGTTGATTGGAACGGAGTTCATGTCAGCTGTGGATCTGGCCTGGTGATGTCAGTGGGCTACCTGCAATGCACAAGCTATGTGCAGAAGCTTTGAAGGGGTAGCACCTTAAGAAAAAGATGTTCTTCAGATATTAGAATAGGTCCTGATCTGCTTTAGCTCTTACCAAAACAACAGTTGTTTCATTTACATAAATAAACTGAAAACAATAACTGTGGGTGCCAAACACCATGTCTGTGACAATCTCAGCTCCTGAGGTGTCATCTCATCACCCTGTTTGGGCTTATCACTGCCACAGGAAAGGAGGACAAACAGCATTTCAGACAATGAACTTGAGATTTAAGCACAGGATCTCTCTGCTTCAGTGTTACATCAGTAGTAACCTTTGTCAGCAAGGCTAAGGAACATCTGTGTTCCTTGAAAACAGGTCAGTAAGATTTGCCAGTGACATTCCCCAGTACCTGCAAAGATGCTTGCTTCCTTAACTGAGCTTCAGCTCAATCCTCCACCTGAGGAAAATTATTTATGAAAAATAAATAATACTTACGTAAATAACAGCCAGAATGATATTCTATGGGCTGTGCTTTTGTGCTTGGGGTGTTTTTATTAATTTGACCTTGAAACTCAATAACAGAATTCTTACAGCCAAACATTTTTTTTTAGTAGAGCTCAGGTCAAGTTTAAAACCCTCCACCTCTGGAATCTTGAGCTGGAATATTACTTACGTCAAAAGAGAAAATTATTACAGTGACATGAACTTACTAACAGGAGCCTTCCATGTCTTCAGTAGGATTGTTGGTTTCTGTTTAAGTGAAGGCCAGGGACTTGAACAGTAGGGATGTTTGAGCCCAGGACTCAGGTGCATTAGAATAAGCAGAGGATACTCATCAGTTTCCATTTTTAAAATATTATATTAGATTTTGTGAGACAAAGAAACCAATGTAGGACTCCAATCTACAAATCAATTAACAGTCATATAGAAAAACACTTAATATATGCTGCTACTGAAAGGAGAAATCCAGGATATTAATGTGGACTTAATTGTTCCTGTCCATTTGAATGTATCCAGTACTCTCTCCCCATTTTGTAAATGGAAATTGAGACAGAGGCTGAGTGATCCACTTCTGCACACAACAGTAAACAGCTATGTTAGTTCAAGACATTTCTTGTTCCATCTGTTCTCCCCTTTCCTTTGCAGAGGTTGCTGCCACCATTGCAGGAAAAAGAGATTTGCTCATTCCTCAGCTGCTGCACTTCCTATTTCAATCTCAGACTTTGACAGCCATTAAGTTAATAGCCAAATTAGAATGGCTGAAGTCCAGTTGCATATTCCTTTTGCCATTACTGAGACTGGGTCAGTTATCTGCAGAAGAAAGGTGAGGCAGGGAGCTTACAGTGGTGATGTGCAAGACTACCCCAGCAATAATAACCAAAACTAACTCTCGGAGCTTGACAATATAACTCTACAAAACGACAACTATGAGTCCCACAAAGCCCAGGATTAAAATCCTCAAAATTCTTGTTTGTCCATGAAAGTGTTCCTAAGAAACACATAATTTTCTATTTTCCTAGGTTTATAGGTGCTGGGCTACACAGTTTCTCCATCTCGATAGTGGCAAACTACCCCATTATGCTAAGACATATCAGGAACTACAAAATGTTCCCCTGTCTGTCACACCTGGATCTCATTCATATAGGTCTCATAGAGCACTCTAATAGACCAAGGTCTGCACAAACAGAGGCAGGAAAGAGTACACTGCCTTTTGTAACACAGAGGAATAGGTAGAGGATTTTAATGCATTATGGGAGATTTTGTTTATATTCTTTCCAAACTGAAGACTTCAAAGTCCATCTCAAAGTACCAGAAAGCCAAAACTTGTTCTGAGCTTGGTGATGTCTCTCTGTGCTGTGATGGACGGCCATCAGATGAAAGCAGCATATAACAAGAAGGGATGCAATTCTTCAGCTCAGTTGACAGGGCAATACAAATGGTGGAGGGAAGCAGGTAGCTGGGCTTTAACACCTCCTCTGTTGCCTAGGCATATATTGTATTCTAGGAATTTACTGAAATTAAGTGCATTTTGTGAATAGAGTTCTGGTGAAGTCACAAGGGAAATATATGTTGGACTTGAATATCAAGTTTCCAGGCTCAGATAATGCCCCCAACACTAGGTTGTGAGTTTTTTCTGAGCAAAATTTTACATCAAGACAATTCAGTAACTTCAGTATTTCCCCAGATCATGGCCTGCATCTCCCAAGACAAAGATCTTAATTGCTAAAGTGTAGCTAGAAAAGCAGAAGAAACCTATCATGTTTTTTGTCTTTACTGAATTACTATAATGGCTGGCAGAAGACACAGACTGTACTCTCAGGCCAGCAAAGTTATTTGTCCATCTGCAATAATGGGGGGTTAAATTCCCAGTTGTTGAGAATCAGTCTGCCCTAAGAGAAGATTAAAGAAAAATTAGGACTTCATACTTGTAAGGAGAAAATTATAGAGCAAGCTGAAATGAAGGGGTGCAATTTTGAGTGAGGCAAGGGGAACCAACCAACAGAGTTTGTTTCATTCTGGGAAGTAATACCAAGACTATTTTTGGTATTTTGAGACCCTGCCTAAACTCATGTGGCAAGACTGCTGTATGCCTATGCATATGCATATGCATATTCCATTTGGCAATACACTCAATACGGCACTCAGCCACCTACTAAATAATAGAACTTAAAAATGGAAAATCAAATGACAGAAAAATCTATTTCCAGGTATTTAATCAAAGGGAGGATCAGAGTACAAAGCTCAAGACAGGCCCAGCACACAACTCTGGCTGAACTGTCACTCTACAGCAGGCTTCAAACATCTGCATTACTTTGACTGAAATACCATGAATAATTTATAATAGAATACAGAATTTAAGAAAAATAGATTTTAGAAAAATTAATTCCCCACAGTAATCACCTGGCTTCATGTTTATTAGCAAGGTGCTCTGGGGTAGAAAATCATTGATTTTATGAACCTTTGGGGATGTTTCTTTTTAAAAATTAACATTTCAGCTTGATATTATTTTAGTATTTACCACTCGGTATTGTCTTAGATGTCATCTTGGCAAAGGGCTCCTAAACAACTGCCACTTTTAGCACTGCTGCCAAAAGGCCCCCTTTCACAATAAAGCATGCTGTGCTTTGGCAGGAAATCAATAA
The DNA here is from genome assembly GCF_030490865.1 of Poecile atricapillus. Classification (NCBI taxonomy): domain Eukaryota; kingdom Metazoa; phylum Chordata; class Aves; order Passeriformes; family Paridae; genus Poecile; species Poecile atricapillus. Next base: position 156,744,888 of record NC_081249.1, on the reverse strand, counting down.
AGTGAAAATCTGTTCTCATCATCCATACATTTACCATCACAATCAACAATCAAAGGCAAGACCTGGGTTCTTTATCCACAGGCTCCAGCCTCCCAATTTTCTGCTATGAAAGGCAGCATAAATTAGAACCCTTGGTTCCTGTTAGCTGGGCTTAATGGGTATGATTTATGAACCATTAAATGAGGTTATGTAAATTGATCCTTAGCAGAATGCTAGCACACAGGTGACAGGTGCAGTACATTTGAATGATGAGTCCACAAGGGTTCTGTTCAAATCAGATTTCAGTGACATTCAGTTTTAGGAAGGAGAAATATGTTGTCAACAAGGAAGTGATTTAAATAGTGCCCTGGGTTTGTCAGCAATTATGCTTTTCTTCTTAATTGCTGCAAACTATATAAATTCTAATAGGAAATAAATTACTGATTTACCAGTTAATGACAAGGGGGTATAGACAAGAACGGTTTAAACATTAAAAAAAAAAAATTGCCTTGTGAGGCCATATTCAGTAATGATTTCATTTATCATATTAAAGTTAACAGCTGCTTTAAAGTCACACAGTAAACTTTGACATGAGCTAAGTTATATTGTTTTTATTGCTAAGCTGAAGGGAACTGGGTTTGTGGTACAGTTATGGATGTTCTTAAAAGGATGAAATCATATATTTGCATAGAAATTAGGATAAATTTTGCTTGATATTTTTGATTTTTTTTCTTATTTTAATAACCTTGTCAAAAATCAGATCACATTAACTATGTTTAAAGTATCCTGCTGTACCCTGACAGGATTTTTATATTAATGATGAAAATAATCAAAACTAATGATCTGATGTTTGACTTATGTCCTTCTCATTTCCACTTAAAGTGACCATAAGGATTGATTGGCTGCCTTATAATAACGTTTTAATAGGAAAAAATGGAATTGCTCTTGTATGACATTTAAATCAGTGTCATCAGTGTTCAGACTGCTTTGGTCTGGGTAGGTGGGCTCTTGGAGAACTAGATGTATTTCTGTGATTTTAAGTTCTTCTTTTCCCTAGTCTGGTTAATAGCATGTTCCAGCTAGTGGCATGGCACACCTCTGCTTCACGAGTGTTTGCATCTTTCTTTGAAATGGAATGGAATAAAACAGTGATAGGAATGAAATAGCATGGATAACTCAAGGCTTTGAGGGCAGCAGGTCTAGAGGAAAGATTGTACAGGCAGGTACTTGAAATACATAGGATAGTAGGATGGTGTGAAAATATTTTCAGAGGCTTAGCCATATTAGATCACTTTCATCTGTAGAAGAAAATACATAAGATGAGAGAGAAAGATAAAAAACAAAATACCAGTTACCTGGGAAGCCTACTGAGATCTAAGAAAATCTGCAAAACTTCAAGATATTTACTTGTGTCTTTCTACTTTTGCCAACATGTTCATTGGCTGTGTATTTCCTGTTTTTTTTTAAAATTCAGTGAAGTTTGTTCAAGCAACAAGCATCAGTTGCTAACTGAATTAGCCTCTCCTTTTGTATTTTACTTCAATGGAGATTCCCTTCAAGGTTCAGCTGCTTACTTACTGCATTGTTCTGCTCAACGCTCATATGTTGCTCGCTGCAATACTTCCCCTTTCACAGACGCTGTCACTTTTATTTCTGTGAAGAGGATCATGAGGAGTGAGTCCAGAGTGTGCAGTGCTTTTGGGGGTGTGGAATGCAAATTAAAAGGATCACAAAGTTGCAATGTGGGTAATGTATAAAAATTATGACGCAGTTTCATCTGTGAGGAGATAAAGTACTGGGATTTATTCTGGGTATTAAGGAAGAATTCCATAGCCTTCCAGTCAACAATATACAACAAAGCTATATCAAAGGAATGAAAAAGACAAGCCTTAAAAAGCTAAGGAAAACTGCACTGTACTTGTCTATGTTAACCTCATTCAGTATCTTCTGTGACTGCCTTGCCAAACAGCCTTCATCATACAGGATCTTCTGGTGCTTTGGAAGATCCTGCTTCTGTTTCACACTTACAGAAGGGACTGCATACACTAAGACAAGACAGTTATTTTTAAAGGTATTAGCCTGATCTAAGTTGTCTTTTCCCAACATATAGCTTGCTTTAAGTTGCCACCTTAAAGTCACCATTGCAAGCACAACCCTGTAACTCCAGATACAAAAAAAACATTTTTTTTTCGTGTGTGGAAGTGTCTCAATGTATGAGATGGCTGATCTTCATGGGATGGATTACTGCTGAATTTTTCTCTCTATCCACCTGCCTGCTGCATATCCCATGTTCTCTGACAGTTCTTCTCTGACAGGGGCAAGTAGCAAATGCAGCAGAAACCGTACAAGAGGAAAAAATATGTATACTACTTCTGAGCCCTCCTCCAGCCTTTAGTCATTGTCTGCTTAGATAATTCCAGAGCTGCATTCAATTTCTCTATATTTATTAACTTCTGGTTTCCATATTTGTATTCCACACAGTAGTCCCATCTACTCTTGAACCCACATTAACTTTAGCAAGATATTCCAGATGTAATCTTCTCTCCTTGTACCTCTTTTGGACCTGAACCCATGTGCAGAAATTCAAGTCTGAGGACCTGAAGCATGATTAATGCTGAAGCACTGAACTAGAATGAGGATTTTAGTTTCTGGTACCTTGTATTTTACATTTTAATACAAAACAATTTCTGTACATGGTATAGAGATGGTCCCAACCATATAGAGAATATATATATCAAGACATAAGCAAATGTCTGAAATCCTGACATCTTCTATAAGACATCCTATAAGGATTCCAACTGTATTCAATTGGTTTCATTACTGAAGGAGCATATCACAAGTAACTGCCTATTGTAAGAAAGGGGGCAGCATCTCATTATTGTCCTGTTGAAAATGGAAAGAAAATGGTACCCCAAACTACATTTCGTAAAGATCTCCAATCAGCTTTGGGTAGAATGGGGTTCTTGACATTTACTGGAGGCATGTTTTATCCTGGAGTAGATTTCAATATAATGAAGCCTAAGATAGACAATATTAGCCTGAACTGGTAAAACCACACAGTGGAGAACAGTTTTAGAGAGTTGGAAGCTCAGGTCTGAAAGTAGTCTGGTTGTGTGAGTGCAACACAGTGATGCAGGGAAGCCAAAACTTGTGAGTTAACACTACTGCAGTTACAGAAGTTAAAGGATGGAAATTCAGTTCAGAGGTCTTCACATGATAATGCAAGAAGCATATGATTTAAGTCCCTTTTAGACCTACTTTTGAGTTCTTCATAAACACTCAGACCTGTGCTGCTCTTTCCCTGATGTGTGATATTATCCTTCCTGTGTTCCAGATGGGCAAGTCAGGGAAAGTCAGGGAAAATGCATCCTTTATGTACAGCCTGGTTGTCCAGGAAAGGGAATGTGGCAAACACTCTGCTCACTAAAGTTCTCTTTTGCACCTGATTTATAGGTTTATTTTGAATGAAACCAGGCTAGAGGAAAGGGGTTTATGCACACCCCTACCTAATGCCCTTCTGTAAAGAGTTCTCCAGCATAAAAGCACTTTGAAATTCCATAATGAAGACTTAGACACTGCCATTAAAGCCTAAATTGACAATGACAAGTATGTGTGTCTAGTTTGAAGGACCAAGGACCTAATTTTGTTTTATGTTAACTTCTCAAGGCACTTCATTTTCACAGTAGGGTTTCCAAGGGCTCTAAGATGCAGAGGTCAGAGCTTGGTACAACAGTGAAGCACAAACATGGTATTTGAAAAAGTGATAAAATAAAAATAGCATCCTTTTGTGAAAATGGTTGCTTGTGACTTCTCAGCATCATGCAGGAACTCCATGGAAGAATTTGGGATGAGAAGCAATTAATTAGGACAGCATTTCATTGCCTTAGTCATCAGGGCTCTGAGTTCCTTCCTACAATTCCCTTTCTCATCAACTGCATGCTTTCTCAGGCTTTAGCAATTAATGAGATATGGTTATGAGGGGGCAATATCCCGAAACATTCATCCTCAGAGCAGTCCCTATGAACAGTGAATTAAGATTAGGTTTTTCATGCTGGAAGAGCTTACAAAATCATGAAATTAAACAGTCTATTACTGTACTTTTAATAATAAAGGCAGTCTAAATTCTGGTTAAATCCTTAGTTTAAGTACTTGAATATATGACCTTCATACAACTCTTCCTATGTGGATTTCTTTAAACTTTGGGTTTTTTCTACTTTCCCAAATTATAAAATCTTAGAATTTGGAAAAACAAACCTTTCATTGCATGTCATTTCATGACCCCCCCCCCCCCCCCCCGCCCCAAGGAAGAGGTTCTTCAGTTGGACTGAAATATTTAGGGCCACAGAACCTTTTGCAGCTGATCAAAAGATAGATGAGAAGGTCATGTGAAGTTCTGGTCCCTCAGGATCCCATCTCACGCAGACAGGTATTTTCTCATGTCCCTTCTTCTTTTACTGTCTTCACTGCATCATTTTGACTGTTAGAGCATCACTATACCCATCCTTCCATCTCCAGTTTCTGTCCTGTTCCTAACTTCTTTCCCAACTGGTCCTTCAGTTCCTCTCCCTTTACTCACCCTACTTTATTCTTCATGTTACCACATCATACCTGCTCTCTAACACCCTGAAAGTCCCAGGGTTTCCTGCCCTCAGCTAAAATGCCAACCATTGCAACACACATCTCTCCCAGCCTCCACCAGCGCTGTCCCAGGTTTACCTCAGAGAAGATCAGTACAGCTTATAAAGAGCAATTTCACTATGAGGCAGAGGGTACACAAAACCTAAGGCCCAGTCCTCAACCCATTTTTTTCAAGTGTAGAAGATTATTATCATAGAGTTGGTGTCCTAGATCCTGGGCATTTCTGCTGGAGCCAGGACTCCAAGATGACCTCACCAGGCAATCCCCATTTTCTTGGCTAGAGATACTGCAGAAGGGTCCCTTTTCCAGCAAAGAGCATGGAAAGTTTACACATTTTGTCAAAATTGCTAAATGAATACATAAAAGAAAAAATAAACTCAACTTTTTTTTTTGCCTAAAATGCCTTCAGCTTCGTATTCTGAATTACTTTATTTCCATGTACAAATGTCACAGTATAATCTCCCATGGTGAGACCCACAGACTTCATCCCCACAAAGGATGAAAGGCTGAGGCAGAAACCAGGCTGCCATGAAACCGCTCCAGCAGAAGCATTTCAGTGTGGTTATGGAAGAGCAGGAGATCAGGCCATTGTCTCAAGTATCATTAACTGGCTTTTCTTGAGGAGTGATTGTAGTCCAGAGTGAGTATCCATTTAGCTTGTCACTGACTTTTGTCTCCTCATATCAGTTTCTTTTCTTATTCCAAATGACTCATGGAAGAATCTATTTGGACAGAAGAGGTTCAGGTAGAAAGGAAAAAAAACCTTCAAAAATCACTTTCTCAACTACTTGCCCCCATCTTGGCTTTTTCAACAGATTTTTCTCTCTTCTGCTCATTGAAGCAGTAGAAGACAAGGAAGCATATTCATATTGATTATTAGCATTTGTTTAACAACTGCTAGCATTCATGAAAGGATTTCAGACCCAATTCCATGACTTTTACAATTACATCTTGCAATTATCTTACATCCATCATCTAGATATATTTCTATTAAGAATGTTTTTAGCAAGATGCTTCATACAGGATAAATCCTTATATGAGCAAATGGTAGCAGACATTAGAGTGATTTGCTCAACTTTTACTTTTCATCCCACAAAAAATCATTATAAGGTCATAAGAATTTGCTTTAGGTATATATATTTTTTATTTTATTACTAAATTTTATCAATTTCCTGAATTTTGTGTCTAATGTCTAATATTACATAAAGCAACATAATTATATTGCTTCTTTTTCTTATGAATAATTATATTGCTTCCTTTTCTTATGAATAAATGTACTCAAAGGTGAAAGTTGTTTTTTTCTCGAGCACTAAGTAATTAATTCTTTGCTGTGAGCTTAGTAAATTATTAAAAATAAACCCAAAAAACTTTCCACAAAACAAATGACAATAGCAATAACAACAAAACTTTGAAAACTGATGTTTTTCAGATATCTCAGGTAGCCTATTGGAACTATATATTCACACAATATCCACATGGTATTCCCAGCAGTGTGCACTGTACCTATGCTGTGATTTCTATATTTGCATGCTCCACAGTCAGTTGTTTTTCTTCTCTTTTGGAGACCAGATAAAGTGAGTGATATGCTCTGCTCAGTTCTCTTTAGTCCTCACCCCATGCCTTGACAAAAATCCTTTAGTGTGTCTTCAGTTTGCCATTTGACATGAAACACAAGTTATGTCAGTTATCGGCGACGTGCATCCCACACTCTCTCAGTAAAGGCTACGGCAGGAGAAGAAAGCAATAGCTGCAATGGAGACTGTGAGCATGGCCTGCCATTCATATCCTCTTTGGCACAGCACCAAATAACAATTCTTCATTACTAGTGAAATTAGGACTACTAGGGCAACAAAACAAACCAAGGGCAACGTCAGGGCAAAGACCAGTCTTCATCTCCTGCATGGTGAGGAAGTTTTGTTTCTTAGAAGAGGTTCAGTAATAGATCCTTTCAGTAACAGTCATGATTCTTTCAACTTTTCTGCAAATGCAGAAAATGCAAATTTCACTGCTATTCGGGTTTTGTACTGACAAGTTCTGAAAAGACCGGAAAGTCAAACTCAGAATAATTTATTCTAAAGCCTGTGTTATGAGTTTAATTTTATAAAGTAAAAATAGTGATCCCAAAATGCTGGGAGCATTTTTGACGAAAGAGCTTCTTACTTCTGCACTTTTAACCAGACTCCTTTTTAAATTTCTGCTCAGATTTTTTATTGCATGTGCTAATTTCTTTCTCCATTTATGATTGGTTTGACAGACAAATTTCTCACTTGCATTTGGCTTGATAATTTGTACTTGGGCAAAATTTTAGCAATTTATTTGCACTAATATTAGTAGAACAGCACCTGCCTCATGCTTGTCCCAATCAAGAATGTTCTGGCTTTATATTCCAGGATTTTTGGTGACAGCTTTGTGTGGTGTTTGCTTGAACCTCTAGCAAGGATAATACTGAAGGAAAATTTTACAGCTTTATATTAGGAAACAATGGCCACTGTGAAAGAATAGAGTTGGTCAGTAGGAAAATAACTTCCACCTAGTGGCTTTCTAGAAAACTGCCATAATAGTGAATTCCTTGAGAAACTAAAATTTCTATTTTTATGTAATTTGGAGGTAATTCTGCCACCACAACCCATTTTCAATTTTCAGTGACCTCAGATACATTACCTACACATATATAGTGCTTAATATGTAGTTCATGGTAATTTTAGTATCACCATGCTTTTGGATTTATCATATCATCAACATCATTCTGAAAAACTTTAGACTAAAACTTCTTATGATTGCTCATGGCAGACTGACTTTATTCCAGCTTTTCTATTTCATATTGATAACATATTTAAACACCAACTATACTAATATCCCCATACCCACTTCAGAAAAAGCTCTCTGTATTATCTCTGTACTTAAACTACCAGCTCATCAAAATTGTATACACAACCATTTGGGTAGTGTGGCTTAGTGGAATATAAATGACACATAAATCTGGTAAGATGTGAATCCACTGTTTAATTTAAAAAGGAATTATTCAAGAGTTTAGTATTATACACCTACCAGAGCTGAATAAAGAAAAACTCCTGGAAATGAAAACTCAATACGTTATTTCTCATGCCATTGAAACAATAACTATTCTGGAGCAGTGATTTCAATATTAATTTGCATGAGCTAAAAATCTGCCACTAGGATACTCTGAACATTTTCTTTTCTCTGTAATGCAAGTAGTAAGAAATTATCTAGGCAGACAGAGGTGAGTTTCTGTACTGTGCAATTAATGTCATATAAAATTAATGTTGATTATCAAGGATATATGTATTGGTTGAAAAAGGGCATGGATAAATGGCATTGCCTGATAATTAATTTTGATTCAATTAAAAAAAAAAATATCTTTGGGCTAAATTCCAAAACATAATCCAAACATGACTTTGTAACGGTAATTTTTTCCAAACAAAATAAGCAGCAGAAATAGTATAACAAATGTATTTTTTTAAATCCAGGAAGCAAATAGAGAAGCCCATAATAAGCTGCAGTGAAATTAATTTTGTAATTCTTAAATGTCTAAGATAAGATAAGCGTGAAAAACTAAATAAGCAGAAAAAAACCACAGCAATTACAACAAATTTCAGATTATTTCCTTTTCTAGTAAGCTAAACACTACAGTATTTAGTAATATAAACAAGGGAGATAACCATTTCCTGCTGCTGTCTTGTCCTTTATAGAGTCATGTATATTTAATGTATTTTTTTTTCAAAATTATTAGAATGTGACCATGGCATATTCTTTGAATACCGTGGGAAATTATGCAAGATGCAGAAAAATGAGATTGTTCTTCTTAAGTTAACAACGATTCTCAAAACTATCAGCACGCATATTTAACTAATTTACTACAGTGTTCCTGTCAAGAAAATGCATAAATACTAATCTCTTAATATTATCAATATATGGGCACTTGAATTTGCAATATTCTCTTAAGATGGCTGACCACCTTGCATTTAATTATTACATACTCCGATTACATACACTGTACCTGGGGTTTTGCCAAAAAAAAAAAAGAGTAGAGGAGCAGAGTCAGAACAGTCACTATTGTATTTTGTGCCCACAATGTTTATCCTAGATAGAAAAAGCTAAGGTTATATTTAATTTCATGTGAAATGGGTATGAAAATGAGTTCAGAATCAACCAGCTCTGTGGAAACTTTGATTGACTAATCCAATCTGTTACTTGGAGTGACTTGGGAGTCAGGGGGATGGAAATATTTTAAACAAATTAATTAAAATAAACAGTTTTTGAATCAGATAATTACTATGTGGCAATTTTCATTAATATGTGACTTATCAGTGATGTTTTTAGCAATTTTTTCTTGCATCATAGCTCTTGACGTACAATATTTAAGCCATTATCTTTCAAGTGTGCACTATGTGGACAAAGTCAAACCTGTTACATGAAGTGTAACAGCACCATGTGATGAGAATGAGGCTTTAAGTGTATGATGGAAAATCCACAAAGCCAGGCACCTTCCTGAACCCTGACTGTGGCTTCTTTGAAGCTGAATGACCTTTAAATGTAGTAGGAATTCTTCTTACTTTAAAGGGTGGTGAGATCCTATTACTCTCTTTCAAACCAGCAAGAAAGGGGAAGTTATCCCAGCAGAACCAGGAGTGATGGAGAGGACATGCAGGCCTCTGAAACAGTGCCTCCCTTCATCTCCTCCTTACTTCACCTGGGTGTAAACCTATGCAATAATATTTTCAAAATCTTCCATTTGGATGGTGTGTAATGAGATGTCAGGCACAGTTAGAGGACTGCAGTGCATCCATTTCTATCTGTCTTAAGTTTTCATTACAGCTCAGAAGTAGAATGTCAGTACTTGCTTATTTACTATAATGGGTATATATTTATTCAGGCTAGTGAATTGCAATTAATCTTGTTTATGGAAGAAAAAATTAAACAATTAAGCAATCAAACATACTGTACAAATTAATCAGAAAAGATTACAAGAAAAAAAATAAATAAAAGGCATATGATTCCTTGACTTTATTCCAAAGATTTTAAATTCTCTTTTGGAATAGGGAAAATCCAAACAACCGGAACACATAAAAGTTTTTAGACAAATAATTTTATAATTACAGGAGATTTTTCACATCATAAAATGGAATTAAAACTCTTTTAATAATTATAAGCAATATAAGCAATTCTCAGTACTGTGAACTGATAGATTTCATATCGTAATTCTGGAGGACTTCAGTGAAAATAAAACCTGCACATTCCTACATCCTCCAAATTAGGCAAATAAAACACTCTATAAGCCATGAAAGCCTTATTAAGGTTGTCAAAAATACATCTGGAAGCATCTGGCTATAAAGCAGGAAATGACAAAGGCTGAATGCAAACAAGTATCAGCAGTGAGAGAAATACATAACTGATAGAGTCTAACACCCAGCTGAGTTCTGCTGCCCAGCACTAATTTTAGCCAAGTCCTGCCTCTGGTCCAGGAAGACAGACAATATATAAAGAGCTAGGAGAAGAATATTTTTAAATATTTCTGGGATAGTTGTTTTTCACAATAAATATTGAAGGAAGATGATTTTTGTTCCAATGGGAAAAGTGATGGGACTTGAAAAGTTTTTGTTTTTTTTTCTCTAAAAATAAATACATTTTCATAAGTTTTTGCATTTTATCAAAGTCCAGACACATCCATCACCTTTATTTCCTCTCTTTTCTGACAATAGAATACTAACATTGGTTGAGTTGGGGTAAAAAGAAAGAATTTTATTATTAACTGCTCCCCAAAAAGTTAAGCTTTCCATTTCTTCAAAAGAATCACTGCTACTAATTTTTCAGAAAGGCTACATTTTAACAACAACCAAACTGCAAAATAATTTCAATTGAAAAAATTTAACAGGAGACCTAAATATGCTTAGTTATTACTTTTCATATGATGGAAATAAACACCAAGATGTCTGCTTAGCCAAAATCTGCACTTTGCTGACCGTCTCAGTGGAGGGAAGGGGGGTGTGTGCATGTGTGGTGCATGAGTGTGTGAGAGTTTGCGTGTACACACCTGTGCATGTATCAGGTGGGACTGGTGAATGTAAACATGTTCATACATATGCACACAGGGGTGAAATAAGCAGCTTATGGTGAATTTTACAATGGAGAGATGTAGATGTTTTATAATAAATTATCAGAAGTATCTTACAGCCACTACAACACTCCACTATGTGGTACCACCAGCCAGACTATAGAACAGATTTATAAATCCATTGCAGAAAGTACACAGAGGCAGATGGTCTTCAAGAACCATGTAAGAGGAATGCCAGCCATAATGCTTGCTCTTTTCTCCAAAACCCAGTTTCTCCTGTTGTCACCAGTCAGGTTGAAGTACTTTATATTTACAGCTTAAAGCTCTAAAATGGATTATTTTATTACAGCATAGTATCATGACACTAGGATATGAAGGCTAGATGATTTATTCACTTTGATGCAAGTAAGGAAAGCTTTTATTTTTAAATTTCTACCGCTCAGTGCAGTGCGTCAAACAATCAGTTTTAATATCTTTAGGGTTAAGTGCACTCTTGTAATTTAGAATTAAATGATTTTTATTAAGCACTTTTGCTGAATATCTACAAGCTTTACAACTCTACTGATTAAGGATCTGACAGTGACTGGTAAAGCAGCCACCTCCATGAATTAGGGAAGCATTAGGGAATGCATTCTGTCTGTGTTCCTTAGTGCTTAGGGAGTATTTCAAAATAAGTGAAATTTCTGTAAAATGTAGTCATAAAACTTCAAGTGAATCAATGTATGTGAGACCTAGTGCTTGCGTTGCATAGTGATATCTTTTACAGATTAAAGGTATGTTTGTCTAGAGAGAGGATAGATAAAATACCCCATGGGTGAAACTTAAAGGGCAGAGTTTCTGAAATATTCCCCTGTAACACTTAAACATCTCAGTGCAAAGCTAGCTTTGAATAGCCAAGGTCTAATGGCCAGATTACCAGTGACAACCCAGATTTCAGGGAGGCCTGGCCCAACAGCCTGGGCACAGGTCTGGGACCAAGGAATGCCCACTGCATGCTGATATTAACCTCCTCTGCAAGCTTGCACGAGCTCCTTTATTTCCGGAGATGTTGCTCCCTCTGCACTCTCATTAACTTCAATGGGAGCCAAGAATGCACAGCACCTTTGAAAATCAAGCGGCTAAACTCACAGCTTCAGTTACCCATCTATAAAATGAGGCTAAACCTTTCTTACCAGTCTCATAGAGCTGTTGTGAAGATTAATTAGATAATGACTGCAAAGCCCTTTGAACATGAAAAGTGCTAAGAATTGTTGTTACCAAATGATGGCAAAGATTGGGCTATTCTTCATTGCTGTCAAATAATAATAAAGAGATGTGCTAGTCTAAGAAAAGGAGAGGTGGGAAATAAAGGGCAATAATGGCTGCTGTTGTTTGCGCATATGGTACTGAATAATCTTTGCAAGAAGAAGCCAATCTTGTGAAAAGCTATCTACTGTAATGGTGCTAGGGTTATTGACAGGTCTGGCTATAAGTGCAGGTTCCATTAGATACATCAGCCACAATGTATTCGCGGCAAATCTCACTGATGATTGCCCTCCTGCAGAGGGAGAGATAAGACAAACTATGATTGAAGTAAAAATGTAAACAGTTAAAAAAAGAAATAGAAGTCAACCACTGCTCTCCCACAGGGGCAAGGACCAAGGATTGTTGCACCTGCGAGGCAGTAATAACATGAAATGTTAATGTGATATACGATTGTGGCACAGATACTGCTTCAAGCTCTTGCTGAAGAATTTATGTTGTTTAGTATTTTTATATGTATATTAAGTGAAGTGCACTTTCCTAGTCTGGGGCAGTTCAGGGCACAATACTGGTAAACTGAAGGGGTTTCATATGAGTCAAGTTAACAAGAGCATTCTTTGGCAGCACAAGTTATAGCCTGTGGTTTTTACAGGTCTCCAGCAAAAGCCTCTGAACTAATACCGACCCTCTTAATCTCAGGGTTGTGTTATGAAGTATATGTGTTATGTTTTTCTCTTTTGTGTTTGAAGTTGATACTAGACCCATTACTGTAAAAATATACTATTAATTCATATCAACACATGATATAAATTCTTCTGTTCGGCAACTGGAAAGAAACTGAGCGATATCTCAGTGCTAAAAAAGTACCCCCTATTTTCCCAATGATACAGAATGTTTACAGTAAACACCGACATTAAATGATGTTCAGATTTGAAGAATGGCACAATATTAAATGCAGACTTTCAAAGCAATTGGTCAAAGAGGCATTCTAAGGTTGATTTATCTGTGTGGCTTAAGAAATAATGCAGTTTGTGTGGCTGGCCCTTCATCTGGCCATTAGTTCTCCTTTCCATCCCCACACTTTACCCCAATGCCCAAATAATTTTCACCCTTTGTGTTAGTTGATGTAACATTCAGCAGAGGCACCTTTGAAGTGGCAAAGAGAATTAATTTCCTCCACATTTAATTAAAATAAAATACTGTCTGGGTAGAAGAGAAAGCCTATTCATAGCACAGAGGAGAATTCATTGTCCCTTACACTCAGGAGCAGCCAGCTAATTCAGTGATCACACATGTACTAGCCAGCCAGCCAGCATGTCTGTGCCAGATGTGCTGGCTTTTCCCCAGCTGGCAGGATAAAATACAGAGGTAGGAAACATAGAAAGAAGAATACAGAGAGCATAGAGTTCATGGAGCTTTTGTTGTACTGGACACGTTGTACTGGAGATGGAAAGGAGCTGGGGAGAAGGACAGCTATGTCAGAAATCAAAGACAGTGGAAAGAGTGCACAGCAGTTTTGTGGAGAGCTAGGTGATGTGATGGAGGAGAGCTAGAAACACAGAGGGAATGACATGTATTGGGAAAGACTTAGAGGACATGGAGAGAGTTGGGATGACAGCAGTGAGTGGGTAGAAGATACAACTCCAAAGAAAACGTGTTTAATGACTTCTACTCTTCATGGAAGAATCTTTTAAAAATACTGTAATGCTCTCAAAGTTTCAGTGATCTGGAAAACATCTAACACATTATTATTTTTCAAAAATGCCTACACATTACCAAAGTGAGTAAAAATCTATTGACCTTATATTTGTACCAGACAAAATACTGGGATATAGAATAGGATGGGATCTAACCAGTAAGGTTACAAAGACAGTAGCCTAATCCATTTCAGTGAATGAGTTTTCACGGAAAATTAGTGATAGAACTGATTACATCCTCAGATGAAATGAAAAGTTCTGTTGCTAAAGGGAGTTGCTCTGTATAACTGAGCTATTTTACCTTATACTCTGACCTTCTGGTTAAATGTGACACTACATAAAATCTGTGTAGCAAATTTTAACTGGCGTGAAAAGGCTGATACAGCCAGAAAGTAATTGCACAGAGGGCATCATTATATAATGGGGTTCCACATAGATCTATTCTTAGTTCAGTGCTATTCAATATCTTTATCAATGAGACGGAAGAAAATAGAAACTTGTTGTTAGTAAAGGCTGCAGATGCCATATTCATATATAAGAAGTTAGTACGTGACCTGATTTTTAGACGCACTAAACATATTTAGGCAATGAAAAAGGAAGATTTTGGATTAGAAGCTAAAGCCACAAAATATGTGGCTACTGCAGTGCCAAGCTTTAAAGCACCTTTTGGGCTAAACTCATCTCAAAATGGGCTTTGTAACAGATGGTAAGAGAGAAATTAGCCAGTACAGAATGACCCCATTCTTCAGTGCTTAGCCACCGATTTCTGATCTGTCAGATCAGAAGGAAACTGCTTCATCTTAAAACCTTCACAAAGAATTAAGCACTTAATTGTTATTTCATACAACCAAGCTGTCTAGAAGTGAGGGTGCTCGCTTGGCCATGGGCTACCAGGGCTGAACATCCCTCTTTGGTGTCAGCAAGCTGGCAGATGCACTTCTCAGGTTCTGGAAAGGTGTCTTTGCCTACAAGTTCGTTTGGATGGAGATGCTTTCCAACTCTCCTATTTAAGCTTAGACATTATACAGAAGTGCACATATGCTCAGACAAGCATTAGATAATGTAGTAGCTACTGCCTCTTCTTCCCTCATCAGATGATGGTGAGAAACAGATGAGCCCAGTTTTAAAATAAAATTGTTCCATGCCATCATGTTTGTTTTTAGACAAAATCTGGTGCAAGAGAAAAAATGTGAATAGATAAGCTGATGTTGTTGGCTTCTCTCTTTCTATGCATTTATAAGTATAAAAAAATTAAAAAGCACCAGGATCCTGCACCTTTTTGGTGTGCATAGGAACATGACTAGAGTATGCTACCAGCTCTGTTGGTTTTTATATAAAACTTCACTTTCCATGGAGATAACATAAAGAGGATAGAGAAAGATGGCATGTCTCCACCTCAGGGACATCCCATACCTAGATCAGAAGACAGAGAAATATCCCCAGTTAAAACAGACAATTAAAATACGGCCTCAGAGAACAGAAATTTTTCCTCAGTCTTCACTGCTTCTCATTATCTTACATGTTCTTATTTGTCCCCTCTTATTAATTTCCTCTCTCAGGTAATGAATGACAGATTTTTCTATCTCTCCTCATGAAATTTTCTTTAGGCCTAGGAGTAAAGGAGAGGCCTGGCATAGCCATTGCTACAGACAGCAGATATAAATGTACTGGAGGAAGGCAGTGGAAAAAAACCCAAAGCATTTTTATTAATTCTGATAATTAAATTGGTGATAATAACAAAGCATGCTAACCCCTTTGTCCAAACTACAGGTAGCTAGGGACAGAGGCTGTGCAGACTTCCTGAGCCACAGGTTTATTACAGTGATCCTGGGCAGCTCACTCTCCAGACACATTCCATTTTTGCACTGCTGGAAGTACTAACAAGAGTGCCACATGCAGGTGTATTTTCTATAAAGTAGACCATTACCAGCAAAAAGTAAAGTGAAACTATCAATTCACTTAATGCTGAATACCTCTGAGCATTCAGTTGCTGCCACTTCTGGGCACTGGTGGCTACATTTGAATATCTGTAGATGTTTATGACCTACATTCTGGGTTGTGACCACTTGATGAGCTGGCCTCCAAAGAGCTGGCTAAGCTCCTCTGTGGGCATTGCTGCAGTGCAGGACAGGGTCCCTCTGTGCTCTCTGAGTGAGCCACCAGTAGCTGTATCTTATCTCGTCTTTCAGCTTGAGTAGAAGTTTTGGAATCTAAAAAGTGATTTTGGATGTTGTTTTCAGGGCCATTTTATAGTCCTGTTGGACTGCAGGTGCAAAAAGATCCCCTTCATGTTTAGAGTATGTTCCTTTATTTATACCTGTCATTATTTTTAATAACTTCTGAACCAAATTGTCTTAGTGATAAAAATAGCACAATAACTGTTTAGTTGAAGTGAGACTTCCTTGCATAGGGGATGCTGTGTCTGGGCTGTGATGCTGGGTGAGATACCCGAACTGGCCTTAAACGACTTAGCTGCAGTCTAGCCATTCCAGCACAGCTGTCAGCTTGGATCAATTTTCCCTTCCAAAAAAATGCTGCCATCAGGAGGAACGCTTTGTGGCTGAGCTATCTTGATCCCCCACTACATTTGCAGCAGGGATCTAGACTATTTATATTCTTCAGCAAACAGCAAAGAAAGAGCGCTCCTGAACTGGGAACCAATGTGCACCCCATTCTTGTTCTAACTAATGTCAGGAGGAGTTGGGTAGTCCTCTGAAAGAGTTCCTCATCTAGATGACTGGTGTGGATGCACTGTGGAAAACAGCTCCAACGAAAGTCAGATATTTTATTAGAAATGGTGGAGTTTGAAATAAAATTGAAATCATTTTACCTTACATGATTTTCTGCCAGTTTATGTATTTAAATACTTCTTCAACAAAGAATGGAGTTCTCCCCAGCAAAGGTAATTAGTAGCTATCAGTGTGCAATACAAAAATGTTTTTCTCATTTTGCTCCTACTAAGAGCACCACTGCGTATCACATTAACACTGTCTGATAGCAACAGATGACGGCTATAAAAAAATCCAACAAGAAAATTAACACTAATGCTTAAAAAATCATCACTAAAGACCTGATCTTACTAATTGATATTTAGGATGAGCCATCAAATTAGTTCTTTGAAATAGGGTTGGCTGCTGTTCTTACATTACTGAGATTGCTGTGTTGTAGACTTGTGATGGTATCAAGCTGTCAATAAATGCAAATTAATGACCATTGACACACAGATGCAGAAACAACTACACCTATGTTATCACATGCCCAGTAGCATCCTTACCATCTACACTTCCCAGTCACTATCCATCCCTCAGGGTGCACTTTGAGCTCTTCCACTGATAGCAAGTGGGGAACCTCAGAGCACCCAGCCTTCAGAGTATTGTGGATAGTTCAATGGTACACAGAAGCCTGACTTCATGCTGTCCTGTGAAACCTCAAGTTTGGCCCAAACTGCAGTTCACACTCCACCTCAGAGTGACTCCACCTCAATACACAAAACAACACAGCACAAATGTTTCATCTTAATAGTGTCAAATGGCTGAGATAGGGACACACAACTTCTCATCCCAGTAGGAGGCTCATCTGCTTCTTTTCAAATGGAAATTGGATGGAAGAGACTGCTCATTTAAAACAGTTACATCTGTGCAGAGATCACTGCCTGTTCTGGCAAGCTGGTGTACAGACCAGCCAGGAAAAACGCTGAGACACGCCTCAAGCAAGGCTAAAGATGGACAGTTTGTAGTTGTGTACAAGAAGGTACAGCGTCACCCACTGATGAGAGAAAAGCATCAAAGACTTGAATACAGGCATATTCTCTAAACAGCTGCAAATTAAATATTCAAGCTATTCATCCTGTGCAGGCCCTCTTACAGATGGACTCACAGAAATCTCCACTGTCAAGAGTCACCACATAGCTACAGTAAGACATCTCATGCTGGGGACAGAGTGTGAGACCACTGCCAGCAAGGGGTAACTATCCAGCACTCGACAGCCATGGCCAGGAGCCTCTCTGCTCCTAAAAAAAGATGGAAGAACAAAGTTGAATGGGGCCATAAGAGCAAACTCAGGGGAGAAGGATGGGAGTAGACAGGAAACTAAGAAAAAATTGTTTTCCAAAGAGACGGTGGAAGCTCTCTGGCAGGTGGGGAGCAGGCAGTTGCATGCTTCCCCATACATTTCCTTTGTGCTCATGTGAAGTGAATGACTGTTGCTTTAAATCCTCTTTGCTGTCAAAAAAAGAATTGAGAAGAAATGTGTATAATTATACACAGAATATTAATCTTCTTCCTGGTGATCTACAACTCTAGCATATTCATCACACTGGAACTGTGCTCAAAAGTATTTTCATCTGATTAAAACCGCTGATTCATCGATGCATGTAATCCTTTCCTAATAGTATGTATATAAATGGCTCTTAACAATTTGCACATCAGTTTTTCCTCATTTTTCATTGTTATGTGATTTTTCTTAAACACTGAGTGCCATTCTGAACTTTTATGTTTTGATTGAGCTTTTTGGAGAAGTAAGGTGCAGTGATCTAGGCTACAGATTGAAGAAGCTTAAAAACCTAACATCTGATTTTAGCTCTGGCCACAAATTCCCTTTGTAGCTTTGAATAATTCAGTCCAGTCTTGCCTGCTCTGGGATCAATGCTACAGTCACCTTCAACCTTGGACCCACAATATTTTTAGGAATTGTGAATACTTAAATTTGATCACCAGCCATGTACCTCACTATTGCAAACTCTGCCACAGCTCAGGGTATGAAGCTCAGTCTGACTCTCACTGTACCACACCTTTCTACACTTCTGCAGAAATTTGCACTAGAAGATAATTACACACCCTCACCATAAATGTAGCCATTTGCTATTCTTTGCTTCTGAGTCCTTCTGTACATCCTTCCTTTACTATTTATAGGTGGCTGTTTGCCTAGGAGACTAGGCTGTCACATGATTCACAGCAGGAAATGCCTTGCCCCACAAGGAAACTTGGGATAAATCTTACCTTTATGTTCATGAAATAGAAATCCTATGCTATCAACTTTTGTTTACACCAGACATCCCATAGATATATGATGCAAACAAGAAAAAATGGCTAATGGGACTTCAAATGTCTGAGAGTAACTATCACAGACATATCCTTAGCATGTATATTTGTAGTAGTCTCAATGTCATGCTTGTCAAACCCTTCAAAGCTGGAACCCAGTCCTATAGGCCAGAGATATTACCAGTTAAAATTCTCACTACTTAAACACCTCTTTCTACACATGGTCACTAATGCTCAGCAGCAGCCCCCTTTCAGCAGCAGCATAAGGCCCTCACATGTCCACTTTCTCTTGTTCACAGCAAGAACCTGGGTGCATCTCACCTAAGTGTTTAGAGAAATCTGAAATAGTAGCTGTGCTTAGAGCATGTGAAGTGTGTACCTAGGAGACTTATTCTGTGTGGAAATTAATGTTGGATATTTATTTTATTAAAACCAAAGACAAGTACTGACCTGCTTTTTGTACCTTGCGCTGGTGATCAGAGCATTTCTCCCAAGTTCAGCGCTCTCCTTAGGCTGAGAGACAAAGCAAGGGCAAAACCACAGCTCCCAAGAGTTTCACCGTTTGACAGAAATCTCTTCTTTGGACACAAATTCTACATTGGTTGCCAGAACTGTTAAATGGCAGTCCTAAAATGTGCACAGTCTTGTGAGTACTTGAGGAAATAGATCATACTCCAATCCCCAGTTCTCTCCATCTCCTTTTTCTTCAGAAATTACTTAAGCATTTCATGCTAGGAAAGGATGCAGAGTTCTTCAGCCCACGTGGAAAGAAGTTTGTAAAGGGTTATTTATACAGCTGGAATTGTGAGAATCTGGAAATCAGTCTTTCTCTTGTGTTAGCTCAGGCAGCTTCATGCTCACCTGCTGCAAACATTCTGAGTTAATGAACTCCTCCCATATCTTGATCCTGAGTAGTTAAAAACTTGTAATGCTCAGTAATATGATATCCAAGAGTCTTTATGAATTTAACTACTAGGACAAAAGTTTCCATTCTGAATATGCAAATGTCTTCAGTGCCTCTGAAAATTAGATCAAGTCTCTATCTAGTCAGTGCCTAATTTTACAGTTGATGTTCTGAAATGTTTGCCCAACCTCTGTATTTTCTGGTTTTTGTTTGTAAAAATGGAACATTAATACTTAATTGCTTCTCAAAACTTTGTGGGAATTAATGCTTCTAAAGCATTTCAAGAATGAAAAGGACCACATAAACTGACAACTACTGTAATTAAGTATGAATTATTTAAAATGAAAATTTGTATTGCAAATGAAGTGCTGGAGGAATGTATTGAACAAACCACCAAAAACTTCACAAAAATTACTAATCAAAACACAAGGCTTAGACATCTTGCAGTACCACCTCTTAACAAAGTACTGAACATCAACTGAGCTGTAGCAATTGACCATATATGCACACAGCCTTATTTTGATGGAAAGCAGTTTCATGTGAAATATTTTACCTTGCATTCGGTTCAGCCAGGAGGATGCTTACGGTCACTCAGTTAGCACTGACTTAATGAGGAGCCCTCAAAAGTAGTTTCATAGCAACTGCTAGTGACTGACAGCCTGCTGTTGTCTTGTGTCCTCTTTTTGCAGTATCCAGACTTTTTTCCCTTCCACTATTCCAAAAAATAGTTTATGTGGGGCAGTAACCACTTTTTATTATATATATATATTATTATTATATATTATTATATATATTGTTTTATTATATGGACATAGAACAGTTAGGTTTAAACTCCTGTAGTGACATATGATCCAGTACAGAGAAATGTCAGCGTCACCATTACTGCTACTAAACTTATTTGAAAACAAATGTAACACTTGAGGGGCGGAGCTACCAAGCTATTGGTTTTTATCCGGTGTACATAGAGCACACGGACCATGACGCCTACAAGTGTACAAGAACCATTGTTAATATCCAACTTTTTAAACAGTATTGTTGTACATGCCCTCCATCTAATTTTTTTCCCCCACTTATTTCGTATCTTAGTTTTGGAGCACTGAGAATGAAAGGAATATATATTAAATAGCAAGGATATCTCTTTAACTTTGTGCTAGTGTTCTTTCCAAATCGGTTCCATGAACACTGTCTTTCAGTCTAAAAGACAATGCAGTAAACAAAGTGATTTCACCCTTTTGCATTATTGTTAAATTTCTTAATGGATTTTTTTTAAAAGCTCTTTCGCTATTTGTAAAACACCTCTTTTAAAGAACATTTAAGGTATGCATAGGATTTACATTGAATAGCTCATGTGAGTGTATTCTAGATGAAACATGGATGCTTTTGGGAAAGGGAAATTAATAATTAATGTATGTTATAATAATATATTCACATTTAATAACAACATTCCACTAATGAACAGCTAACAATATTCAATACTTCTGAAACCCCCCACCTCCAAACGTGGGTGTTATTACTTCAAGTTTTGCAGACTCTTCACAAAGTTGTTCTAGTCAGCAAAAGGCCTGACGGCTGGAAAATAGCCAATATAATGTCATTATTGAAGATGGACTCAAGGAACACTTCAGAAAATTATAGACCATTTAGTTTTGATGCCTTTTGGGAGGAGGGAATCTTAAAAAGCATTTCTGGACATTAAATGGGAACCATTTAGGAAAGCTCAGCTTGATGAAGCATAGCTAATATTGCCTCAGGAATGAAAGGTCATGCTTCACTACTGAATTTCTTTCAGGTTACACATAATCAGAGGACAAAAAGGTACCATACATTTTGTTTTAATTTTCAGAAAGTATTCAGGAAATTTTTTAATCAAGAATTAATATATTGTACTATAATGTTGGTAGGAGGAAAAAATAAGTAATTTTTCTAAGAGGAAAACTTTATTATTCTGAAACAAATAGGAGTAGAAAAACACAGGTATTAATGATAGGGGTTTGAACTTCCATTTTATATATATTTTGTGACAATAAGAAATAACAACATTAGGCTATCCAAACCCACATCATTTAAGTCCCAACAGAGTACTTAAACACGTATATAACTCTAATCAGATGCTGAAGCAGTATTGATGTAAGTGGAATTACTCTGGTGCTTTAATGATTTACAGAGGTTCAGCCCCTTCGAATATAAGGTCCTAGAATCCAGATTTAAAATTGTATTTTTGTATGCAAAAATAAATAATTTCTGCAACATGTTCACCAGGGAGCTAATCTGATAATTACAGCACACAGTTTCTTAACCTCTCCCTTCTCTAGCACTAACAATTCACTTACAGGTTTCTGATCCATCCAGCATCATGATGCTACCCTTTAAAATTTGTTGTACCTCAGCTCAGAAAATTTTGTGTGCTTTAAAATATGAACATGTGGTATCATCAAGATTTGTCAGAAACAACTGAAAATTTTGAGTGTCTCTATGCTTGAACACCAGAGAAATAAACCTTTTAAATATGTGCTCTACAGCAACCAGGTGAGTACTTACACATTTGAAAATCAACCCCATTTTAAAGAAGCCCCAAATTTAACTTGAAAAAATGGAGACACCCAAGACTGCGAGAAGTAACCCTTCTTGAAATCCTTGACTAAGATAAATAAATTAAAGGACCTAAGTTTAACTGTGCAGCACACACAATAGAAATTTTTTTTTTAGGATGTGAAATTATGAAATTTAGAATACTATAATATCTGTTCAGGTAGTTTCATTATTGTGTCCATTTGCATTAAACATATCACTATCAAAAGACCCAACTACATAATATACACTGGAGCAGATTTAGCTAAAATCTTTCCCTATTTCTTTCTCTAATCTTTTTCTATTTCCTCTTCAGTATCAGTAGCAGTTTGAGATTGCAATTTGAATGTTAAATTTCATGCTGGAAATTTATAGCTGACTGCAATTCTGGAAATATTATGACAAAACAGAATTAGTTTGCACAGAAGTATTTTGTTTTTGATTTCTTCCAAGACGTATGCAGACATTTGTTTGAGGCCCAAATGCTATAGCTAGTATGTTATAAACACGTTAATGTCAAATTATCCTTCAAACTCTTACTTCTTTTGAGTGTCAGATGAGAGGAATCCTAACCGGGATAAACAAGGTGAAGTCTGACAGAATTAAAGGAATGTCAATATGCAGGAAGATTTTCAAAAATTACCCTTGACATAGCCTTAATCTGAGAATTCAAACATTCTCCAAATCATGTGCAGTGCTCTGAAAATAAAGTACAAGAAGAACACCAGATAGACCTGTGTCTCAAAGAAATCAGAGAAGGTGTTGCCCTTACAGGAGAGAGTGGAAGAGGAAGCAAATGAGCACTTACATAGTACAAAACACAGAAATGTAGAGAACAGGATCAAGACTTTGAGGAGAAAAGACTTTGAAAAGAAGAAAATACGGAATTTTAAAGGCACCACTGCTAGAAGCCCAACTAAAAAAAAAAGGAGGGGGGAGATTTGGGTTGGGGGGAAGGCTGAAATAGCTCATTTGTGAGCCTAAAATTAATCTCACTGGTGTTAGCCATCTCAGGCAAAAATGTCTGAGAAGAAACCAGACACTGAGTCACCTGCATTGCTTGGTAACGGGATTCAAACAAGTAACATATGGTTTTATATGGCCTGGTTTGGCCATAGAACATGGAATCTGGAAGGAATTCTCTCAATAGGATAGCCAGAATCAAAAATCCGTGATGTTGTCAATAACCCAGAGGATATTGAACGAACCCAGAAATTCAGATGAGAATTCTCTCTGAAGCAGTGTATTAAAGCTCAAGCTGTAGCTCTTTAGTTTTTCAGTTTTAAGAGTTTTCTAAGGATGCCTTAAGTTCAGATCAGGAGTTACATCAAGCTACTGATGTAATTGATATTTCTAGCTAAATGATTCAAAATCACCATCAGGCATGTATTTTCCACCTTTAAGAATGCCTGTCTTAGGAACTGCATGTTTATCTCAGCAGTGACTCAGTGACACACCACCTGTAATTCATTTCAGCATTGCTTTGGAAAGACTTCTGAAATACTATGATCAAGCTGGTAACACCAGCTGCCCAAATCAATATTTTACAAAATTGAGTTGTTGAATCTTTCTAATGGTCTTCTTTGGGGGAGAGGACCCTTATCATCTCTGGTCTTCAGCAATAAAATACAGATTTTCAGTGTGGGACTGTGCTCTCCCCTCATCCTGCAATTCCATTCAGTCACATGCCTGTCAGTAGTTCCACAGTCCAGACCCATAATGAGGTTACTAATTCTGTGACTTCTATGAAGCATGTCACAAGAGACAAAATGCTAGCAAGATTCCCTTGACATTCTGCTGTACCTCTATCTCTTCAACCTTTTTCTAGCCACTAATTGTGATTTCCTTGAAGGTGAGGATTCCATTGATGTTTTTCTATTAATAATGAAATGAAAAGATGTTGGCATAAACTGTTTCCTTCCCTGAAGACTAATTCATTGGAACTAAATACATGAGTTTTAGGAAGAAACCAAACTACAGCTAAGGCATATGTGCAATGCAGACTGTAACTCAAATGATGTAATTCTGCTTCCTGACCAGACCACATGGGAGTATAAACATACTGTATATTTCTGAGAATATAAAGTTTAGCCTGGCCAGATGTACATATGATAATTGTAACTGTGGCCTGATGTGAACTATATGCAGATGTATACAGGAGCATTGAATAATAGTAGAGACTTTTTTCATGTGCTATTGTTTCAGCCTTTTTAGAGGCATTTTGTTTAATTTCAAAGTTAAATTAAAAAATCTCAAGACATTAAATTTGTCTTTAAGTTGAGGTAGTTTGTGTCTTGGCTATTTAAAGCTGATCAGATAGGTATGCCTGGCAAGCCAGACCTCATGAGTTCAAGCACTGTAAATTCATATGCTTTTCTGCACACTACCTTTTTTCAGTAAAGAAACCCAGAAAGCGAGTTAAAGTTGATTTGTCCAAGTTCTATGAGGTTTTTACTAAAGAAGAATGAAGATTAATCAATGTCTCTATTTTGGGCAAATCAACGTGTAACAAGACTTAGCAGTTTAAATTAAATTCTACATAAATTCAAACTAGAGGACACATTTTTTTTTCATTTTTCTGATAATAACTGAAACATCATATTCAGTATTTTGGTAGATTTTTTTATCTCTGGAAATTTTATAATCAAGATTAGTGTTTTTTCTCAAATATACACTCTAATTTCCAAAGGAATTAATGCCAGGAAAATCTTATATGTTATGTGGGAGGTCCAGCTAGAGAATTGCAATGGTTTCTACTGGCTTTATACTATACAAACAAGCTAAGAACCTGTGACTGAATAGTTGTTGCTACACCACTCCTGTTTGGGGAATAAGCATTACGGTCACAATGCTCTTTCAGAGGCAAAGCTCTTTTTAACTGCAGGCTAAAGTATCAGAGCTTAGAAAGAGATTTCTAATTTGTCAGGATCATTCATTCTGGCTCTTCGTATTTCTTTAATAATTTCACATTTCTTTCCCATTTTCCTATATCCATGTCACATAACAAAATCACAAAAAATTATCAGCACCATGGTAAATTCACCCATTTATTTATGATCTAATATACTGAATTGTCATGCATAAATTAAGCATTAAAATTTAATAATTCAGTGATCAATATATGACTCATATGTTTGCCCAGGTAGTGAAACTGAAAAATAAGCATTCAATAATATATCTTGCCCACTACTACAATTTGAAATAATACTGTGAGAAGCCCATAGCGTGAAGAAGATCAACTATCACCTGACACAAATCAGGTGTCTTAGGCGTCTTTTGATCACAGAAAAGTCATATTTAAAGCTAATTTTCAGTAGTTAAAAACTGGAAAATAAGGCTATTACAGCATTTTCTGGCTATACAACGAGTGCTCAAGTATATCACTGTATGTAGTTTTAATATCAGTCTTCCACTTTTTGTTCCAAGACTGGTGCAATTTCACCTTGGAGACAGATTTAGCATAGGGTTTATGCATTAAATCAGCTTTCCTACTTTTCAAAAGCACAGATGTGTCAGGATCTGTCACCCTTTTATCTTTGTGAAGAATGCTAGTCTAAACTGAATCTGATTCTTGGGCAAATGTAAAAACTGATGAGGATGCAAGGGATCCCAACCTTTGTAAACACTGGCATAATCTGCAGAGGGACAAAGAGAGAGAGAAAGAGAATGTGAGACACTGGTGAAAGAATTCACAGTGCTTAGGAGCCCCAATTATGGACCAAGATCCTGTTTGCATTGTTTAATAACAAAAGATGGTTCTTGCCCCAAGGCACTTCAATAAATGTGGATTTGAAATTAATTTTCAAGGAATGCTAGGGTAATTGTGTGTGCACTGTGTTTAACATATAAGGCAACACACTTTTGGAAATGGCATGTATTAGTGGAATAAAGCCAGCCTGAGCCAGTGTATTGTTAAACTCCATTCGGAAGATAAAAATTGTTGTATGATATTGGACAAAGACATAATCTCTCCATTAATAAAATTCAACTTTTAAATGCCTTTCTATATTAGCTATAGAATTTATGCACCTAACACTATCTGAATGAGAAAAATAAAACGTTTTGCATTCTGTCATGGAATGACCTTGATAACCATAAGAGAAATTAGAAAATATGTTCTATATTTGTTACAGCAAATGTATTCTCTAAAGTATTACAGTAATCATTTTTAAGATCACAGTAATTTAACAGTTCCTCAGTTGTTCAAGTACTCTGGCCTTGGATGATTGCTTGAACCTTCACACACACATTCCCTGCAAAGTCTTTTTAAACGTTTTTAATACTTCAAACTGTATTTTCCTGAATATATGTTTAAAGGTAGTGTGGTTTAAGGAAGGCCAGATGAAGATACTTCATGATCTTTCATCCCACATCTAAAGTAAAATGAAACGATGTCCACAGACACAGTGTTTACTCATAATTTTTACAAAAATATTTTTATTTTCCTCTTCAATGAAAGAAAAAAGTGAGCTTTCAAAGAAGAGACATCTTTCACACTGAGCAGGAAGAAGCATTGTTTCACTCTCATAGGCTTGGATCTAGGAAATATATTCTCCACCATTAGATACCATAACTCAATTTTTCTCAGTGCTGGTAATGGGTGAATTTGTCTCTGTATCTTACTACAAGATCATTACAAACAGTGAACATCACTGCTGGCACCCTTGGGATATTACCATTCCCTTATGCACCAGTGATCTTCCTGATAGCTGTAATGTTTGGCAGAATGCTTTGGGAATTTTCAGTTCTTCTTTCCCATGTGTTTTTTTCCTGCCACTCTCCACCCCTTTCTGTAAGCTGATCATGTGAAGCTACTCAAGGAAATGTCATTCCTCCCCAGACCTCCCCAGCTTCTTTGACCTAGAGCACTGTAAACAGCTTCAATGTTTCATGCAGACAATGAAATAATGTAACCTATAAAATTATTGGAGAAGCCCAAACCCTTCTCAGATATAAGGCTTTGGCTCCACTTCTGGTCCCTGAAAGTGTCAGTGACAGTAGACACCATGCCAGAACTCCCTCTCACATTCCTACTTTCCTTTTTTCCCTAAGCTATTTCAAGTTCTTGGCCCTATACCAAGTGCAAACCTCTTCTTTCCAAAGCTATTTCCTATGTAAACCATCACCTGGCTTGTTTCTTCCTCAGATGTCTTTCTCCTCTTCAGCCAAGATTTCCAATCTCCAACCTCTTGCACCTGTTTGCACGTGGAGACCAGCAGCATTAGGCTGGAAGTGTCTGCACTGTTCATGGGTGTGTATCTGCATGTCTACAGAAAAGTGCATCTCCCTGGGGACAGTCACAGGATGGTGCATGTATTGGAGCACATCACTTCTTGTGAGACCTAATTTGTGAACCTCAATCAGAAAGGAGCTGTTGGACACATCTGAGCCCTAATAAGAGGAAGACAGTTTCACAGAGCTCTGACTGACATAACACTGCACTGTCAAACTACAAAAGCCAGTTGTTCTCTCCTAGCTATTACAGGACCACAGAATTTCCTCCTTGGCTCTAAAGATTCATCTTCCTTTCTCTACCAGAGTCCATCAGCAAACCTGAGCAGATCTCCCACAGACTTTCTCTGAGTATAGGTGATTATTTATATATTTTTATATTTATAGGTGATGTATTTCTATAGAGTCTACACTTTCCCAGCGTTTTACATCCTCAAGCCCATCCTTTGCATCCACAGCAGAAAATGCAGGAAGTACCTCTTTCTTCTGAGCATTCACGATGAATTCAAAGCAAGACTTCCTCTGTTTTCTGCCTGCCAAAACACTGTGTACTTGAGTACACTCTAAAATTTCCCAGAGGTACTTCCAAAGGTTGTGCAAGGCTATGATTCAGAGAAATGGTGCTGAACATCTATGTCAGAAAGTGAGCTGTGCTCAGCTGTGTACATTGGCTCAGCTGTTATGCAGACACCTGGCAGATAGAGACCTTCAGCTGCCATCTGTGCTGCTTGTATTGTGCAATCACATCTCTGTAATCTAAGAGTAAAAATGGAGGGAAAGAAGTAGCAATAACGGTGGAGAAAGGAGAGAGCAGTAAGTTTCATATAACCTCTAATATCAAGAAGTGTAGGTCATGGAGCAGTTGATTTTGCTTGCCACAAAAGCAATTTTCATAGTAGGTGATATACAAAATTATCCTAGACACATTCATTTTTTTAGAATAATCAAGGAGAATTACACACACATAAAACACTTGTCATATATAGGGCAGTAACAGTCATTACCAGAGGAACTGTCAGAAGCCTTCTTCCATAGAATCCTTAAGAGACATCACAAGGAGAAGTTGTTAGGTTTGTGTAATCTGCAGAGGGTAATAAATTTTGAGTGATACTATTGGTAGCTACTTTTTACAGCAGCACCTCTACTTGCTGATAACTATCCCTTACCTTCTACTGTAAAATACAGAAAAAAAGATTAGAATGTCTACTGGCAAGAGGTGGTTTTATTCTTTAATACCTAGCTGTGTATCACATACACAGGAGCACATCCCAAACCCAGAAATTTAAGATATGGAAAAGCAGTAGTGCAGAAGGAATGTAGTACAGTGGTGGTCTCCTCATGCTTTTTGGGCTAAAAGGGAGACAACCAAATGCCTAAACAGACTGAGAGTTCTTGCAGTTAACATAACCTCTTCTTTACCTTCCCAGCCTTTCACAGAATTCCTCAGAGCTTTCCAAGTTGAGCTGGGCTTCTCTCAATATTAAAAGGTTTCAGAAAGGGGCTATGTGGAATAAATGGGGTAAATTAGTAAATTCATTTATACAATGGCAATCATGCCTTCAGCTTTTGTAATTGGGCTTTTGTTACTAGGCCTTTTCATGTGTCTTTTTCTTAGAGGTAACCTCATGTGTGAGAGCTAAAGCAGTTCTCCTATAGACAGACCTCTGCTCCCCAGATGCCAGGTACAGATTAGCTAAGAAATTATTTCTCCCTTAATTTCATCTCTGTGTTTGGTTTCTGTATCTGGTTTTGATCAAGTTTAGATGGATTATATGTTTATTCTTGTATTTAGAAACTTTTTTGAACCATATGTGTATGTTAATCCAGAAACACATACTAATATGAATATATATATATATAATTTATTTTCACTTGTTTTTTACAAATTACTTATTGCATCTAGTCTTCAGACCAAGACCATGCTCTTCCTACTTGTTAGTGCATTGAATATGTAATGCAGTAAGATTATACATTAAGATTAAACTTCAAACTATTCTGCAGTTCTACAAAACATTAAATAATATTTCATAATCTGTGATTAATTTTTGTTCTTTACATAGTTGCTAAGGTAACATGCTGGAGTTTGTGATTCAGTTTTATTCATTACATTTTAAAAATAAAAGACTTATAACATTAAGTTGTATTTATTATTTCCATAACCTCTGCAATTCTCTATGGACTTCTGTGTAAGAGACAAAGGCAATCTGGTGTTCTGGACTACCTTTTCTCAGAGTAAATAATGTAGGGTGAGGTAGACAGCACCAGACATTAGTTCATTAAGTGTCTTACTGCTCTTCCAGAAGACACAGATATTGGAGGATTTTATAATCTACCAAATTTCCTTTGTTTTGCTAGTACATGTTTGTCCCTCCTGCACGATTAGTCCAGCATTTTGTATCATTCTTTGTTGAAACCCCTCTCCTCATACATGTCTGAACCAGGTACATCCTTTCCCCATCAGGAGAAGCAGCAAGCTCCTGTGGCCTGACCCTGCTGTTCTGTACTGAAGTGTCTTCTATCTTACTCCTTCTCAGGCAAGCTTGGGAAGCATCTCTATTGCATGCTAGGCCAAGCACAATCATCTGGGAAGGTTTTGCTACCTGTGCTTTTCACCCTGCCATTTGTGCCTTCAGTTCCTTGTGTTCAAGGGTTTCTGTGCATGCAACACACTTCAGTATTTATTTTAATGATTCATTAATATTTTAAAACACAAGTCTCTTGTAATCACATAATTTCATAATTTATTTAGGAAGTCAGGTGAACACCAAATGTCTACAGATTGTAGTTTCACCACACGCAGGCTATTCTGAAGATACAATTTTTAACTTTAAGCCCTAGGAAAGACCTTTCTCACCAATCACTTCAGTAACTCAAACTTGCTGCTTCCATTGAATTGGGAAAATAGTATGACAGCATGAAGTGATTATTAAGTTTAATGTTTTTGTTCACCTAGTTTACTGCTTTCCCATCTACCCTTTACTTGCATAGGACTTAACATAAGATAGAAACTAAAGGAAGCACTCTTATCCTGCTGTTGTCTATTTAGCTTTCATTAAGCAAGTTGGTGCACAGTTCACACTCATTCTCAAAACCAGCCCATCATCTAAAAGTATTTAAGTAGGACTCTGCATTATATACCAACCTCTGCAACACTAGTATTAACTACTGACATCTGCCAAGGCTGACTAGTAAGTGCTTTACAGTATCAATTCATCCCAAGCAAAAAGCATGTTTGAGTGCTGCAGTGCTCTTGTTAACACCAATGAGAAGTATCAGAGCTCATATGACACCTAGCAGAAATTAGTACCCACATTCAAAGAAAAGCTTTTGTTATTTTCCAGAGTATTATGTGGACTTTATTGAGATGACTGCATCTGACACCTGCTGTAATATAAAATGCAGCTATAATTAGCCAACTGATGCTCTCCACAGTTTAGGTCGAATCCCTTCTGTGGGAATTATGCTTTAAAATATTCAGAACTCCAAGTGGCTCTCATTACATTTAATTTTTACTTAGAATTAGGTGGTCTAGAAAAAAAATTTAGGATTGTAATAGCCCCCCGCTGAATGCCACACAGCAACGTGAAAACCCATAGATTTTTTTCCAAATAAAAAAATGAGAACAAGCAGACTACACTACAGCCTTCAATTGAAGTCTGGCTTTGCTTAATTGTACTTTTTGCACTCATCAGTCTCTCCTCTTCAGAGCAAGCTACAAAAATTGCCTGAATAGCCAAAGAAAAGTTTCCCACAGTCACTGGTCACAGAAAAACACCATTGTCCTTCCTCACAGTTTGATGGACAACATTTCTATAAATGGGTAGCCAGTCTGTCAATGGTACCCTTGCTGAAAAGGCAAAAGAAGAGAACAGATTCTGCCAATATCTGACAAAGCATGTTAACACATAATCAGGCATTCACTAGTCAGGCAGCTGCCCCTGGGACCTTCATAACACAGGTGCCTTTAAGCCATTTCCTATTCACAGATAAAGGAAACAAGCAGGAGATACCTGGGAAAGGAGCAGTCTATTGTCGCCTGTCAAATGTCCATCTTCTAGGCTGCCTGTATAAAAACAGAAAGAACACAAAAGAAACTTCAGCCTGAACTGCTAAATTATAAAACAGCAAAATACTCTCCAACTCCATAACTTTAATCTTCATTTAAATAATAATTTAAAGGTTACTAAAGGAACACCATGTCTTATAAGATGTACCTTCTTCATTCTTTTTCCTGCATCAAACTGAGCAAAAGATCAGTCATGCCCCCAAGGCCAACAACTAGAATAAAGTCAGCAGTAGCTATCCCTGGACTCTCACCTCCACTCTCTGCACCTTTGGTATGGTTTGTCCATGCCTAACCTGTTCTCTTCTTCACCTAGCTGAGATTATTTAATTAATCTTTAAACTGAGGAAACTGGAATTTTCTGAGAGAATCAGTTTAGTGTAAATAAAAGTCGATTAAACTACAGAAAAAACCTCTTTTCTTATTTTTTTAAAACAACTTTAACTTAGCGAGCCTAACAAGTGACATTTCATAGTCAATGTAATCTAAAGGCCACTGAGTGACCACTTTAGCAGTGACTAGATCATGATAAGACAACAATTAGCTTTAAGTAAGGGAAAAGATTTGTATAAGTAGTTTCATTTCTTTTTCATGGTAATTTTAGTAGCATTGCCTGTGTGTTTAATGCTAAACACATGGAACACATTAAAAAGCTTTATCTAATTCTATGGAAGTTCTTGGTGGAAGCAATTCATGGAAGCTATATCTAGAAAATTGTTTTAGGAGATGCATCACAACAACTGGAATTCCCAGATTTTGTTGGGAAGCTCCTGCAGGTAATGCACTGTCTCTGAAACGTAAACTACTGCCATGCAGCACAAAACACTTGAAGCAGAAAATGGAATATTACACGGTACGAACAAATAAGTGTGCAAAACTCTTCTGTACACTTGCATATGAAACAGTATTGATGTCTTGCCTCCTCCTCAAGCAAGTTTTCCAAAGAGCCTAGTTATGATTTCTCGCAACTACAATTCTCATAGCAGATCTACTCTTTCATAAAGGCTGTGTGTGTGTATATATGCATATATATGTATATATAAATATATAACTGAAATTTAAACAGGAAAGTTTCTAAGTGCCTGCAAGAAAGTTATTCAAATTGAATTCACAGTGATAATGAAATGAAAAGGAAGTGAATAATTAATAAGCTTAAGGTAAAATTCAGTATGATAAAATGTAAATAAAAAAAATATTTATAATAACTTTTGCCACTTTTTCTTGGTCACTTTTCGGAGTTCTGTACTATGAGGTCTCCTAGTATTGCCCATACCTGTTCAGCTTAGCTACAGTGACACTTCTCAACTTTTTAGAGGGTCTGCTTTTTCTCTGTTGAATCAGTTTCAGGTTTACAACCTAGGCCCAGTCTTGCAAAGGCTTTTACACACAGGCTTAGCCTTATGCACATGAATAGTCCTTTAGAATTCATTAGAATGATTTGTGCACAAAGTAAGCAGGTGCATGACCAGCTTCACTGAAAGTTTGGGATTCAAACTTCATATTCCTTATTAACAAATGCCTCTTCTGCTTTAGAAAAATATTGACAGTGATGTCAAATGATGAGTGTGATCCTTTATTCATTTGCTATAATACAAATAACTTTATAGTTACTTTATATCCAAAACAGGCATTATGTATTTGGTATGAACACAGAGGGATATATCCAGAGAAGCTTACAGGATTCAAGTACTTATCTGTGTCATATAAATATATTAATTCCTTAAGGTTAATTTGAAAGGCTCAACACAACTACATAATACAGGCCCCCAATTTCAACTATTAGTTTACAAATCTCATATCTAAACTAGATCTGGATCTGGTTTTTGAAGTCTGCCAGGGGGTTGCCAGAACATGGAATGATCAATCAGACCAATAATGACAGATGTGGTCTATTTGATGATAACAGTCTAGCTCCTGGGGTATAGAAATTTATAACTTGAACTGTTGAAGTAGGAGATAAATTTAAATTTTAGTAATATAGCTGTTCCACAGAAAAGGCTAAGAAGACTGTAATGTTTAGAAAAGGACTTGCTCTCACCTAAGCTCAGTGAAAAGCTTGTACATAGCACAACTGAAGAATCTTATTTAAAACATTCCTAAGCATCCATCACTATTATTTATTTTAAAATAATAGTCAAATTATACTAATAAAGATGCAAACTACAGCTTTTAAAATCAAGCACTCAGTAATCAAAGAACCCCAATAGTTAAATTTTCTGTGAAATAAATATGCTATATTCCTGTTTCCTTGTTAAATATAGATTTTCAAGTGTCCCGTTAAACTTGAGTTAAATATATAATACGTACGGCATGTACATATTAATGCAATGGAAAATTATTAATTTTTAGTCTGTCTTCAGATATGAATGCTTAATTTCACAATGCTTGTGTCAAAGTACTGACAGTCTGCAAAAAGGGGAAACACTGTGAGCATAGACACCTACTCTGCAAGGCACCTTCTACATTTTTATGTGATAGTCTCACAAGAAAATGATAGGAAAGAGATTTATAATCAAATCTTTCAAAGTAGTTATAGAAGTCTAGAATTTGCAAACACAGAATAATTATAATAATGGGTCACTGACTTCCTAAGAAGAGCTGTTGAGCTAGGACTTGCAGGGGTCAGTTCTCAATCCCAAATTATATAACTGAACTGAAGGATTTTGTGCAGAGTGCTAATCACATTTTCAGATGGTAGCAAGAAAGGGGGCTGGCAGATATATAAAATTGTAAAATTACTAAAGAAAGAAAATGAAAATAAAGACCCAAGTAAAGAAGAGCATGAAGCAGTATTAGAAAATCACAAGGGTAAAAAAAATTCAGAAAAGAAGGGTCATGGGTATATGTGTGTGCCAGGATAAGGACACTAAACAGAATGCAGGCAACAGCATTGTGAATGTTAGGAAAAAATCAAATTACTGCAAGTCATAAATACAAGATACTTATAGGTTTATTGGTTTGCCTTTCTTTTCTAATGGCAAATCAGGGCTGTATTTCCACCAAGTCATTTTGTAAAAAAACCCCATTCCAACCCTGTCTGAACAGGGCTTTCTAAACTTTGATAAAGTGAAAGAAACACCAAAAGGTCAGCAGAGACATTTGCTTTGAAGGAATTCAGCTCCTACTGGAGAACTAGATTTGCAATTCAGAGCCTTATTTGATGAAGTTAATAAGCACATGACTACATTTTAGGGATGCAGGCTGAGGGTTTTTTCAGCTGGGGTAGTGCTTAAAATTAGGCACCAATTTAAGTATCTTGTGAACCAGGATCTATAAACTTTGTTGGAGTGATGCCTTTTCCTGGGTACTTGGGAAGCAACAGAAATGAAGTGCTCTTAATTCTGAAATCAATGCTTGGATAAATAAATAAAACCTTTTATTTTGGAGGGACTTGGTCATTTCCTATTAATTATTTCCGATTAATTATTTAATGAATATGATACTATCAATTTTCTTTTTAT
The DNA here is from genome assembly GCF_030490865.1 of Poecile atricapillus. Classification (NCBI taxonomy): domain Eukaryota; kingdom Metazoa; phylum Chordata; class Aves; order Passeriformes; family Paridae; genus Poecile; species Poecile atricapillus. Next base: position 156,709,992 of record NC_081249.1, on the reverse strand, counting down.
AACTGAGATAATTTAGAGCAGCACTAATAATCTGAATATTAGGAAAAACTACATTTACAGCAGTTGGTGTCAAATTGAACCATTTTCCTGGGACACTGGGCAGAATTCAGAGTATTGTTTTAATCTTTGAAGCTCCAAATTATTTCAGGTTTTTGGGTTTTTTTCTGAAGCATTGCTTCTTTTGCCTCTCTCTGTGCTACAGCTGACATAAGCAGAAGTACACAGCTTAAGCTTTTCAATTCAGGAGAAAAATCTGCTTATATGTTACACAGCCTCCTTAGCTCAGCACTTCACTCTTTGGCTGGTACATTCTGCCAAGCACCCACCTTTCTTTGGGTATTAGTTAGGAACAAAGTTCAAGTGTGAGATGAGAGAATATGGTACTGTAATATTCAGCAGAAGAAACTGCTAGCAATTATGACAGCAGTGACCAACAAAGAGAACTTGTGTCACTTAACTGAGATTTACTGTGATTTTAAATTGCTTAAAGGCACCTACACTTGGAAAGAGGTGAATATGTTTATCATTTTACAAACAAAATAAAAAGAAACAATAGTCCAAAACCAAAAGAAAATGGTTTCCTATTTCAAAACCTTTTTACTAAAATCACAATATTTGATAATATTTAAGAACTTAGTGGGTTTGTGCTTATATTTTTCAAGGTGGTTTCAGTGGGAGAGGCTTTTATATGCCTCAGTATTCCATTCAGAGATCAAAGCTGCAGAAGATTTAATATTATCATGACAACTCTATCCCTGAGTGTTGAAAACAACTCCAGATTACCCCCACCCTTGTTTGTCATATTATTAAAATATCTGGACATTACTGCCAAGTTAGACATATTTAAATCTTCTGATTCCTCTTTCTAAACAAGTATCTCTATCTCTGGCAGTCCACTTCTTGCCAGTTTTCTATAAATTTATTCCAAATTACCAGCATCTTTCCAGCAATGAGAGCTTCCAAAATTTTATTGTTCCACCAGCTTTAGTAAGCACGCCATGTAATTTCCTCTGCCTTTATGGAGGCCTGGATTTACTGTGGCCAGCTTTACTTCCAGAGGCGATTACAAGTGCATTCATTTTTACTGAGCACAACATGCAGTGAGCATATAATCATCTTCTGGAACCACTCCGCTCTGGTCTGTCTCTTCCATTAGATATGAAGGTTTAACATCTTTGCATTAGCTGTATTTGCACATTCTTTTCCCCATGCACTCATTTTCTCACATGCTCTCATTTTCCTAACCTCTTAAATCAACTTGGATTATTTCTGTTCTGTTCATGTTTGTTTAATGCATTGCATAATTTAATCTGTGAAACTTCAGATGATACCAAATTTATTCAACTAGCAGTTGAAACCCAGATCAAGGTCTTCTGAGACAGAGCAAGTAGGAAGAAAATCTTTCCCCATAGGAATCATTACCATTTCTCTAAGAGAAGACATTTACAAACAGGAAGAAGGCCAAGATCCCGTTTCTGCTTAGTAAATAAAAGGTGGGCATCAATAACTCTAGTGACTACTTCATGGTCTTTTGCCTACTTTTCTTGTAATGACCACTGAAAAAATAATGGTGTATCACCCCCACTGTCTCTTGAAATCCTCCACGTTCATTAAATCTCTCTTATATTTCAGTGTATCTTTCTGATATTTATATGCTTATCTGTTTATTTTTCATTTGAAATGCTTTTTACTCCAAAACAACCTCTGGCTACAGGTAAAGATAACATGTTCAGAAGCAAAGGAAAGATCTTAGGCCTCTCAGTTAGGAAAGCTACACGTACCCATTGCTAAAGTAGGACACATCTGCTCCATCACTCCAGGAAAGATAGATTTTTCCGAACTGGAAACTATCAGGTAGCTGAGCACTCATCATTTGAAGTTAAAAATTGGTTCAAATGCCTGGACTTGGTCGGTCTTTTCAGGTCATTGGGAATTCAGTCAGGACAAACTGTCTCCTGCAACACTGAGAAACAACAAGCAGTGCCAGGTTGTTAACATCTGTGGTCCATATTCTGCTCTGGCCAGCAGATCATTTATGTGTTAATTCAGTGTTGTAGTGCTGGTGGGGAAGGGGAAAGAGCAATGTATTTTCCTTTATTTTTGAAAGCTTCATGATTTGATCCAAATGACATGATTACACTTTGCAGGGTTCTCCAGCTGCATGTCCAGAGACAAAACTGCAAGAGACAAGGCAGGTTGAAGCAGCCCTTGATCACGAGCTGGAATTAGTATTGTTGCACAGAAATGCAAAACAAAATTTCACCAATTTTTTTAATTGACTACCATATTCTGTGCATGAGGGCTTGTTTTTTCTACAAAAACTGTGTGTTTTCAGGAATTAAGTAAATTTCTCTGTGTTTCAGAGCTTCTAAATCACATTCTGTTAAAAGTATTTCTGAATCCAAAGAATGGCCCTCATCAACAGAATCCAAGCAAATGCCATCTAGTTCACCCTAGATACGATATTCTTGCAAAATGCAGATGTCCATGCAATATATTTGTAATCATTAGCACTGAAGTCCTCTTTGGAACTAATTTTTCTCTGGAACTGAGCAGAGCTTTCTCTGCTTGAGTCTCCTCAAATGTTGTGGGTTGCTGGTGCTGAAAGCCTTGTTTAGTAGGATTCATTTTCACTATATCAAGGTACGTCTTACCTGGAAAGGAACCCCTAAAACACCTAATTTTCATCTGACTTTCTAATATTTTTATTTAAGAATGTTTTAACATGTGTGTATACAACTGCATTCACCCCTTTTCAATGGAATAAAAAAGTACTGGTAGAGGGTCAGGGAACAGAAAGAAGTGCAAAGATCAAAATTAGGCTATCAAAACAGACATGAGGTAGGAAACCTTTATAAGCATTTATACTGTCTTAGGAAAAAAAATTTACAAGTAAACTGTCTTACAGGAAGAGAATTTTGCAATCCCCATAGAGTACTCAGACAAGCCCTGTAGTCTGATTTCAAAACAACGCTGCTGCAAGCAGAAGAGTCAAGGCTTTGAACAACACAGATGAATGCAAAAAAGTACCGCTGAAACAAGGGCGGCAATCTGATCTACTGAAATAAACACTGGTGATCCTCTCCCCCACGAAGGAGCACTCACTGCAGGCGTGCACACCAAGCGCCCGCGCTGGCAGCGCCCGGAGGCCGGGCCGAGCTGGGCCACAGCCGAGGCTGAGGGAGCGCGCGGCCGGCCGGGAGCGCGCCCCTACAGCGGCCCCGGGAGCGCGCCCCTACAGCGGCCCCGGGAGCGCGCCCCTACAGCGGCCCCGGGAGCGCGCCCCTACAGCGGCCCCGGGAGCGCGCCCCTACAGCGGCCCCGGGAGCGCGCCCCTACAGCGGCCCCGGGAGCGCGCCCCTACAGCGGCCCCGGGAGCGCGCCCCTACAGCGGCCCCGGGAGCGCGCCCCTACAGCGGCCTCGGGAGCGCGCCCCTACAGCGGCCTCGGGAGCGCGCCCCTACAGAGACCCCGGGAGCGCGGTCCCCGGGCCGGGCCGGTGCTGGGAAGCCCCGCCATTGGCTGCCGCTCCTGTCCATCAGCGCGTGGGGCGGGGCCAGAGCCAAGCGTTCGTCATCGCGGGGCGACGGCGCGGCCCGGCCCGGTGTCATGGCGGCGGCGGTGGTGGCTCCCAGCCCGCTCCCGCCCGGCGCCCGCGCTCCGCAGGTCGACCCTGCTGCCTCCGAGGTAGCGAGCAGCGCCCTGCGCTGTCTGGCCGGGCTGGTGGGGCAGGTGAGTGAGGGGCGGGCAGAGGGAGAGGTTCTGGGCGGAGCTGGGCTGGGCGCCCTGCCCGCCTCACATCACCTCGCTCTGGGGGCCCGCGCAGGGCTAGCTGCTGCTTCTCCCCGGCCTGCGTGACCCTGGTGGGCTCCAGGGATAGAGCACGGTGCTGGAGAGGACATAAGTCCGCCACAAACAAGGGAGCTGCCTCGTTTGTGGAGGTTGTTCGCGCCTGGCTTCTGGCTGGGGTGGCGGTGCCGCCTGCCTCCCCCTCTCCCTCCGGCCGGGGCAGCCCCAGGGTGCGTGGCTGCTGCTGCTGCTTCTCTCCCACAGCCGGGACCGGGCCTTTGCCTGACAGTAACGGGACGTCGGGTGTCACTTTGTAGTTTGACGGATGATCTCTTCCATGGGAAAGTGCAATTTGCTTAATTGCTGTATCTTAACTAATTTCTCTGAATTGAAAAGTTACTGAAAGCTTGTGGTGCATTAAATCAAGATAAATGATCAGGAGGTTGAAGTTAGCCCTGCCTTGGTAATAATATGCTACAAAACACACAGTTTATCTGAGGGTCAGACTTTTTAGAGGTGCTCTTCTCTATGGTACTTAAGTTGAAACGCCTACTTTTTGTTTAGTAATGTCTGTGAATTGTATAACACAGCTGCAGTAGTGGTGGAAGGCCCTTATCAGGAGAAGGTTTTAGTAATAACTTAATTATTGCTATAAATAATTTGAAGATTAATTTTCCTCTATGGAAACATTTATGTAGTTCCGTGAAGGCAGTAGAGGCACACTCTTATTTCAAGAATTATTAGTTTGAAGGTTTGAGGCCAGATGATACACAATATCTGCAGGAGCTAGTGTAACTTAATGTATGTTTGGTACAGAAATGGGCTCTTAGATGCAGAAGCAGTTTAGGAGTAGCTGCTGGCTGATTTGAAGGTATTTTTTAGATTATTTCACCTCTCATCTGTATAGAACTCTATTATATTTGCTTCTCACCTCCAAGTATGCTAATAGTTGTCACTGCTTTCAAACAAAAGACAATCAAAATTAAGGGCTTGATAATTCAGGCACACACTTAAGAGTCTCAGTTTTCCTATCTCTAAAATTATTAAAAACTGCCTTTTTTGGCTTTTGAACAGGAGTACAGTGTTAAACAGTGTGATGTTCAGACACAGCTAACTTGTAGGACTACTAAGGTATAAAAACTATCTGTTGAGGTTTAAAGGCCCCATAATTATTCCTGGTAAAAATTCTGAATGTGATCAATGAAGAGCTCTTGACTGTCCGTTTATCTAGTTGTGAGGACAGCACTATGAATGACAGAACACATCAGAGAAATGTTGGAGTTCTTGTATTTATGAAATATACAGACTAAGGAGAAAGTTTCCTAAGCTTTTAACTAGGGTATTCATCACAAGTTTAATTAAATGTTTCTAAACCTACATTAAAAGCTTACTTTTCTCTTGTGACTTCAGCAGCTTGCTTTTTCTTCAGAGCTGCCTCTACAACTAGCATGTTACTGGAAAGGCCCTAGTGATTTTTAAAAATAACTGGGTGTGCACAGACAATAGTGAGAGAGCCATTTAGAGTTGCTACATCCCCTCAATAGAATTACAGTAGCTATAGTGCAGAGTATAATTGTCTTCTTTAGTGTTTGGAGTGTCTTCTTTCCATGACGACAGACATATTTTACTGTCCAGTGTACTGGTTAGATAAGGATCTGGTTGCTCCATCTTAGCTGTGAAAGTCCTTTTAATTACTCAGTTATGATCCTTTCCAGTTGCTGAGTTACACACTTGTCTGCCTCTGCTTGAGTTCTGACAGATTTAACTGCTGTGTTTTACCCCCTTGTAGATTCTAGCAAACTGTCTTGCATTTTTGACTGAAACTACTGATTCCCCATTTCCCTTTTATAGAGATGACTGAGCATGTGCCAAGTTGTTAGCGGTCACAGTTTGTGATTCATTATAGTAGTTTAAGTTGGATTTATGCTAGTAAATTGGGCTGTAACCAGCAATATTTCTAGCACAGGAATTTTTTTACTGGAGCAATCAATGGCAGTACATGGCCAGGAGGACATCTGAGAATAACAACTCTTAAAACCAATATAGCTGATCCTAAAAAGTTCTTTAAGATTCAAGTGATATCCAGTGTTTTCATAAAACAAATTTCAAAGGGCTGAAATTACTTATGATCCTGTAAATTGAATAGGCTGTAATCAATCAGACAAAGGCTTTGAAGTTATCAAAACACTGAATTTATAAATCTGCAACAGTTCTAATAAGCAATAGGATGTGAGAGACTGAGAACTTACTCTATTGTACTAGAAACTTTTGTTGATGCAGGCGGGGTTTATTCTTTACTTTTATTTAAAAGCAGTGTCTGTGAGTTAAAAAAATGACTGGCCTCTAAATTATTCTAAGTTAGAAGTTCTGTTGGTTTTTGTGCATTGAACCACCTGGACAGGAGTTTTCCATTATGATATGAAGGCACATATCAGCTTATTCTTTTTGAAAAAAGAGGCTTATTAGGGAATTTCAGTAGCACTTCTATTTTGTTTCATTTGAATGACTTAATCTACACCTTTTTTACCCCTGTCAATAGACTGTAATATAGCATGTAGGAGATATTACTCTAGAAACTTTGTGCAGAAGTATGTGCATCAGATGATCACATGCACAGTGGCTTAATTCCTAAAATAAATTTTATTCCTACTAAATTCTAAAGACATTCTTGATTTTGAAACTTGTTCAAGACTAGTATATCCTAGAACATTACTTTTCCTACATCCTGTGTACTTAGCTTAGGTACTAAACAGGAATAATCATTTATATGAAAATTACCTAAAATACTTTATGTATCTAGTCAGACTGTCTACTTTGCTATGTAATTTGGGAACTAATCCTGAATTTAGCACAATCTTTTACTAAAGAAGGAAGCTTCAGGCTTATAGTTCTTCACACAATGGTCAGTGCTGGGATTTGAAACCAGCATGGGAAGCTTATCATCCATAGCTTTGCCTTCAGAGTGATGGAGGCATTCTTGTGTCCAGTTCTCAGTGTTTGCTCATACACTTTGTGGTGGCCTCAGGACACATGTTTATACACATTCTGTGTTCATGTTTATAGTATTTGATGCTGTTAGAAGTTAAATGTCTTTAGACCATGAGTTAGAGGTCACTTTTGTCATCTTCCTGAGGTACCTTTTAATGTTTCCACCCCCACTTTTTTTTTAATGGAAGGAGTGAGGAATAGATGTACAAATATGCATATGAATTGGGATTTCAGTGTTACAAGCAGAATATCAGTAGGTCCTCTTGATTTCAAACAAGAATTTTACCTGTATTTAGAATTTGGGGTATCACTCGCAGGATGTTTCGTTGGAGAACAAACTACTTGGCTTTGGGAAATGAAAGGGATCATCTCTTTAAGATCTTGAGAAGAGCTTTAATGTAACAAAAAAGACAAAATTATGTGTGAAAGTGTGTTAGCTCATTAGTTTATGGACAATCATCTTTGTATTAGAAAGTGTATTTTTAGCTTATAGAAGATACACCTTTCTTTTAAATAATACTTCAAATTCATTATGTGTGTTTTTCTTTATTGTCTTGGGAGTTAAACATTGCAGTTCCTTGGCAGTGAGAATAGACTGTGGCAATTGTTCATTTCAATACGAATGCATATATACAGGAAAATAGTGTGATTTGAAAACTGGTTTAATAGTGTTCCTATGTAATCTATTGAGATATTAAAAAAATACATACTTTTATGCACTTAATTTTAATATAAAAATTCCTTTGTATTAGCATCCAGTAAAAAATCAGAAATGTGCCATGGTCTTACATCAAGACATAGGTCATGCGGGCATAGATAATCTTGCAGTCTTGAAACAAAATATGTGAATTTACAGGAGACTGCTATCCTGGGTCATGTTTCTTCATATTGGTAGTTCTAGTATCTATTAAAAAAGAGATCGTATGAGTAATTAACATGAACAATATCCTTTCATACAAGAATTAATTAAATAAAGACAAGGACCAAAGTAATACAATGAAAGTATGATGAGTAAGGAATTTTTAGTTTTAGAATATATTCTACAAATACTAGCTTACTTGGGACTATGATAGCTGCTTGGACTATAATTAATATCAAATCTTTCTAATGTTCTCATCTAAAATTGGAATGGGTCTGTATGAAACTGAGCATAATTGTTGTTTTGTAGAAGTTTTGCATGCTTTTTTGATGTTAATACAGAAAATATATTTTTTTATTGTGTCTGTTTTGCCCTGTTGAAGCTTAATCTCGGAGAGGATATTGTGAAAGTTGTAATCGATTGGAGCAAGCTTCAGAGCACATCAGCACTTCAGCCAGCCTTGCTCTTTAGTGCACTTCAGCAGCATATTTTGTGTTTACAGGTAAATATTTCATGGGACACATTTGACTTGACAAAAGTGATCAACAACTAAAAGTAATCTCAACTGTAAAATTCCAGTAATTTTGATCATCCGTTGCTGTGTTGAACAAAAAAGGAATGCAAAAGTGTTAAATGCTTGGGATTCCACTATGCTCCATAGGTACTTACATTTACAGATTTTTCAGATTAGTGGTGGGAATAGCCACTGTAGGTGAGCAGGCTGAATAAATGCAGCCTCATTGATTTCTAGACTTGCATTGTAAATGTGATACATTTCCATCTATGGTGGGTTATAATTAAGCAATAAGACACGGCAGGTGTGTGTCATGCTATGATAATGATTCCATGCGTTGGGTGAGTTTTGAGGCTCATAGAGTGCTTTCAGTGGTTCAAGAAGTGGCATTATCCCAGCATGACACATCCTGGAGTGTCTTACTGCAATTAAATATATTTTCAGCGTAGGTTTTTTTTTTTTTTTTTAAAGAGTAATTTCTTTGACATTAATGTCTCATCTTGCCAAGTAGCCAGTCACCATTACTGTCATTTCTTTTAACTATTTGAAACTTTCCAACCCTGCCAAAAGTAATTTAGTTGCATGGCAGGGAGGGTGAGCAGTTCATTAGCTGGTAACTGAGCAGTGTTTTGACCTTGAGAGTTCATATGTAGAAGATGGGATTTGAATACTACTTTTTTGCTTCAGCTAGTCAATTAATTATTTGAGGTGCATAGTACTGAGAGGATGAAAAGGGAAGATTCTGTATTTTCTTGTTTGTAGGTAAACAGAAGACCCTTTGTTTTCCAGACATCCACCACACATCTTTGGTGTGATGAGCAGAAAGAGAAAATATGCAAGATAAAAGCAAATAAAATTTGTTTCCAACATGTAAGAATGCTGCAAGTAGGAATTTGATTCCATTTCAGAAAATTTGACTGCTAAATGTCATGTTGTCTTTAAAAAAATTAAAATAATTTACAGAGAGAAAATGAGCAGTGAAATTCAGACTAGATGAAACTGATGGAAATTAAAAAGAGACCAGAACATATATGTGTACTGAGGTTTTGATGTTATATGTACGTAAGAGTTATTGCAGTAAAATAAGCATTTTTCCTGCCACAAAAGTCAGTGCCTTTTCTCATTTAATTCATGACCTAAGCAGATAATCAACCGTGTCAAGCAAAGCATGTGTTCATGGTAATGCCTACAAATTTCATGTCTGTGTTCTCTCATTCACTTGGACAACTACAGTTTCAAGTGGAGAATATAGTGCTGATGTGATAAAGTAAAGGCTTTACAGTGTAAGAGCACTGGATTTCATGTTAAGGAGGAAAAATACTAAGCCTTACTGTTCTGAGTGAGCATTTGAATGACATGTTAATTAAGTGGCATTGATGCCAGTGATTGAAGCTTTGATTTAGCTAGTAACATGGGAGTATGGGCAGATTTTTTACAGAAATTTGGGAGTTTTCCTCTACAAACCTCTAAAAGACACGGGTCAAAAAGGTCAGAATCGTGGTGTATGCAATATTTGGAACTTCTTTTTAATCTTATTATGTTGTAATTCCCAAAATTATTTCCACTGTTTTGGTTTGGAAATTGTAATAGTACTTGTCTTCTTGGCTTTGGGACTTTTAGACTTTTATTTTTTTAACCCTAATACACTGTTTTCTTTGTTCAGCCTCTCTTAGAAAAACTCCAGTCATTGATCAAAGAGGAAAATATAGGCCAAGTTGAACCTGCAGGTAAAACAGAAAGCCGAACATGTTTAGATGTTTATGATGGTAACAGTCAGACTGAAGAAAAATATGGAAGTTATGACTTGAGAGATCTGAAGGATGCTCATTTTAATTTTGATCCAGAAGTGGTCCAAATAAAAGCTGGAAAAGCAGAAGTAAGTGATTTATGTGAGTTTAAAAACAGAAAAATAAAAGACCTTTCTAAATTTTAAATTTAAAGAATGAAAGAGATATATGCCATCATGTTTATTTACCTGCAGATTGACAGGAGGATATCAGCCTTCATCGAGAGGAAGCAAGCTGAGATCAATGAGAATAATGTCAGGGAATTTTGCAATGTTATTGATTGTAATCAAGGTAACTGGCTAGCCAGACTTTAATCTTCATACCAGTTTAAGTTGTGTGGGGTTTGTTTGTTTTTTCTTGCTTGTTTTCTTTGTTGTTGTTTTGTGGGGTTTTTTTTGTTCTTTTTATTTTTCAAAAGCACTAATCTGTATTTAAGATGGAACTTTTTTTTTAAGAGTAACTTTGTTTTAAAATTAAATTTAAAAATTTAAAACTTGCATGTGCACTGCAGATGTCAGATGGAAAAATAAATTGAGTAGTCACTGGATGACAATGTTTAATGCATCCCATACAGAAAGATTATATCTATTATTGTGTAAATCTGAAGAACTGCTATCTTAGATCAGATGATTTTGTAGCTTTTGTTCCCAGTGTCTCAACTAGATGTTCCTCCAAAGTAAATGGAATTGCGATTCAGAAATGTCTTATGAATTGCGTATTTAAATTGAAGTTAATTTAGTGCTAGTTAAATTACAAAGTAGTATTTTTTACAATGAATTTAAATTACTAGCTACTCTCTTTTTAACATTGTTCACATTGTAGTACAATTGGCTGTATCTGTAACCAATCTTAAATCCATCTGGCAGACTGGATCCCATTTACAGGATCAGTAACTGTAGCCAAATGCATCTTTGAAGTTAAGACAGTTTTATGTATATAAAACTGTAAGTAGCACAGAGATATTTTCTAAGTACCTGTGAACCCACATGTGCATTGTCTCTATGAGGTACTTAAGCTCTTAGAGATCAAAGCTTATTGTTCAGTAAGCTTCTTAGAGAGTTTGACTGCTTGAATGTTAGTTGGAATGCAAAGGACATCTGAGGTTTAGTAGAATATGCTAGATAGTGAAATACTGTTTCCCAAAATTGTTAATTATGTACAGAAAAATTGATAATAAGACCTGTCACATTGTTCAGGCATAATAAAATACGTGTAAAGCTTTGGTGTAATGAACAGAGATTAAAATATAAACATTAGAATAAATTAAGGTTGTCTATACTATAGGTTTTTATGGTTAAGCAAATGAAAGAAGTCACATGGATCAGAATAAATGCAGAAAAGTTTAGGAAAGAATGCTGATGAGTAAACTGGATCAGTGGAAAAATAGGAGAGTTTCAGAAAAGGAATAAAACCAGAATAACAGTGGTAAGTAGGAAAAAGGCTTCTGTACATGAAGAAGGACATAAGTTCCAGAGAAATGCAGTGAGAAGTAAGAACCAGATACATTTGGTCCTGATCCAGTAAACTTCTATGTACACGTGTGCCTATACTTATATAAGTGACTTATCCAATTAAGAGCAGTAGGTCCATGCGAGTGTGTGAAACTATTAATGGGCAAGTGTTTACAAGTATTTCTGGGTTTTTTTTTTATTGTTTGAAGCATTTTAATTAGATTTATTTAAAGCATCAAAGCTGAGAGTGGTTAGAATATTTTCAATTACAAATATATAATTTGGACCTCACTTGTTATATCATTATTTATTTAGAAAATAGCTGTGCCAGAACAGATGCAATTTTCACACCCTATCCTGGATTTAAAAGTCATATAAAGGGTAAGCAACTCTTTTAATACCCATTTAAGTGTCCAGATATAGATATAACAGCACTGATAAGTTTTTGATATCAAAACTTTTTATAGAATGCTCAAAAATGCAAACTTAACATATTGATTTTTGACTCCAGTGAATACTTTTACGTCTTCATTTATGTCTTCAAGGTTTTAAATCCCTTAACTGCTTCAGTAAATTAATGTTTAGGCACTAAAGACTGAAACAAAGTAGCCTATTTTCATTGTCGGAAAGGAAATGTGAAAAAGATAAAGCAGGACAAAGAGGCTGAACAATACTTAGTTTTTCTTCTAAGGTGACGCCATCAATAAGGAATTGAGATTGAATAGGATTATCTTCTATTTTTCATTAGTTGGTGTAAGTGTATTTTAGGACAGTGGAAGTTCTAAGACAGATTTATAAGAAGTGACAAGCTGGAGAATGAGTTTTTCACTGCATTGTTTTTTGGAAAGGAATTAATAATATAAAAATTATGTCTAACAGAAGTTGTGTATAAAATACGGGTTGTTCATCTGCTGCTCTCTAGGTGTACGCAAGTTACCCTTCTTGACAAACAAACAAGATACCCAAAATGAGAATGGAAGTAACCCTCTTCTGCATTTTTGAGAGTGGCAATATTCAGTTATCTGCTTGATGTTGGTCCTAGAAATCAAATATTTTGAGTTCTATAATTCATAATAATACTGTAAAACAAAGTAAAAACTATTGAAGGGTATAGTGAGCTGAGAAGGAAATGGGGAAATGAGTTTGATTTTAGAATTTTTCACAAAGAACCTCTTTCAATAGTCACTGTTTTAAAGTGAGTGTTAATTTGTTGGTTGGATGGCAGCATAATACAGGAAAAAAGGGAAATTTGCACTTCAAGGAACAGTTCATAACTGAAATGTGAAAAACACTTGGAAAGGAATTGGAAGTAAAACCAGCATAAATTAAAGCAAGAATGTGGCATGTGGCCTTCATGAAGTATTAAGTAGGATGGTGTGTGTGTGTGTGTGTGTGTGTGTGTGTGTGTGTGTGTGTGTGTGTGTGTGTGTGTGCGCGCACGCTTCAGCATCTGGCCAGTATAGTCTTTAAATCTGCAGTACACTGCAGTAGTTCTGTGAGGAGGAATTACTTAAGTAATTACTTAAGGAATTACTTAAGGAATTACTCTGATTTAATGAGAAGTGAGCAAATCTGATGAAGACATGGCTCAGCATGGGTAAAAGACAGTCCCAGATGCAGCTGAAGAGTCACTAAAGCTTTTACCCAAATGACAAAAATTAGAAGTGAACTTCCTTTGTATTGGTTCTTTCAGTTGTGTACCTCCCTTCATCTTCATGTATTTATGATACTTCCTGTAATATTAGGTCTGGCCTTTACTTTGCATTCATAAAAGCTCACATGTACAACTGCTGATATAGATATCAATGTTTCTGCTGTTTATCAGCAGCTGATGACAAATTCTTGACACTGCCATTCTACATGACTGTATGACTAATTCTTTTACTTAGCATATATAAAATCCAATGGTTATGTTAGCTTTAGTTACTCATGCAAAAAAATAAGAAAATGCTTTTACTTGAACTTTTGATCTCAATGTGTGGAACCCTTCACATGCAAGACTTTTGTAAAACTGATTTAACACAGCTTTTCATGCTTCAATATTTTGATTTTTTAGTTAGATCTGCTTTGTGTTTCATGTGCATATATTTGAAATTTATTTTCTCTGTATCTAGTTTCTAGGGTAGTAAATACATATGGACCTCAGACCAGATCTGAAGGAACGCATGGGTCCAGTCACAAAGCCAGTGTACCCATGCATGATTGTGGAAACCAAGCTGTCGAGGAGAGATTGCAAAACATTGAGGCACACTTACGGTTACAAACAGGTTTGTATGATGTTTTAAATTTTGACATTGGTGTGTAGTTTTATACTGTAGTTACAATTACTGTGGTGAAACTGGGCAAGTCCATAAAAACTGATGCTGTAAAAAAAGTGGATGGATCCACTGGAGGGTTTAGTTCACCCCAAGTACAGTGATCTAGTGTTTAGGGTTTTATGCCCAAAATGGAACCCAGGTTTATGCCCAATTTGAGATGCTGAGTTAGTACACTTGTACACTTTCTGTAGCGGCAATAAGAGAAAGGCATATCAGAACAGGATTTAAAATAATATGGAATATCTGGAGATTTGGGTTCTCAATAGCTACTGGAGTCCTGCCTTGACCCGCTGAACAGGAAAAGCTGAGTTTAGGACTAAGGGCTGCTTCATGGACAACGTGTGGGCTGGTGGTAGAATCAACACAAAGGATGACCTGAAATCTTTTCCTAAAGATGGGTGTTTCCTGAAATACATTTAGGCATAAAGCTTATTTCCCAGAATGTGGTAAGCTTGTTGTCACTGTTTCTCTTTAGGCCTGCAAACATGAGTCCATTTCTTTCTCTAAAATAAATGCCATAGCCATCAGGCTACTGATGTTTTTTAGGTAGTTTCTTTCCTCACCCCAGACCCTGTTTTCCATAATATGGCACTGAGGCACAATGATGCTCTTATCAAGGAGGAATTAGGCTTTTTCTTGAAAATGATTTTCAAAACAGAAGCCAAATCTCCATCTAGTAAAGTGAATTTTCTACACATGACACTGTGGGCACACTTGATTTTTTTTTTGTCTTCTGAATGCTGAATAGATGCCAATCCATTATCTTAAAAATATTTGAAATGTTGACTAGTTTGCTAGATTCCTGTGACTGCATAGTGGATTAAAGTTCTCTGGCAGCAAGGGGAGAGTAAGATATGCATAGATACTCTTGAGGCAGCAGTTAGAACTTGATGCATAGCTCTATAGGTGTCTCAAAAATAAGCTGGCTTTTGTGCATGGAAATAGAATTTGGAAGTGGCTGGCCAGCATTAGGGTTACAGTGTGTAGCTTTGGAATTTATGCATATCAGGCACAACAGTTGGAGGTAGCTAAGGAGGGATCCTTGCTTCCAGGTTGTGCCTGTAAAAGGTAATTGAATTTTGTTTGAAGGAATGGATCAGCTAAACTAAACTATAGTATAGGTTAAGAAGATGGAAACATGCAACACCAGCTCAGCTCCTGTTCAAATCAGCATTCATGGGGAATGTCTCAATATTATTTGATGCATACCCCAGCAGCTGTGCAAAAAAATACTCATCTGAACAGGTAACATACCTCAGCTACTTGTTCCATGAGTTTTTGCTTCCAGCAACAGAAAGAGTTAATCTTGACTCACTGGCTGCTTTTCAGAACAGCTTCTAGTGTTAGTACTGCTCTTTTCCCTTTACATTAAGAGAAAGCAATATTAAGAGTGATAGGTTAGCCAATTTAATTAGTAGCTGCTGAGTGTTTAGAACAGAACTGAAGGAGTGAAAACTACCTGCATCATTGCTTCTTTGAAGAGACAAAATAGATGAATGGCAAAAGAAAGAAAACCAAAAAACCCAAACCCCACATTAGTGCTTATTTTGGTCGTTTGTGGAATAGAGCTGTCTTGTCTAACAGACCCAGAAATAATAGGAAATGAGTTTCAAAAAGTAAAAGCTTGCTATGGCCTTGGTTGTCAATGCAGTTCAGACCCAGACTATCATTTTAATTAGAATAGCCAGTACTTATTTGTGATAAACAGTTATTTTATATAGTTATTTAATTATAAAATACTATGGAATGCAAATAAGATGCTTGCTAAGGCTGATCTTTTGATCAGTTCTATTTTTACATGGGGAAACATGCCCAAGCTTCTATAGTATAGATGAAAACAGCAAACGGGTTGAGGTGGGATTTTTTTGGTGTTATTGCTTTTGTGGTGTGAGTGGGTTTTGTTGTGGGGTTTTTGGTTGGGGTGGTTCTTGGGTGAGCTTGGGGCTTTTTTGTTTGTTTGGTCATTTTTTTAATTTTTTTTTCCCAGTCCTCTGTTATTCAATTCAATACACACATTCCCCACTCCTGTTCTCCCATCTATGGTCAGGCAAATGCTGTATTCTTTGTCAAGCACAACTCATACTTGTCCTCTAACCTCTGATGCTCAGTGGAGATTGTTCTGAGAGAAACCTATCTTAGATATCAAAGCTGAATTAATGTGTGGTCTGCCATCTCATCTGTTCTCTCCTAATGCTGGTGTCAGCTTTGAAGTGGCAACATTTCACATATGACCAATGTATTGTAAGAGTCATCATTAGTTGTTTCAGGGACCTTGACAGACAGACAGCCTACCACATGGAGTTGTCTTACTGCTTTCATTGACTGCACTGGCTTATCAATCAGGTTTTACCCTGGATCATATTAATTATCCTTCCTTTATATTATTCCATCCATTTATTTTGTTCAGCTACTGGTTGATAGCTAATCTTGAAGAATTCAAATGTCAAACTTTCAATCTTTAGTTAAATAAGTTATTCAAGCACTCTTCCTGATTTCTTTGCATTACTACTGATGTATTTAGGTGGTCCAGTTCCAAGAGACATTTATCAGAGAATTAAGAAGCTTGAAGATAAAATCCTTGAGCTGGAAGGACTGTCTCCTGAATATTTTCAATCTGTAGTAAGAAATTTTTTACCTTCTTTCGGCATATCTAAGTGTGTTTGTGCCTTTTGTGCTTGAATCTTCGATGAAATTCAGAGAAAAACTTAGAGAGCAGACACTTAATAAACAACTCTGGCTTGGTGTAATGGTTATATTACATGTAGACCATCCAATCAAGTTCATATTTAACTAATTTCTTACTCAAAAGAAGAAAGTATCTGTTGGGGAAAAAATTGCTGCCACCCAAGCTTAACTAATTTGTAAGAAATGTGTCAAAGAGGTTGTATTTCTCCCCCTTGCCTTGAAATCTGAAGTGCTTCTTATGTCAAGAAAATTGACTGAAGTTTTGATTTTTGATACAAATCATTAATGGCTTAAAACAGCTGAAATCATTCAGGCTTCTGTACATGATCTGATTGCTAACAATACATGAATAACTTCCAAAAGGATGAGAGAGTAAACTGTTTAAAAATTGCTTCATGTGATTCTGTGATTTAGTTTTCTTTATTTCTGGTTTTCAGGAATAGTTCTCTCTCTCTGAATAGTACACCTTAACCTTCACTCACCAAAGGGTATTAGGACAAAGAGAACATTAGTTTTTACTACATTAAGCTTTGTTTGACTGTAGAAATTTCTTGTCTGTTATCTTGCTCTTCTTTCTTCATGTAACAGTAAGAATGTTTCTTTTACTGTTGATTGCATTTTAATTTGCATCTTCTCCCTTGAGACCAGCCAAAGAAGAGTCAATTAATAAAGATCAATAGCAATAGTATGCATTTTGTTTAATTTTTTAATTTGTGTTGGAGATCAGTAAAGTTCTTTATTTGTGAGGCTATTCCTTCGAATGGCTGAAAACCAGAAGTTAAAACAGTTACACTATCATAAGCTGAAATTTCTATTGAAAATGCTTTAAGATCTCTAGAATGAGGATCAGGGAAAAAATTGTGATGGTGGCAATAGTAGTGTTGCACAGTAATTAGCACATTTTATCCAAAGTTTTGCATAAATACTGGTGTGGATATAGGCAAATTTTAGGGACAAAAATATTGACAGTTTCAAAAGCTCGATTCTGTCTGAAGGAAGCTTCAGTTAAATTGATAGTTGTTGACTGCCAAGTATGGGGAAGCTTCAACAGCTTCTGACTGCTCTCCAGTAGTATTTCTCATGATCCAAAGTACTTAATTAGAAAAAAGATTTCTTTAATCCATGGAATGGCAGTGTTTTTTCTATACTTTAAAGACTCTTGACAATGTTGTTACAGAATTATTTGTGATCTTCTGTCAGTGCAACATTAAGTCTGTTTTGATTGTCTTTTCTTCAGAGCTGTTCTGGCAAGAGGCGAAAGGTTCAATCTCCCCATGTAAGTGCTATTAACTCTTGTTTTTCTTAAGTTTAGTTTTGAGTGGAAAGTATGGAGAAGTTCTTTGAAGCAAGTATGTAAGTTCTGAGAAGTAGCAGCATCAGTATTGGATAGCTTGCTGCCAAAGAGAGGGAAGGAGACAGAAAGCTAATGGAGGTTACAATGAAATGAGTTTTCTAAGAATATATACTAGGGTTTTCACCAGTTAGGAGGATGACAGAATAAAACAAATGTGTAATGCTGTTAATCAAGCTGAGAGTAGCAGGCAATTTCTGTATTCTGATCAGCCCTCTATTAATGTCTTCTGGGGTTCTTTTGTGGCTTAGTGGTTTTTGTTGATTCAAATTTTTTTCTTTCAATTTGCTTTATTGGTTTATGAAAATACAAAAGTAGAAGGGCTGGCTTGGCAGAAGATTTGCAGAAGGACCCAACATTATAGCAGATATTAACCTGTCAGTAAGACTTGCCATTTTCACAACACCTTTACATAAGGGATTGCATTTACCATGTACCTCTTAGGCCACAAGAGAGAAGTTATCATTGGTGCAGGTGGGACTATGGCTGGAACCTTGTCTGCTCCTAGCTATCACCCTTGGAGACAGATGGACAGGCGAGAATGCTTAGAATGGGATATGGGTCGTCTGGGACTTGAGAAAGTAGGCTTATTTAGGAAAAAAAATGACCTGCGTAGAGTGAAATATTTTTATAAAAAGAATGATGACCCGCTTGTGTAAGACGACATAAAAAAAATTGTCAGGTCAAGTGGCACAGAGGAACTTGATGTTGGGCAGTAGGAAAAAAAACACCTTTAGCTGTAAACCCAAGTTCTGCAAAATCTAGGTAGTCTCATCCAGTGTTTTAACATGAAGGGATTTCTTGGGTTCTTTTATGAGCAGATTAAACAAGCATCTAATAGAAGTAGCATGAATATATTGATCCATGATTAGGACTGTCTTTCTTGCAAGTTTACATTCTTTTTCCTTCAAATTCAAATAGGCAAAGACTAGATTCAGACAATTCTGCAGAAGTAGTTCTGTCACTTAGTGCAATATGCATTGACCTCAAGTATCAAGTGGTAAGCCACTTCTCTAGCAATTATGAGATGTAAATGATTGTGATTTTTATTTTGTTCTTTTAGCAGAGCTATTCACTGGCTGAACTTGATGAAAAGATCAATGCTATAAAACAGGCATTGCTGAGGAAAACAAAAGAAAGCAAGTCCAAGGAGGCTGAGCAGTTTCTTCGATAAAAGTGTTTTCAGAATCCTCATCATGATTTACACATACCTGAACCATAGATCTGAGTAGTGTTCATCAGACAGGACTAGCAATGAAGACAAAGAATTGCACATAAGCTCCTTTTGGATGATCTTGAAAGCTTTCAGACTAACTTGTTTAAAAGCAGCTTTATTAATGAAATAGTTACTTTAAAATGAAGAATGTTTCAGGAATAATAATAATAATCTGTTCCCTTCTGTTATAAAGGAGGACTGCAGCATTGTTAGTATTTGAAAAGTCTTAACCTGCATACAAAAGCTACATCTCACAAGCAATTCTTGGTGATTAAGTATTCAAAAGGACTATCTTTTGGATGCTGTTCATGTAAGTAGTTTGCATACACCTGTGAAATTAAATTAAATACTTCCTCAGAAATAAACTGACTTGGGGAAAAAAATTACCAAAACCTTGCAGTAGGCATGCTTACCTGTGGGTCTTTTTCTGTATTTATCACTGTTTTTACAGCTGTTAGAAATGCAGCAAATTGCATTTTTGTGTGACAGGTATTTATGGAAATCCTATATGTGTAAATAAAAACAACTGTTCTTCACTTTCAGTGTCTTGTGGAAATTCAGATTTCATAACCTTTTCACAGTGTATTCTAAAAACCATCCCACAGGAGAATTTGAGGAGCATGCCAGCAAGGCACCAACTTCCATTCCATGTGCATGCTTACATGACTTTTGAAGCATGAATGTTAGCTTAAAGTCAGATCTTTGGCCAGACAGTGAAGAGAGATTGTGTCGTGACTTTTTGTTTGGTTTTGTTTGTTTTTTAATAAACTGTTTTCTATTTATACAAATTCTTTTATTTACTGTCTGTCATTATTTCAGTTTAAAAGAAAAGTGGCTGTTACAGAGGGAGTTTTACGTAAACTGCTCTGCTGACAGCTGTCATATTTTTGATGTCCCTGTATCAGTTTCTGTGACAGGTGATATGAACAGTACTGACTTGACACAGCCTTTGGAAGAATAGGTGTTTTCTGTGACCTTGTCTTTTTATCCAGAACAACATTTGTTATAGCAACTGCAGCTCATGTTTCTCTGGAGGTGAACCAGTGGAGACGGGAGAGAAAGCTACTTGAGCTCTTGTCTTGGGCTTCAGGAAGGATAAAGTATGCTAGTAACCTCTAAGGTGCTCCTTCCAGGAAGGAAGGATATCTCGGATACAACAGTGGATACACAGAGGTACTGGTACAGTTGGAAGATTGTCATGTGTGTTACATATCAGTACAGTCTCCTACAGAGACAACTTTTGTTATTTTGCCATTGTTGAACATCCTATTACAGTATTTTATGAGGGATGTTTTGGTGAAGCAGCACAGTGAGGTGCAACTTTCTTACTTCAAGTAGATAAGCTTTACTTCTTTTTTTGGCCCTCTGGCAGGGGAGCCAGAGCTTGAAAGAGTACAATGTGGGTATAGTTGCCACACCACACACTTCAAGCAGTACTTGAAAGAGTGGTAGGAGGTGGCTGTTACAGGGCCAGGAGGAATGCCTGAAGGTATTTAGCTTTTATAATGCAGTAGCCTCCACTCATGTGTGTTGTAATACTGGTAGCACGTGGTGCATTTGCTGTAGAGGTATTTCTGCAGTATGTCATTTCCTTTGGAAAATTCTGGAGTGAAGCCCTAGAAAATACTACTTTGCAGATCCTAGGCCTGAAATATTTGTCTAGTATTAAAATTCTGTGTTGTTGGTTTACATTAGGACAAGCGCATATGTATATATACATAGGAAAAAAGCCTACAATCCTCATCAGGGGTCAGTTCTTGAAATGAATTGCAAACTTCTGATTTCCTCACGAGATACTGGTTACTGATAAAAGACCACATTAGCTGTTTCAAACTGGCTTTTTCTGTAGTGAATTACTAGCTACTGGAACGATCTCTTGCTTTGTAACTCTCCTCTTTCTTAAGATGGCAGTAAGGTAGCAGTTAAGTGTTAAAAACATAATGAATAGCTAAGGAAACAACAGCAGATGTACTCTGGATGGTAATTTATTAACCCTATATAATCTATCAAATGCATGTGACAGAAAAACTTGATAAAAGTCATGTGGCATTCATCTTTGTTCCTAGTCTTTTGCCATTTTTTGGTTTCAAGTTCTTACTTTCTTGAATGCTTAATGTCAATGTGCCTATACTGTAAAAATTCAGGGGCAAGATATTCTCTGCTCTGAGCTGAATGTTAAACAAGCTTGCATATTTCAGAGGTTTGCCAGGCTGTTGGAAGTTTCCCTTCCTCTGCTGTATGACTTTATGCAAAGAGACATAGAGGAACAGGCTGCTCCTCTCTGGTTCACTGCTACTGGTCTTACCAGTTTATCCTTCCTTGCCTTTTGTCTCCTTGGGTTTTACCTTCTCAACTAAATTCCACTGTCAGGACTGTTTCTGCAGATAGATGAGCCTGTTGCTATACAGTAGACATTCCTTCCATGTTGCAGCCAAGTAGAGGTGTACAAAAGTACAGAAGTACAAAAGCACTTATGTTCTTGCACAGGCAAACTTCAGAGAAATAGACTGGTGGAGTCACACCCTTCCATCCTTGAGGGAAATGCAGCAGATAGAAGCTTAGCAGGAGTCAGAAGAACCCTGAGCCTCTTGCCATCAGGCAGAAGGAGGGGACCTAAAAGACAGGAGGGATTGGAAACAAGTCCCTGTTTGAAAGGCAGGAGAATCCCCTACCAGCCTCTCAGGTGCACTTGTAGAACTCAAGCAAATGCTAGTGAAGGTGAAGGTCCACCCAGGGGTTTACCCAGAGCAAGTCAGTCAGCCAGTCACATTGCAACTATGGATTTTAAGAAAAGAAGAAGGGTAATTATTGTAGTGATGTCCTTCTCAGGGAAATGGGGGACCCCGTATCCTGGCTGGATCCATCCCAAAGTCTGCTGCTTCCCTGGGTTTCAGGTAAGAAATGTTACGAGGTGATGAATAACATCTGATTATTACCCACTTCTAATTGGCTTGTCAGTCAGGGTTGTCATGAGGCAGAAGAGAGAAGTTCCAGGGCAGTTAAAAAAGACTTCAGGATGCTAAGATAACTGGTTTAAGGGATAGGATCACAGGTGGTGTTTTCCTCAATCCCTTTGGTAACAAGGAAGAATGATCAAAGTGAGCCTTTTGCCTTTCCAGTTTTCACTGTAAATGACTTAATGGCATCCTTGTATCTTCCTGAGTTGCCTGCCCCTTTTTTCAAAGGGTATAAACTCCTGGTTTTCCCCCGAGTTCCAGAAAAGCTCCCTTTTTAGCCAGTCTGGTAGTCTTCCCTGCTGGCTTGCCTGTGAGCGCATAGGGACAGCCTGCTCCTGCACCTTCTTACAGGATACCAGTCTTTACACCACATGTTGATCAGGTGGGTTCTCCTGTTCCTATTACCATTCTTCCCTGTTACCACCCATATTCGTGTTACACAATATTAATTCTGGATAGAAGGTGTTCCCATTTGAGAAATCTTGCACCAAACGTAACTGCAACTGATTGCAGGATGATACATTGCAAGGTTCAGATGAAATCCTGCAAACCTTTCCCTCACACATCAAATTAAAATTCCAGATAATTAGGAATTGCATTGCTTAATTAATTTACCCAGAACAGGGTTATCATTTTTCTGGTGTACAGCTATTCCACACTATCAAAAACTGCAACCTTACTGTGCTGTAAACTGACAAGAAAAAGAATGACCGTCGAATGTATGTCCTGCTGGAGAGAGATTGCAAAGCCTTCCAGGTTGCCAAGGCACTTACCTGAGCTGCATCTCTACTGCCCCGGTGTTTGCAAGGAGCATGCTTTGAAGGAAATGCTAAAAATCCCTGTAGCCAACCAAGACCTGAAATGATAACTTTGTTTCCAGGACAAGAACTCAAGAAGGACTTTTATCTGAACTTCAATATACAAAATTCACATATAAAATTCTTTCTCCTTATTTATGCTTACTTGAAAGCTGATCTATTGATTTTTCCAGGTTTTGTCAGAGTCCAATAGCCTGTGTTTCATGCTGCACCTCAGTTGTTAAGGGCTTCCAGTTACAAGATAAAAAGGATAATTGTACAACACAGTAAATTTGGAATTAATTATTTGAGTAAAATGTCTAAGAGCATCACTATTATGCCAAGAACATTTGTCTCACATTGCTGTGAGAGATGTAGTAAAACATTGTAGCTTGTGTTACAGTTCTGCAATGTGTGCATGATCAGTTTCTTTGCTTCAGGCTCCCCTGAGTAGGGAGCGATTCAGCTCTAGGAGGCTAATTTCTTACAGTTGAGTGCAGGATTTTAATAAATAAACCCAAAAGTGAAGTGCCCTTTTGAACAGCCCTCATATCAGCAGGTAATATCAGTAATTTAGAAAACTCAAACCATTCACCATTCTATCCAATGTATTGTGATCAGTCCTGGATTATTTAATTATTTATTTAATAAATCACAATTTATCTCTTTTGTTTTAATTAAGACCTTACAACAATACTGAGAAGTTTTAACCCCAGAGTGGTGAAAATTAATTTTTTGAAGGACGAGTAGTCAAAATACTGAATAAAAGTAAATTTTTGATTGATCAGTTTACAAATCATTTGCACCAGTGAGAATAAACAATGCATTTTCTACAGTAGCAGATGCTGTAGCAGTAGCCATCCTCTCCTCAATGAAAACCTGGAGAGAGGGCTTTGAAGGGGCAATAAAAAGTCTCTGGAGAGATTCTCTTACAGATACCTTTTCCCTTGCCCCATAAAGGTGTGTGTTTTCCATAACCCTTCCTGTTGAAAAGTTGTCAAATGCTCCAGGCTCCTGTAGCTGTAGGGCTCTCCCTTCAGCCATTCTCTCACAGGAACTCACATAATCCTCTCACAATTGCTCGCTACCTCAAAGCATGACAGAAGGTGGATGAAACTATCCCCAGCCCTGCAGCTTCCTAAGGATCCAGGCATCCCAAGGATCCAGCCTAGGTCCAAAGGGGCTGGGCTATGCCTTGCCCTTGCTGCCAGCATTGCACTAGCCCAGATAAGGTGCTCCTGTGGTTAGGAGGAGGGTTTGATGCCACATCAGATAATCTATCCCACCCAAAAGCAGTGAGACCCAACTCAACGGGTCTCCAGGAGACAAGTTTTCTTAACACTTCATCCTAGGATATATGAATTTGACTTCTGACTTTAAATGCTATCTGATGGGGGAGAGGTGGGAGAACATACAGTAGAAAATCTAATGATTCAGGAAAAAAGAAAGTACAACTTAACTACTTCTGTAGATCTAATGAAACTGCTTTGTCATGGACAAAACACTTAAAAATAACAATGAAAAGAATAGGCATTGTTGGAAGGTATTATTTAGAAATCATCTAAATTTTTAAAGGTTAATTAGTGTAATTTACCCATCTTGATTATTAAAAAGGGTTATTCATGAACAATAAACATAAGAGTTCAATCCATTTTATTTCCACAGTTGATTCATCCACATCTGATTAACTTTTTATGACCATCTAATTGATTTGTAGAATTCTGTCCAGTACAGATGGGCTACTGTTCATGACTACTTTCATAGCATTTATATTATTGTTGCTCTGATTTTTATTCAAGGCCAAACAGAGGGGAATACAAGAGCGTGATGTTCACCTAAACATAACAATGACATTAAATTTCTATTTGGCTCTGAGACAAGAATAGACTTGTAGAGACAATCTACTATGAATACAAATAAGTTGTTTATACATAAATATAATAACATTTCTTACTTAATTATGAACTATTTCACTGGTTCTACAATGTGCTGTTATCAAGTTTTGTAGCAACAGCCAGGCTAAATCAATTGTCACAAACTCATTTGCCTCAAAACTAGAATTATACACCTACTAATGCTTGTGAGAGAAAACAAGCTGTGCCTCTGTAGCCTGTTCTGTGATAATTCTAATAACCCTCTAATATGCAGTCTCTTATACAGCTGTACATGCATATGCTACATTATTTCATACATAGTTAATACATACAGAATTTTCCATTTAATGAAAACTGTTACTCCCCCTTGAGTCGTCAAGGCCAGTGGAGGCTGGATAGCAGCTTCCCATCACAGAGTCTCTTCTCTTACTGAAAACACATAGCATGAGCAGGACTTCACCAAGCTCTGGTCTGTAAACCTGTCTCTTGCTCTGTTTTGTTTCTGAGTCTTCTGATTATATCAGGAGTCGTATAAAAGTCCCACACTGTATTTACCTTTATACAAAAGAATTGTTGTCAACCTGAATTATTTAAATAATGAAGAAACTTCCCTTCATTTCCTAGTACTCTAACCTCCACTTTATGTTGTTGGAGCTTCATGCATATAACCTGTGTGTGTATTAGAAAGAAAGAAAGATGTCTGCAAAGTAATTACAGTAATGAGAGGCACACTTTATGCCAGTAATTTTGTATACCTCATGTTTGCTTAAACTAACCAGATGCTTCTCTGGCCAAGAAGGTATGTAGTATCAAACAAGGTCAAATCTCAAACTACAGCCTTTGCACAAAACTCATGAAAGAAAGAAAATACACAGATTGTTGCCTTCATGTATGTATTAATTTTTCAGAATTGTTGTCACAAGTATAGAATCATAAAATGGGAGAGGAAGACAGAAAGAGCCATCTGTTCAATACAGACTAAACTACTGTTAAAGGAAGGCAGCCTGTTCAGATTACACAGATTAATTAAACAGATTCTACTGCCTCTAGCTTCAGTGACAGGATGCAACATCACACTTCCCGAATTATCTACCACGGTTTAATGTGAGACAGCACAGAAATTCCTCGGTGCAGCAGAAAACCTTCATTGACACGTTGCAACAGCTTATGATAAACCATTTCTTAACACTGTGGGGATGAGAGACCTTCTCCTCTCACACTCATAATTCTTCGTTAGTATATGTCCCAAACAGCAAAGGAGGAAAAATACTGCAAAATAATGAGTATTTAAAAATTATTATGTGAGAAGTTGTTGATGCTAATTGCTTCTTACCCATGGAGAAACACCCTGCAGCACAGGCTGAGGGGTGCATCAGTTCCAAACTCACACTTCCAGTGTTTCATCATCATTTTGGTTTTACAACAGCATGTATCAAATGAAAACTCTTCTTGCCTGTGAATGCCCCTTTAATACAGTACATACGTATATGGACTTGTCTTTTAGCTGTGCCAAAGTGTTTCACTGAGGGCCTCTAATGCAATTACAAGTCAAGCAAGCAGTGAACAGAAAAAATAGATATAGCAAAGGTGAAAAGCTATTTCAGATGCAATTTGAAACAAGACAGAGTCAACAAGAGACAAAGTAAGGTTGTTCCAGGTACTGAAGCTGCAGAAGAGAAGACACTTACCCAGTGCAGATAGCTGTACAGGTAGAGAAGAGACCAGGGTGTTACAAGATGTGCCAAAGGAGAGTGCCAGAGATTGACCTTGCAGGATGCTACACAGAAGGGCTGTTAGCACAGAGGAGATGAAAACAAAGAAAAGCAGTCTGACAGAAGAGGAAGGAACCAATTCTGGTTACATGACTCTGACAGGTTGCTGCTGCTGCAGGTTGCACAGACACCAAGAAGTCTAAAGGTTATCAGGTCATTAAATGCATAGAGGAGAGCTGTTTCTGTGCAGAAGAAAACCAGACTATTAGTCCCTCAGGACCTCTCAGAAAAAGGCGTTTCTGACTCCTAGCGACACAGAGCTCCACCATTCTGCCTGCAATGGCTACAGGCTTCAGGAACCAATTTTCTCTCAAGTAATATCAATGTACCAACTTATAACAAGGGTTCAGGGTTCTTGGAGAATTAAGAATGGAATTGGCTTCACAATCTAGTTTTTATGAAGATTGTATAGTCATTTTTGTAACTCCATAGACTTTATTAATTACAATATATTTGTTAAATCCTTTCACTACGTCAGTCATCCAAAGACTGCTGTGTAACAACAGTGAATGTTACTTCCTCGTGTCCTTCTGAGGGAAAAAATTTAGTACAGCAAGATTTAGAAAAACAGGTTTAGCAGGTACTAATCACCAAGAATAAGGCATACCTTCATGGCAAGAAAGAAACGCTGCTATCCTTCTCACCCTATCCCAGAATGCTCCCCGTGACTCCAGCTGCTTTGTATTTATTTTAGTCACTCCCGTTCTTGACGAGTTAGCTATGCAATCATGGGTCCCTTTCCCACCAGCTCTCCCTTGCTCAGATTACTACCCTTGTCCTCTACTTTTCTGCCAAGCTTTTGGTGATCTTCTCATTATTCACTGCTTGGAACATATGAAAAAGCCCACTGGGATAAGGGAAGTCCTTGGACTGCTGCCAGTGTGTCACTATAAGGATGCCATGCTGGTCTCACTTTTAAAGCAATGCACCCTGGCGTCATGTGGGGTTCTGCAGTTGAAGTCAGCAAAGGCCTGAAATAAAAGGGAGTAGAAACAACAAAAAACAAAGAATTCAATTAGACTAAATATAAAAGTCAATATTCTGGGAGAAAATATGTTTTCATGGTTACAGTTCTCTGTTGAGATTTAGCAGTGACTGATCCAGCCCTTTCCCCATCCTCACGTTACAGGCAAAGCTCTGTGCTAGCCAGTTGATCTTTCCACGTTTTTTTTCCCTCGGTTTCCTGTAGGCAAGTGGGGATCATAAAAACCAGCTGTCTTACAAGGTTGGTGTCATGATAGATCAAGAAATATTCAAGATGCATTTAGGTCCTGCACTTAAAATGGTACCTGGAAAAAGAATAAGCAGACTTTTCAGTATGATCTTTTCTTAGCAAAGATTTTGAATTTTACTGTGTTCTGCTGCTGCAAGACTTTAGGTAAACTGGTACTGCAGCTGAATCGAAACAAGGACAGTTTTACAGCTGCTGAGACCAAAGAAGTGCAGGCAGCGCTATGTGTGCAGGCAGTTTCACCACGAAATGTTGTCACAAGCTCCTTGAACCACGAGAACACTCTGCTTTCCCTTGTGGCTCCCTGCCTGGAACAGGCTTCTTTTCCTCCTTGGCCCCCGTCCTTGAGCCAGTCCCAACACTTGGCATCACTGCTTGTTCACTGCCCTGCATCCAGGTGGGTCCGAAAGCAGAAGCAAGACCTCAAATGGGAAATCCTTCCAAGCAGCATAGCAAAACTTTTGTTCTGATTTGAACCATTATGTGTGGCTGCTTAAGAATTTACAATTATTCTGTTCCTATTTTTTGACCCATAAAAATCAGTAAAAAACAATTTGAAAAAATGCATTCCCTTAGGAAGACATCGCTTTTGAAGACACTTCTTTGAAGAAAAATTAATACCAGTCTCTCTCTCATCTTGATACTTAGATGTCTCAAAGAAAGAAAAAAAACAAAATCCAGAAACATATACTCTGGTTTTATCTTGTGCTTGTTTCACAGAAATAATGTTTTCAAATTGAAAGGAATGAAGGGGTGTGGGAAATATTGAAAAGTCATGAATCAATTTCAATCAATTTTAATTCCAGTATAAGAGGAAGTAATGCCACTTGTCGAAAACAAAGCAATCATTTCTGACAGCTAAATTTGCAAGAGATTTATTGCTGTCTGGAGAGTGGTAAAGCTGAATGCTTCCCTGCTTCTACCTCCTCATTAATTGACTTCCAGTGCTGTTTGATATATTTTAGTGAACTTTCTCTGCATCCTGTGACTCCTACTTTTCCTCCCTTAAATCACTCTCTCATACAAAGATAATTACTTTTTTTCCCAGAGTTTTAACTTGAAACTTGGATTTTTATGCAGCTGTTTCATAAAAATATTTTTATTAATTAAAAACACCTTGATTTAAAACAGTTGTTAGGAAAATTTGGAATGATAGATTAGAATAAAATTGAAAATAAAGACTGGAAAGAGCATCAAGTCCCTCTTTTTTGTCATTTTACTGTGTTTCTTTATAAACTGTCTTTTTGGTCTGTGTGTAGTTTGTGCTTGAAATAAACCAAAATCCTCTGACAATGCTTATTCATCATTTAGCACCCAATAATAATTTTGACTGGTTGTTGCCTAAACATTTTACTAACTGATTTCCCCCTGAAATCTATGCATGTTATGGATTTTACAGGGATATTGAAAAGTTGAACAATTTTGCTTTTGTAATACAAAGAAAGCAGGAGCCTCCTCCTTTGGAGGAACACCACAAGGACCCAGCCCTCCGTGCAGGTTTACAAGGAAAACACCTCAGTGGATGTTCTCCCTGGAAGGGAAGACCTTCCAGGGAAATGAAGGAGGTTTGCCCAAGAATCTTCAGGTTGTTAAGAGCTTTTGCACTTTAATTGATTTATAACCTGATTCCTCCACATACAATGGGCTCAGGTAAATCATGAAACAAACATGCGGATGGCAGACGGCACTGAGCATCGGCTGCATTAACCAACCTGTTTAACTGAGTTTTTCCACTGCTGATTTTAGGTTTTTGAACTGAAGCGGCAAAATGCATGCTCAGCAGAGCTGCTTCCTTACTAACACAGTCAAGACTGTGTCTGTACCTAAAGGGTGCTCTTTTCCTAGACTATACTATTGCCTTTGGCAGCAGTAGGGCTTGAGAGACACATGTTTCCTTGGCTGTACTGGAATTGTTATCAGAAGTGATCAAATATATTTTTAATGCAATATTATATTATTAAATATTATTTTTACATGCAATTCTGAGCATAGATGTTTTAAAATTAAAATGTATGAATCTTTTCTTTTTATCTGCAACCTATCTTTTCATAATACAGTTTGAAGAAAGTCACATTTTCCACTAAAAATTTAATGTTAAAAGTAGGAGGTTAACAGTGTCTAATTTCAATCTAACAGGTTAACAAGGGTCTAGTATCAAACCTCCCTTCCATACACCAGGGCTGCTATAAACACAGATCTCACCCACATTCTGGCATGTGTCAGAAGCCCTGGACTCAGATGAGAATTGGAAAATTTCCAAGATAATAGCAGTAGAAGACCCTGGAAGTTTTGAATTTGGCAGGAGATGTAAAAAGAAAAAAAAAAAAGAAAAAAAAAAAAAGAGAGAGGGAAGACAAAAAGCCCCGCACAACAAAACAAAACAAAAACCACACTGCTGTGTGTACTTCATTTAAAATACACAGTAGAAGGAGAGGATTTAATTTGGAAATTTAAACATCTGAGAATAAATTCATTTACTATTCTTGAACAGATTATATCTCTGCCTTTTCTACAAGATGTGTTTTACACACTTATTCATACACACGAAGGAAGAAGCTTGGTCGGTGCCTCTACGCCCATTAATTGTGTAATTCCCCACAGCACAGTGAAGGCAGCTGTAAGGGCTCCTTGCATCATTAAAGACCCATAGGACCGGGCCCATCTTTTGTTACGGATGTTGAGATTGAGATCACTGTAACGAGAAACTTTCACAACTTTCAAAATACTGAGAAACAAGTATTTCATCTTAGATTTCACCCCTGAAGTCCGTCATTACCAGTTAACTAACCATTCCCTCTAAAGAGAGCCCACAAAGCAAAAGTATATTTTCAGACATTCAAGAGGCTGTCAACGTGACACCCAGTCTTCCAGGCAAATTCATTAGGCCAGAATTAAATACTTACTGTGGAGGAAAATATAGGAAGAGAAACTTCAGCCTTTGTCACCCATACTTTTGTTAACCTAGACTTTGCCAGATTTGCCGCATGTCACAACCGGTGCTTGCCGGGGCCATTGAGGCAACAGGAATGCATTTGCTTTGTGAAGTAGTTTCCGCTTGCATGTGACAAAGCAGCTAGCTGGCTAGTCAGCCCCAGTCAGTGTCTATTTATGGCAAAATGTCAAAAAAGAATGTCCTGCATTTGTGGCTCAACAATAATGAACATGGCTAAATCTGAAAATGAACAAAGGGAAGTGAACAGCTTTTTAAATCCTGAAGAACATTCGATTCTTGGTGTCCTTTTTGTCCCGATTGTTTGGGCTGAAGGCTATGAAAGGACCACCTGTTGGGCTGCCATTTTGGGATTGTGCTAAATGCAGGGATTGCATGAAAGAACACTTTCCAAAATAACCTGGTATTATTATTCACTTATTTTATAGTAAATCTGCATTCAGAACCTGCAGGAAAGTATAAGGCTTTTTTTTCTAAGTGAAATTTAAAGCTGTAAGTTCTCTATAAACACACTTACTGTGGATGCATGATTTTATAGTGACAATCATGATTTTTTAAAAGGAGCTCAATTAAGCCTTTGATACTGCAATAAGTTCCTCTGTAATAGAAAACTAACCTTGTGAAGTAATAAGATGAAGATGT
The DNA here is from genome assembly GCF_030490865.1 of Poecile atricapillus. NCBI lineage: Eukaryota > Metazoa > Chordata > Aves > Passeriformes > Paridae > Poecile > Poecile atricapillus. The sequence goes on along the minus strand of NC_081249.1, from coordinate 156,678,811 downwards.
GATTAAGTTATGAAGGACTGAGTAACTCTGAGGATTAATTTAGCAAGGACCACTTGCACAAAAATGTAACTTAGGTATTTATTTTGCTCCTGGCACAAACTTGAAATTTTTAGTGAAGGCAATTATTTTTAATATCCATGAGAATGTTCTTGGATGTAATTTGCTTTTGCTCAAAGACTGCACTGAATTATGCTAGAATCTTACTGAATTTTGAGAAAGTTTACTATAAACTGGTATAAACATTTTATTTAAAAATATAAAAGTAGTATTCAGTTTTCTATGGATCTTTTTTTTTGCACGGTCAAATGATAATGATTAGTTACATAGTAAAATCAAGAGAAATGTTGCCTAAATTAAAAAAAAAAAAGAAAGAATAATTTTTGTTTTATAAACATCATCCAGCTGTAAGTTTTGAAGTTGAGATATTCACACATAGAAACTTCCACCTGTTTGCAATAAACACACCCACTAATGTATTAACAAAGCAAACCTTTCTGTGGCTCTTGAATAACCTCTCTTTAGAGCCAATGTTAATAACATGCAGAAGAGCAAAGAACAAATGTGTTTTCCAAAATGTTTTCTTTTTACACCCATGATGAATTCTGAAGATTTTTACATAGCGTCCCATATATTATTTTTTTCTTAAATATAGATGCCAATGTAAATTTATTGACACATGTAGGGTATTTATGAGGAGGAGCAATGAGCCTTCTCTGTGGGTATCTGAACTTACATTCCCATCTCAAGCTACACAACACATATTTTGAAAAGCTTTATATGAATTGTATCTGTCTTCATGATTGGAGCTGCTTTACGAAATTAATTGGAGGGATAGCAGACAGGGTTTTCTACATGAGTAGCTGGATATATTTCCACCTGCTTTCACCAGTTTCAAGCACAAAAGTTATAACTAAAACTCAGGCAGTAAATCTCTTGTGTTTTGCTTACTTTTCATCCTCAGAAAATTAAAGGCAGTTGTATGGCTGAAAACAAGCCATAAATATATTAGTGTAGGTAAAAGAGAGATCTTGTTTCCTAGGAACCTCCTGCATATCTTAAAATAGCAGAAACTGAGCTTAATGTACGTCCATTTTTGCAAGTTAGAACAGGATTTTAAATATATCACAATCGGTTAAAATGACTCTTAGAAAATGATTATTTTGTTGGTCAAAAAAAACTGCTATTCAAGCAGATTTTTACATGTGGATTGAACCATATTTCATCCATTAGAGAAGAATGAGATTTTATGACTGTCAGTTCAGAAGGGGAAAAGGTGAGGTGGAACAGTGTACAATGCACAAGTATGAATTAGTGTCTAGGTTTATTGTTCACTGTGCAGTAAATGGTATGTACTACACACAGCTATTCTATTAGAGAATTATGGAAACTGAAGCTAGCGACCAAAAATTACTTATGTCTGAATAAAAACATGTATCTTTGGGAGAGAGACAATATGTTTGGAACCCCGAGGGTTAATGAGAGGTAAACTGGTAAAGGGGGGAGAGGAGATAAGGGAAAAAACAGGAGCTGAATAGATTAAAGAAGTGATTCAGTGGGAAGCATTGTTGATCACAGCTAGGTGTCAGAAGCAAACTAGAAAAATGGGAAATGCTTTAACATTGTCAGGAAAATAATATTAAAAAAAAGAACTTAAACCACATAGTAATAAGAAAATAAGAAATAATAAAAGGCTTTCAGGCTTTCTTTGTTATGCATCAATGAAAAATAGTGCAAGCAAGCAAGAAAGAAAGCACTGAAATGGAACCTCTCCGAAGGTATCTTGGGGAGAGGGGCTCATTGTCCCATTCTTTTCACATCAAGAATTTAATTTTGCATTCTCTTTGTCTGTCTTGAGATATACTTGCTGTTATTCTACACTGGTTACTTTTTTTCCTTTTCATCCACTTAGGTAGCCTACACTGGCAGAGAGAGCCAGAATGGGAAAAATCTAGCCACGAATTAAATCCTGCTGTCCCCGGCCAATGTGATTCTTGAATAAAGTTTGAACTGCACTCAAATGCAGAGTGGCATCCTCTTTCCTGAATACTAGAGGGAACTGCAGTTCTTCAATTTCCCTCATTTTCCGTTCCCATTTTAACATCTGTTTTTAAAGAGAAATTACACGTCCGTAGCATCCAGATTTCATTATACCCCTGCTACACAGGATGCAGATATACCTTACAGAACTTGATTATCCACACTTCACTTTAGCAACTTCTACAAAAAGGCACTGACTTATATTGTCCCTCTGAAAAGACCTACAGTAAAATGTTATTAGCAGAAATGAAAAAAAAACCCAAAAGCTATTTGCTTTTTAGTGCCAGGGACATTCCGGTTCTTATGTACGTCAACTGTTTACACCCATCCCCCATGAATTCCTAAGACAGTTTCTCTTATATTAAGCTTCCTTTTGGTGCCCATAGCAACACCATCTAGTACTGAAATGTTCCTGCAGGGTTTGCAGGAGTCCTTTCAAAGCAAGATGCTGATTCTGCAGTTATTGCACACCCAGCTACTTGTATCAGATTCATAGTCTGAATCCTCAACAGCACATGGAAGGCAATCCTTGTGGCCACTGACTGTCCTCATCATCAGGGACAAACATGCCATGTATGTTTTGGTTTATTTGGATTTTCTCCCCAAAGCCAACTTGAGTTTTTTTGAGTTTTGAGTCTACTTAACTGTTTGAAGAAATGGAAGAAGGGGGTGGGTCTTGCAATTTGAGATGATTCCGCTATTTTATTTCCATTTATCTGTCTCTAAACATGCAACTGACATGCAAATTGATCTATGCCCTCTTGTATGTAGCTTGGGAGACACTTTTTGATCTTAGGACAATGGTGAGGAGGCAGAAAACGTACACTTGGTTAAGAACCAAACGGGGAGAAGTTCATGGGATGTCCCAATGGCTGGCTCCTGCAGCTGAGGAACTTCTACCAGAGCTAATGTGCTGGGAGCCCAGTTCCTTTGGGACACGTGGTAGGGGTCAGAGTCAGCTCCACTGCGCTGGAACTCGGCAGAAACCACAGATGTACATGGTGGGGCAAAAGGGAAGGGCCTGTGTCACTGCCACTGCCCTCTCTACCTGTGTGCATGGGGATTGAGGAGGCTCTGAAACAGCTGTGTGAGCCTGTCAGCCTCCATGCCTTGTCCCTGCATGCTGGACACGTCAGCAGATTTCCACTGCAATGCAGAAGGCTGAGGAGGTACCCCAAGGTGTGCTCGGAGCCTCAGAGCCCCCTGTTCCACATCGTCAGGCTGAAAAGAAATGATGCTGCTTTCAACCACCAGAGTCATGCCCACTGTCAGTACCACTCATTTATAGGATTTTGGCTAAAAAAATGGAAAGGATCAGGGTAGTGACAATATGCACTTTATTCATTCACTTTGAAAACTGTGTTTCATTTAAATTCTGTGTTGTGCCATGCTGCGTGCTAGAAAATGTACCCTAGGATATTTTTAAAGCTATGAAAGTTCAGTAAATGGAGACTTCTCCGCAGGACTCAGCTATTAAATCTTTGCTGGAAAGTGGGAGCCACGTCCATTAAAAAAATCATATTCTGGTAAGACTAATCACATCTTTGTACTACTAAAGTATGCTTGAATTCAGATGTTAATCGCATAAATATTTGCCAGTTATACATTGTGTAGAACAAACGCCACAGTTTGGCAGAGTTAAATACCCCCTTATCTCTGAAGTTATCTTGAGAACATGGAAATATTTGGGACATGTGTTCAGGGTGAAGGCGGAGCACCCGCCACGGTGAGGCAAAAACAATCCCTTCCCTTGCCATCACTTCTCGAGAGCAGAGTTCACCTGGAGTGCAGCTGCACGGACCCTGTGCTGTGCATGGCAGTGCAGGCTGAGCTCTGCTCCCTGCTCTGAGCACACCAGCAGTGCCCCAAGGAGGGCATGGATGCTGCTGGTGGATATAATATGGAGATATTGTAAAATACAGCGTTTGGCTTTTGTACAGAAAGTGGGCAAGGGGTGGTAAAGCTGCCTCAGCCCTGCTGGTGCTCTGAGAGATGCCTGATGTGTGGTGGTAAGGAATCTGAGTCAGGTGTGCAGCAGGCTTGTGCTCAGAATGGAAAAACAAGGCCTGGTAATGGGGATAGCTTGAAACTCCTTTGGAGGAGATGGGCCAGAAATCACCCTCCTCTGAGTTGGCTTTAGCAGTCATTCCAGAGCAGGAGCTAAGCTGTACAGTATCTGGAGGTGCAGAATGCACACATTTCTTCCTTGCAACCTTCACAGGTACTGTGAAAAAGGTGTAATTCTGAATAACTAAGAATTTGATTCAAAGTTTAATTTTGAATTTGCTGTTCATTAAAAAATAATAGATATTTTATGAGTCAAATACCCTTTTCAACTCACAAGGAGCTGTGAATTACTTCTAACATTACTTTTGGGCAATCATATTTTTATCCAATATCATTCTTCCTACCCAGCATTAATTCCCCATTCCTGACAATTAACTCCTTGTATGGTCATTTCTATATTGCCTTGAGCAAAATCAAGATCTCAGGAAACTGCCTTTGTTTCAAGGCTGGCAATCTGGTAAGCATTTCTAGCCCATTGGACAGCTTCTTCCACCCTTCTGGGAATACAGCTCGTGCAGAGGAAAACAGAATTGGGGGTAGTATCGTCTGCGCTGCAGGAAGAGAGGATTACAGTGGGGAGGAAAGGATGAATTTGCAGCCCAGCATGGATCTGGCAGGATTTATTTGGTAATTTGATCAAGAAGTGCTACATTAAAATTTCTATACTGGACAGGGTCAGAGCACAAGGTTGCAGTTAGAGGTAGCATCCAAACATACCAAATTGCTCGATCCCAGCTGGCACGAACAGGACAGGAGTTTGAAAAAAGAGAGATAAAAAATCTGGACCAGTACATTTGTTTATAAACACAAGGGCTAGAAATAGCACTTTTACAATTGGTTTATACTGAATCTTAGGGTATCATCCTGGGTGGGGTTTTGCATTTGTTTATTTGGTTTTCTGTACTCATCTCTTTTTAGGGAGTGTTTCTTTTATGCAAAGGAGTCCTGATGCTACACTAACCTTGAGAAAAAAACATTTCTGTTGTGATGGATTTCAAGTAAAAACTGCAATCTGCAAGAATTTTCTTCCATTTCGTAAGAAAATGTCTGCTGAGAAGATGCATTAATCCTGTAATGTTTACAAAATATCCAGTTCACATCAGTCTGCATCTTCCTTGTATTTGTTTGCTATTTAGATTTCAGAAAGATCCAAGATGTGGGGTCCAATTCATAATTTCATTAATTCTGGTTTATGCTTGTATAAATCCCTTGCTTCTGAGTTATTTTAAATTCTTTTGGGTTAATTTAAATTAGTAAAAAACACACTTAAGACATATGCTGCCTCTTTCTGAATGTCTAGAAAGTTCCTGGGAAAACTCACAATTAATTTTTTCTCAATATAGTTTCTAATGATAATAATAAATCACATGCAATGCTGTCTGTGTGCATGTGTGGCAATGCATACTTTAGTTAAAAAAAAACAAAAAACAGAAATAAATAAAGAGAAGAAAAAATACTAAATGCAGGAATTTCTGTGTCTCTCAGGTTGTTCTCACTGCTTAATCTTGTCCCAGGTCTTAGTCCAGACTTGTAGTCTGTGTTTCTTGCAAGGGAGATCCTAGTCTCCCTTCCAAAAAACTGTTTTGCTACATGTAGCTGCTAATGAGAGGAAATCTGGGCTTGTGCCCAGCCATCGTTACCTTTAAAAAATTCTCTCCTCTGATAGTCAGAATCAATATTTACCAAGTCAAGAAATGCCACTCCTCATCTGAACACCCTGAATGCTTGTACCCAGTCATAACCCATCCCTTTGTTGTCATTTTGCTCTGTTGAACGAACACAGGTTCTTTCCCTAGAATTATGAAAAATCATAATTGTTGATAACAGAAGTTATTTTTTAACAACTAAAGCAGTAGTCAGGTATCTGATAGAGAAGTTTGAAGAATGAAACATAGTTAATTTAAGAGAAATTATTAATTTCATCCCCTGAAACTATAGAAACTGTGCAGATTAGCTGCTTTTAATCCCATTTAACTACGGCTCCCCATTTCATTCTTCTAATCTTTCCTCACAAAAACATCCTTCCAACTTCTCAGTCATGTTTTCTATCCTCCTTGGAATTTCACTCTATTTGTCTACATATTTTGAGCATAAAGAGAGGCCCATGGAGAATGCAGGATTCTAGGAGGGATTCTGTCACCATTGTGCTAAATCCGTAATTAAAAAGGGTTAAAGTTAATATATTTAAGCTACAACAGCGAAAGCACTTGATCACACATGACAACAGAAGTATTTATAATTATAATGATTGTCTTACCTCTCAAATGGTCAGACTTAGAGTGTTTAATCTGTATAGATTTGTTTTCTATAATGAAGATTTTAAGGACATTTCCAGCACAGTGCAATTTTCGCTTGAATTGTGGTAAGTGAACTATTTTTAAAGGGCTTAAAAAACCTTGATTTTGGTCTGCAAATAACAACCTCCCTCCTATCCACATTCACTTTAACACTGTTCTTTCTATCTCAGTGTAGCAGCACCCCTATGTTACAGCAGCACCCTCCGTATGCAGCCACAGAGCAGGCAGGATGATGCACAGTAGGAACCACAGCTGCAAATAAAATTTCCAAAACATTTTTCTGCACTTCTACTGAGATGCTTAAATAACACAGTTGTGATGAGGAAAACCCACATGTTCAATCCATCAAGCATTAACTGAATGCAAACAGAATTTGCTTGTGTAAATTTTATTATTTAAACATTCTCTAAACTGTGTTGAAAAAAGCCCAGCTGTGTACAGGAACCCCAAAGCTGTTGACTGCCAGGGTGTAATACTACACTCTGAGACACCAGAGATCACAGTTATATGACCATAATGTCCTTGTTTATTACTTTTCTGACCTAAAACTGAAGCTGAGAATAATTTTAAATTCAAGAGCAACATTCATGCCACTGATGTGCATGAACACACTGCCTTGGAACCCCTCTCATGCATTGGGACCCCAACAGGGTAATGACAGTTCCCACCTTACAAAAGTCTCTGATCTGAAAGGCTTTCCCCAGGCAAAATTTCTCAGTACTTGGCATTGTCAGACTCATGGGCGTGGGGCTCAGGAAGTTTGGGGGTGATTTTTGGTTTTTGGTTTTCTTTGGGGAGTGAGCTTGTGGTGGTTTTTAGTAGAGTTTTTGTTAGTTTTTTTTTTGGTTTTTTTTTTGTTTTGCAGAGGTTTTTTTTGTTTGTTTGTTTTATTTTGGTGGTTTTTGGTTGGTTGGTTAGTTTAGGTTTTGAGGTTGGTTTTTTTTGTGGGGGGGAGGGGGGTGCTTTTTTTGTTGTTTGGGGCTGGTTTGGGGTTCTTTTCCCAGCCATTGATGCTATGGAATTAATCCAAACCAGCTAACTTGTGAAAATAAATCGTGTTCTCTCCAAAGACTAATTTAGTGGCACAAAGCACATATGCATGTGTACCTTACCCCACCCAGACACACCTGCACAATTACACACACACACACATACATTTACATGAGTAGATTAACTCCATCTAAAAATTAATTACTTATCTGTATGCACACGTGTTATTAAGATTTATAAAGACTATGCATAGATTTAGCTACAGGTTCTCCTTAGTTTTCTAAAAAATTTGAATCCAAATATGGTCCTGATGCTTTTCATCCCTCTGCTCTTTACCTACACACCACCAGCATGTGATGTTCATTTGTATACGGTACAGACAGGTGTCAGGGGAAGATGTATACAGACACATCAATCTATGTATCTGTATATGACCGTCATGCATTATTTATAAAATGAGTTTATTGCATATACAAACAATAATTATTCTAAACATGCAATTATATATCCATATTTGTACGTCTATATAGATTTTTTTGTCCTTAATGGAAAACTTGAACTGCAAGCAGCCATGTCAGAACTCAGATGGTTAACATTCACTTCTTGCTGTTTTATTGCATATTACTGTGCGCTCCTGAGCAGCAGGAGCAGATTCAGGCAATTACAATCAAGTCAGGGCACACGCCGTGGCTGAGCAACACGATCATGATGAGGATACTGATGAGGCACTTATCGAAAACCCCACATCATCCACACTCATCAGCCACAACATGTCACCCCAAATGAGGCATCAGCTGCCTTGAAATGGCTCATTGCACACTGTTTACAGCTTTCTTTGGACCCACTTTTGATTTTGCGGTCAGGACTTAGTTCAAACAGCAGCTGACTGGCACTGGCAAGCCTCGGGATTCAGCAGAGCTGACTTCCCAGGAGTCGGGAGTGTTTTGACATGGGGCCTGACCAACGGAGAGGAAAGGTCCCAGTTCAGCCCCTCCAAACATCAGTCCCTCTGAGAGTGGGAGGATGAGTTATTTCAGAAGAGTTTGAAATCAGAAGAGGAGGAGCAGCACTATAGAGGAGAAAAACAAACAAACAAACAAACAAACAGCCCCACAACGCTTTCAGCAAAGGTATTTTTTATTTCCTGCCTCCACCTTAACAAGCAACCAGTAAAGAAAAATCTGGCAGAAACATTTCAGACCAGATCCCTGTCATTTCTGGGACCCCTTGAGTCACTTTGATGGCATGAAAGGGTCTTTAAAGTGGAGGCACAAGTCATGGGCTGTCTATTCAAAACTGTGTGAGACTTGCTCTAAACTGCTTAGAAAACTTTTCCTGAGCTGCAAACGCTTGGATCACTTGGATTCAGGGAGACCTTTCTTTCTTATTTAGTTATTTCTCCATAAAGCAAGCAAACAAGAAAGAAGGAGCGAGGAAGGATGAGAACACATTAATGGTTCCTTGGGATCAGCCCCCTGCTTGAATGAGGGTCAGGGATGAGCCAAAAAGGAACAGCTCCAAAACAGAGAGACAGAGAGAGACTCCCTCCAGCCAGCTGATGGGCACTCAAAAGAGGGATTTAGAGACTTACTGGAATAGCAAAGACCACATCCAGACCCTTGCCTAAATCAAGTGGAGTGAGAGCTCTGATTGGTTACTGCTGCAGAGCATCACCCTGGGCTGAGCTGGAGCGGAGATGCTTTCTCCTGCCACCACTGCACCGAAACAGATATTTCTGCAGCACAGATTAGAACTAATTTGTTTTGACAAATAGAGATTTTTCTGCTGAGAAAGTGCTGTGTCATGGAGTCCCCGACACTCTGCCAAAGAGAGGTGAAATGACCTCAGGGTGAATAGAAATCCAGTCCTTGAACTTCAGATGTTAGCTGACGAAAACATGTACTAATCAATTATTGTCAGCTCATATCAGTTTATGTGAGAGAACTGGAAAAAAAAAAGCAGCTGTTTTACTTTATCCTTCTTTCTTTTGTATCTCACAGTAGCTAATGAAATTATTTTATTCATTAAAGACAAAGATCAAAATCCCCAGACAATTGGCTTCTATACCAATTAAAAATCTTGTTTTACAAATAGACAAGCTTATGAACTGAAAGCTGTTTCACATGATCTTCCAGGGCCATCTTAGGATTGTAAAGCAAATATATTCTCTTCTGAGTTTTCAATTGAGGTGTAAGATTTTATATATACATATATGTAGTTATCTTCATGGTTACAGTCTGCCTTAATAGTTCTCAAATTCTATAAGGCAGCACATTCCCTCTGGATACCAAATTGTAGCAGCATATTGCATTGTGAAAACATTTGAAGCAAAAATAGAGGATCCATAAAGGTTTTCCTACATTTATGTTCGAGGGTTTGTTTTTTTTTTGTTTGCTGCTTTAATTTCTACCCCATGTTGCCCAATGCTTTTTCTCTTAGGGACAGATTCTTTCTGTTGCTTACAGAGATTTTATTTACTGCTAAATAGGGGAAAAATATTTTCTAAAAAGACAAAATAGATGGTCCTAGGAGGGAGAGAAAATAATCTGTACCATCCTTTTATCAGTCTAATTTTTTGAGACCTTTTCCTTTTTTTCTCCCCAAGGTTACCAAATTCCTAGACAAGTCCCAACCCCACTACTACCCTCAGAATAGCTTTAACTTATTGTTAGGACTCCTATCATGCTATCTTCTCCGTGGTGCTCAGCAATATGAGCAGGAGGAGGAGGTAAGAGCATGCATGCGTTAGGATGTCACAGCATAAAATCCCTGAAAACTGCTTGACCGAAATAAAATTGAGCTGCTCGGCACAGCGCTGCAAAGACACGAAACTCTGTGTGAATGATGCTAGATAAGAACTGAAGCACCGGTGGTAAAGCATCCTAATTACAAACCTGCGGTGCGGGCGGAATAATGGACAGAGAGGCAGCTCTTGTAGCTGTGTAAAAAGGAGTGGAAGTTTGCGTTTTGGTGGCTGTATCTTGAATTGAAAGCGGGGGCGGGGGGGGGGGGGAGGGAGGTGAAAGAGAGAGTAAGAGACCGTGTGCGTGTGTGTGTGTGTGTGTGTGTGTGTGTGTGTGTGTGTGTGTGTGTGTGTGTGTGTAAAGAACAGTTTTTGGGTCATCATCTTACGCTCTTTGTGATGCACATTCTAATTTAGGCAAAAGGGATGCATCTTTCAAATGCAGATCATGTTTGCATTAGAAGAGCAATGAGAACACTTGTCACTTTCAGAACATTTATGTGCTAGAAGTACTGTTAGCAGAAGAGCAGTTTAGATAAATTCAAGACTTTTTTTTGCTGATCACAAACATTAAGCTTCACACCTGAAACCCTCAACCCCCTGCTGTGCTCTAATCCTAGCACCATTCACCCTTAGAGACTCAAAGTGCTGTGCCACTGCTCTCAAACATTTGATTGCCCTTACTTTGAATGCCACCACCTGCAAAAATGCCTTTTTATTCCCTTTGAGCCTCTTGAGAAGGAAGTAAAAATGATAATTCATGACAAACATTAATTAATTGTTTACAAGATGATCTTTTCTTTTTCTAACTTCTGTTCAGCAGACATGTTGAGCTGCAAGACTCCACGCTTGATGCCAGAGCTTGTCAAGAGGTCTGCATTGTTGTTTATCAGTCAGGCATAGGATAGACTGCAGGTCATTGTTTCTGCAGTTCAAGTAGGACTGTCTAGCTCTTGTTTGAAGAATGGAAGTGCCATGCATGAGTTACCCAGCATAAAAGAACTACCGGTTCTAAGAAGGAACGGGGATTTAGCTTCTACTGCAGAGTAAATAAACATTTTTCACCATCTCTCGCTCCATGTGATTTTGGAAAGGTCAAGAGGTGCCATTACAGTATTTTAAAAGCTTCAAATTATGTTTAAATAACGTATCACTAAACTCAGAGAAATCTTATCAGAATTTAGGAACCTATTGTCGTACTTTTAGTTCTTGAATTCACCATCAGAGGAAGACGTATTTTGAAAGGAATGTGCTGTTGTTAGGAAGGCTGAGATTACTCAAGGCTCGGACATAGCTTCTCCCTCAAGCTAAAGCATAAACCCTTCCCCCCAGCAAAGATTTAACTGAGTCCCGAAATTCAAAAATTAGATTGACCAAAAATGTTACAGTTTTAATAAACGACACAAGCATCTCAATGAAAGGCTAAAAGAAAAAAAGAATACAGTCCCTTAAAATAATTTAAAAACAATGCCACCAAAATATTGAAATCTGCGCAGCAAAATTTCTTTCACAGAATTATGCTTATGCTGCTAAATGTGAGTAAACAGGTCTGGAAAGGAACTAAGCTGCCATAACCTGGCTGAATACATTATAAAGTGTGATGACCAGCACTTTTACACATCAGACCTTTTATTTTTCTTTTAATTTTTTTTTTTTTGTAATATATATAACCATATGTTTATTTACACAGATGTAAGCACACATCTTGGAAATGTTGCTCTGAATCTCTTGGAAAAAAACCCAAACAATTCCAAGAACTTTAAACCGCATCAAAAGTCTGGCAAAAAAAAGGTAAAGAGAGTGAAAGGTCTTACTTGTAGGAAGTGTACAGTAATATAGCTTCTCGCTGAACTCTGGTTTCCACATTCCAAATTAGGAGCCCTTAGATCACGGCTGCAAGGCTAAAAATCAATGATATTTTCTGAGTCAATACTAAGGGTTGCACTTAACAGACGTGGAGACTAATAAGGTATGCAGAAGGAGTAAAAGCAGTGCACAAAAAATTCAGGCCTTCGTCTTGGCGACGATCCAGCACAATGATGTTTCAACCAGATTTGAAAAAAAAAAATAAAAAAATCAATAACATCTGTGGTATAATGGTTAATTAAAGAAGCTCTTCAGCAAAGCTCAAGATGAGAGGCTCGGCCTGAAATTCAGACAGCTGAAGCTTGATTATCAGGAAAGAATGCTTTTTTAGCTATGAGTGGATAGGCCAAAAGCTGCAATGTGTGGAAATGGGAGAAAAATTGCTTTTATTTTAACTTTCTTTAAGTAATCAATACATGGTTTTCACCTGCATTAGGCGCTGTTCAGAGCAAAAGCCTCTTTCTATACATCTATATAAATATAACCCATTCTGTCTGGAATCTATAGATTTAAGAAAACCCAGCAAAGATAAGCAGATTGGTTGCCCAATTCTAATTCACAAATTCTCCACTTTCCCTCCCCAGCGCTTGTGGCTGTGCCTTATGTACAAAATCTATCTTATGGCAGATCCCTTCAGCTGCATTGCCTTTTGATTTTGTTTAATTTTAAAGGCCTCAGCCGTTTAAAGATCATTCCTGAAAGAATATTATCAAAGACTGAATATTAAAGCATGAAATCTGCAGAAACCAGATAATTCTACTGTCAACTTCTGAGTCTTTCTATCCTCCTCTTTTTTTTTTTTTGTCATCTCTATCTAAAATATATATGCAGAGATTTACAGCCAGAAGGGACTACCTTAATCCATGCCGTGTGTGATACTGGACAGAGGTTTCCAGCTAGTAATTCCTGTGGATTGTCTTAGAGGATTTCTTGTTTAGAGATTTCATGTAACAGAAAATCTACTCTATCTCTTGGAAAGCTTTTCTGAAAGTTAATTAGCATTATCATAAAACTACCTAATATTTTAGCCTGAATATTTCCTACCTACTTGTGTCTTGGTCTGCAAAGTTCAAGAGCTCTGGGCTATCAGAAATCATTTTTCTGTAGAAATTACTGATCATAGTCATGCCTGGTCTTCATCTTCTTCTGGTAAACTGGAAAAGATGGTACCTCTTTACACTCTTACAGACAGACTTTCTTAATGTAGACAGATTTCAAAGATTTTTTTCATGTAACTCCTTTCAACTTCAGGCTCTTTTTCAAGGGCAAATAGACAAAACCCCCCTCTTCTTTCAGTGGCAATGTCACTAATGCTTAACTTCAGGGCTCCGCCTTCTACTTAGTTTTTCCCCATCGATCCATCCAAAAACTTCCCAGCTGCGAACTCCCTCACTAAGAGCTCAATTATTTTAGCTCCAATTATATCAAGCCTTTTCTCCAAAATGCATGTCCCTTCCTTAAGTACAAGGGCAACATTCCTTCATCCACAAGGTGAAAATAACTTGTATTTGAACATGCTATAACAAAACCTGTTAGAGTACAGCTCTGCAATTAAAACAACCCTTTCATTCTGCAATGCTAAACAAAACACCTCCCACATATTAAAACTTTAAGGAAAATAATATTCTATTTTTCAGGAAATTCCAAAATGTGATTCAAACAGACAGCCAAAATTTTTTTAACTTACCTAACAGATCAAGTTTCAGGTAGAAAAATTTTGTTGGGTTAAAATTATTTATTTAAATTATTTAAACATTTAAGTCAAATTTTTATGTTAAACTAACGTGGTGTCTGTTTATGCACTGCTTCTTAAAATGCACATTAAATTAACTATTAAGACCTGTTCAAAAATGTTTTAAAATGTTCTTTCAACACTAGGAAACACAGTGTTTCCTTTCTTTTTGCTGGGTGCAATCTCTTGAAAGCATTACTTTCTCCAGTCTTTACAAATCTAAGCGAAGCAACATTGCTCATTAAAAGATATTAAAATAAATTAGTTTAATTCATAATAATGAGAATCTAAGAAGGCAAGTCTTTGTTTTTTAATTTTAAGCCACAATGTAAGAGTAGAATGAAATCAGTAGTTCTGTTAACTAAGAAATTTCAGGGCTGGGCTTCCCAAAACAATCAGGATCAATTTACTTACACATCCATTTAAATCAATGTTAGCTTTATGGCTGTTTTCAAAGGGAGCAGACCGAAGTCAAGAGAGAGTGCAAAGTAAAATCCTGCCCCCTCAAACTTTCTGTCAGAATTCTTCAGATTCCTCTGGAGTTCAAGTGGAATTTTCCTCAGCAAACAGCATACCCAGTGCAAAGATCTTTTATGTCATCAGCACTGAAGAAATGAAAACATCAGCAAGTACATATTTGGAAATATAACTGCATTCACAGTCAAGACCAAAGGAGGCAAACATCATTAAAAAATGGCTGCACCTGATTTACTCCATGTGAGATGATGGCCATCGGTGCATTTTGTTGTATGTGGCAAACTTAATTTAGCACACCAAATTTTCCCTGAATGAAGTTTTATTTGATATCCATATATGACATCCAAAAACCACATGACAGTATTTTCCTTTTGGGCAAGAAACTCCCCATCCCCTCAAGACATATTGCAAAGCATCACATTAACTGTTCTCTGCCATGATTACAAGCTCCTGCAGGCACTGGACCAATTCCAATTGCCCTGTCTCACACAAGGTGAGAAAATCACTGGCAAAGCCTCCTTGTTCTCCCACAGCCTCCAAAAGAGCCAACCACTCCATTAATAAAATAGTTCTGCCTTGTAGACCTCCTCACATGAATTGACAGCTCTCCAATCTACAGCAGCCCCCAGTGAGATCCCTTGCAAGGGTCATCTGAGCAGGCAGTCTGCCAAGAGATGACACACTGAAATGGTGTCACTTTTAAACCCAGCTTTAATAATGATCTGGCATTCAGCTAGGTCCATCAGCCCTACTTCCCACAGTTCCATTTAGGTAATCAAGTAGCTCATTATTATTTGGCATGACTCGTGCATACTCATTGCTCCAGGCAGAATTCCTCCCAAAAAGGAGTAGGGCCCCTATCCAGATGAATGGTGGCTTTTAGGGCTGCAAGAGCAGGCAGTGGGCCCAGCACTGGGCTAAGGATCTGAAGCAGTCATGTTGGCATTGCTCTCAGGATCATGTAGAAGGCCCAGGAGCCAGATATCCAGCTGAGAAACTGAGTTGGCATGAAATTTGTATTCATCCACACCGACTGAAGTGTGCCAATAGACAGCCTTGAACTTCCCTGACCTTTGTGGACTCTCCAACAGGACCTCAACACCAAAGAGGATGTTCCGTTCCCCTCCTTTCTCTCAGCATGTGTCAGTGGACTGTGGCGTGTAATTGGTTTCTCTGAGACCAAAGAGCAACTACAAATGTGCATTGTAGTGGTTAGCCCAGCCTTCAGGCAGGGATTGCTCTCCTCTGCTTGCTTTGGTCTGAGCAGAGACATGCTTGTGTTTTCTCTTCCCTCTTTCAGCTGAAGATGCCATGACAGATCTTTGTATCTAAAGGAGAAACAACTGGACTGGGATGATCGTGAAATTCCAATGTGTTTTTGGTTTGATGTTTTCCTCCTGTATGCTAAGAGCAGGTGTGCCAAAGGAACACTTCTGACTGGAATTAACAAAAGAGATAATTTTCAGTTATACTCTACAGTTCAGCCTCTGAAGTCTAACCAGCAATACATGATTCAGTGTGAGATTCTCCCACACTGCTCCAAACATGCACACATTGATATGAACATACTTCTGCAAAGTCTGAAGCAACAGAGCAGCTGGCAAAATCAAGAATTAACAGACAAACTGCATTCCAAAAGAGCTCTTACTCAACAGCCTCTCTTTAACAACACTGAGAGCCACATGCCACACTGATAAAAGATACCTATTTCTTCCTGTTGTTTTCTTACCTCTGTTTTGAATTCTGAAAGTTTTCATACTTAGGTGTTTTGGAGAACATTGTATAGACTGCAGTGCAACAAATGACAGATAAAAGCTGATAGAAGTGATAGTTTAAATCAGATCTACCTGAGTTAGAAGAGCAGTCAAGTAATGGATCTCTTTATACAAATGAATCCAAAATGCAGAGGTTTCAGTTTAGAGAATGTCTGATTCATCTATGCACCAATTCATATATCCAGACTGATGATGTCACCCCCCACCATCAGAAAAAACACAGCAAGAGGCAGACCTCTGGTATCTTTGCAGAAATTCACTCTTTTGACTTCTGGGTTTACAATTAAATAAATGAGAGCAGAATCTAGCCCATGAAACCATAAACTCAGCTGCTCTCAGGCAGTGTCTTAGAATTCACTATTAATATCAGTACTGAGAGCTATTCTGATTACAATTGCAAAAGAATATTTTATATCCACTTTTACTGTCTTATTCAAATACAGGAAATGAGTCAACCTCCAACGAACAGAAAAACCAGTCAGAAGAATTGAAGAGTCACATTATTCAGCATCCAGCTTTGAAGTGAAGGAAAGGAAAACTGATTCCTGCAAATAATCTGCAAGTGGAACTGTTAACATATTGCTAAAGGTCATATCCACAGACTCTCGATTCAGTGGTTTCAGTTGTTCTCTTCAAAGCACACATAGTCATGTGGATACCCTACTTCACTAAATGCCAAATGAGAGCAAAAACTACTGAACAAAAAGTGTCTAGCAAAGTCTTCAAGAAGTAATTCACCATGAAGTAACTTGGATGAAAAAAAGTGAGGCTGATACCTGCAATTTGTGTCCTTAAGTATTTCTGCCCAATGCTAACCATAATTCTATTAAATTTGGGATTTTTGAGCATTAGCATGTTTTTTATAGTTCCCACTTAAAGATGCATTTTCTATAATAAACATCTAGACCAAATACACTTGTTTCTCACTATAAACCAAGTGTCAAAAATAGAAACCAAATCACTTGTCCTTCCTTGGTGTCAAGGCTTGAGCTGGCTTTTCTCTTGGAGCTCAGGCTCTCTTTTCCTTTAATGGAGTATTACAGACAGTGCTCAAAAAAACAGACACCAGCTAGTTCTACTTTTGTTCCTTATTTTTCATTGAAAGCATGTGCCTTCTAATGCTTTTAAGAAGTGTAGTTCTTCATATCTACATTATGTGCTAGCTTTCATGAATGGGGGAGTGAAGCCAGGGAGGTAAAGACAGATTAAGGACAGGTTGTAAAAGACTACCCAGGACTTTGGATATGGGTGCTTGGTCTGCTGCATGCTTGTAGGGCCATCCACAGCAGAATTTAAACTACCTGAGATACTTTTCTAGAACAGTCACAGCATTAAAAGGAAGGGATGCAAAAGCCAGGAAATGACAAAGAAAGTCTGAGGAATCATCAGGAAATAAACTTAGTGAGGTTCTAGCTGAGGAGCCAGGAACTGTGAAGAGGACCTCCTCCTCTGGGTTTGCATTCAGAAATTGCCACAGCAAGGAAAGAAACAAGTTGCCTTACCTGATTATTTGCTGTTTTATTTTCTTACAGCGACTGCCCTGGAGATATCCCAGAGAGTCAAGTATCTTGCCTGTCCTCTGAAAGAGCAGTGTTCTTGCTCACTGGATTTAGAAAGACATGCTGCCATCTCCTCTCCAGCCAGGCGTGGGAAGGCTGCTCCGTGAGTGAGTGATGGTGCAGCAGAGCCCAAGGTCTGGAGCAAGGTCAGGCACAAAGTTGTGAGCTTCCCATTGGAAAGAGGGGACAAGACTTAAAGGGTGGTCTTTATAAGAGAGAATTTATAGTTATAGTTATTCCATAATGGATAGGAATATTATTTCTAACATTTCACCTCATATATTTTAAAACACTGCCGAAGGGTACTTTGGGACACTACAGAAATCCTTTGGAAAAATGTAAATTACAAACTTGGCTAATTTTCCCTAAACATCAGTGTTGCAGTTATAGTGGGGTGTATCTGGGTCCCTTCTGTAGCTCTCACAAATATTTTACATTTAACAGGAGGAAGACTCAAAAATAACTGACAAATCAAGTGAACAGAAATCAGCAACAATGTGTATTGAACAACCCCCGTAGGTAAATTATAAAATCATTTAGTATGTTAATTGCTTCTAAATGACATCTCAGACTCCAATTATTGAAGTCTGCCTTGTCTCAACAAACCCAGGTTACCAAGGTCATGTTAACTACAGACCTCTTCTGATACCTGAAGTCATTGTATGGTGGATGAGACATATGTCTCCCTTCCTTATTTTTTTTTTTTCCTTTCCATTTTCTTGTCAGGCTTTGGGTATTTTTAACCTAATGGATAATAAAAGCTTTCCCGGTCCATGGGCAGAGAGAAGCCCAAACAAGCTCAGGGCATTTGCAGCTCTTCAGCAGAAATAGGATCATGATTCACCAGGAGAGGGGAAAGGGACAGAGGGCACAGCACAGACTACAGCAGCGAGTGTGTGCATCCTTCTTACCCTCTGGAACCACAGGGCACACCATGGCTGTGCGATGGAGGTGGTGGGGAACCTGTGCTTCACCCATTCAAAGCAGTGATACTGCAGAAGAGCTGAGGCTCAAATACCTTTGTCTGGGGACTGGGTGGGAACTTTGCAGTTCTGTCTCCAGAAGCCTTAGGTTAGCCTACACAGGGACACTCAGGAAAGCTGAATTAACTGAAGAGAGATTTAAAGAAAATGCATTAAGCTACATTAAATCCTTCTCTGCTCTTATCTGTTTTAGTGGTAAAGAAGTATTTTCTGTTTGTTTTTCATTAAACTTAGATTGTCCAAAAAAGGATATTGCCTCTTCCTTAAAACCTTCCCTGCCTTCTTCACTTCAGCCCTAAGACTCCTTTGTTTATTAGTGAATTAGCTCTAGTGTACCTGTATTAAGGCAATGACACAAAATTCACTTCATAACAAAATAGGAATATATCATTACACTAACAGCCAAGGATTTTGAATTGTATATCTGTTTGGCTAAATTAAACCCTAGGTTGTAATAGAATTTAATAGCACATTGATTAGCTATTGCATGAAGATGAACCCACAAATCGTCTGTGTTGCAGCTGAATTAAGGCAAACATGACCTGACACTCAGGGTGTTGTGTCAGTGCTCTCTGTGTTCTGGAGGAGGGGGTTGCTTTCACACAGCAGCCCATCTTTCTGTGTGTCTGAGGGATCCTCAGTGCAGCATGTGTTCATCCACACAGCTGGAGGGGTTCAGATCTTTTGCAGCAAACAACTGATGTGTTGCACACGTGGTCCCAGCACAGCTCGGCTCCCTGAGTTTCCTGCCTCTCATCTGTTTATGTCACTGCCCTATTGTCAATGCCTTTTCTGTTTGTTTGATTATTAGTTTATGTGGGAAGGTGAAGGAAATGGATCTCTGGTTTATTAACATTTTTGAGTCTTTGTTTAAGCATGTCCTCTAAAGTTATGGCCTCTCTTTGAAGGTAAATTATATCTTTTCCAGTTTTAATTAACAGTTCATGAGTGGATAAGCTAAATAGCCATTTAGAACTATGGAAATGTAATTGCTCCACCATCTGGTCAGCTGTAATACTTTATGATGACTATATGAAGAAACAATATTACATTTTTACTACCACTGTAAACCACCATGATGCTTTCAGAGCACATCTGATCTGAATCCTGCCTCAAGGCCGTCCCTGAGTTAGAAGACCAGCTTCCTGGATGCCATGCCTGATGGCCAGGTAAAGCATTATTTATATTTCTCTTCATTTATTTTGAAGTTAATGCTTACAGATGCTTTGGTTAACTTTGACCTTTGTTAAGTTAGCAGGAACACTGAATGAGCTATATGACATTTTAATTTTTTCATATGCAATTCTGATTTCTTCTGCAGTTATGCAGAGTGAAGGCAAAGGAGTTACCATTCCAAGACCAATGTGATATTCCTTGTATTTACTCTGCTACTTCAAAGGGAAGAAAGAAAAATGTCATTACCATAACAATGCAGAATTCATGTATCACAACTATAATAGAACTCTATTAACTTGCTGTCTACCAAGTCTTGGCAATTTAAATGTAGCAACACAGTTTTGCTGTAAATGTCTGGTCACAGAGGCCATTTCTTAGACATTATTGTGAAAGGGTCTATGGCACTGGAAATGTATTTTTTATTTCTGAAAGGAAGGACAATGTTGAGAAAAACAGGAAAATTATCTGCAGAAATTGACTTTTTTCTTTTAAGTTGATGACTGGAAAATGTGTAGATATTAATAATAAGAATGCAAATCTCAGACATAGCTTTTTCAGATTTAAAACTTGGATGAGGTCTTAGATAAGGACAAATAGTGAAGGGGTGCCATATGCAGAAATTGATATGGCCAAAATTCTGTGAAAGTCCATAGGAATTTTACCACTGACTTGAAGGATTCCAGATCTCATCCTATACTGGACAGACCTTACCAATATTTAACAATTTGAGCCCAGGTTGTTATAGGGAAGTGCAGTGGAACACAATAACTAGAACACTGGACACAGTAACAGAATCAACAGAGGGCTCGTAACTGTGAAAAAACTGCTAAAGAGACATGTGTGTGAACTAGACATGTTGTCAAATAATTCATTCACATAAAGAGTCGAGATATTGCACTCTGCAATGTCATTAAATTTTACATAGTGAGAACGAAAGAAAATATCCAACACAGAGCCTGGTAGAATGAGCTCCCTTGTGAACTTTCATTCAAGGTTTGCTTACTAGCACAGAGAGTAACTTGCTTATGATTTGCATGTGGGCTCATGCAGGACTCATTCTTGCCCATCTGAGGAAAGAATCAGCATTTTCAGAACGTTTAAGTTTTGTCAGCACCAACAGAAATATCAGATTTTAGTAACTCACAGTTACAGAACTGCACCCTGAGCCTCCCATGAAACATGACCCTGTGCAAACAACTGGAAGTGATGCAGAACAAGAGGCCCGTGGTTATCTAGGCTCCTAATGGCCATGTCTGTGTTAGCATTTGGGTTTGGAGGACCCCTGAGGTTTTGAAGGCAGTCATCCCCACTTACTGTGTGTTGGTTCAGACAGGATGGGTTTGGTGCACTGGCTGGATTCCTTCCCTTATCACATCCATGGATACTTGGAGCTTCCTGATGCTGCTAGGGTTTGGGTTTGTCTCCCCCCATTTCAGACTTTTTCAAGATCTTTTTCCTTACGTGAGCAGTGCAGTCCTATGCCACAGCTGGGATCAGTTCCAGGGCTGTGCACTAGAGGGCAATTACAGTCATATATTCGCACCGCTTCATTACAATAATATTCTTGCAGTAATGCAGAATATGCTGATGCAGATATCCTCAATTACCTGCAGGATCCTGATGACTACAAATCATTCTCTGCAGGCTAGCAAATGGTACTTTTTAGCTGTCTCCATTGTATAAGATAGCTTTGCATTTTGAAAATTACCTGAATATCTTATTTTTATTCACCTAGGAGATGAGTCTCCTTAAATAATCCCATTTTCCACTGATATCCATTTAGATATTACTTCTTTATCTATCTTTTTTAACTTCAATTTAAGAGTGAAACATCAGTGACTATATGTCTCTATTGCCAGATATTGGAAAACAACTCCGAGTTAAAATCACTGTTTTGTTACATGAAATTTAAGATTTTATATGTTTTGGAGAGAAATATTCCCAGTTCTCCACTAAGTAAAGAGATATCTTCTGTAAGAGCCTGATTTAAAACCATTGCTCTTAGTGCATTTTGTTATTTAGTTCAATGAAAACAGAGGAAACTCCAATTGTTGCTTGTTGTTGCCAAGACATTAATCAATTGTTAGATTCCATAAAAAGAAGGAGTGGAGGGGGTTGCTTGTTTTGGTTGGTTTGTTTTATTCCTTCAGACAACGACCACGTACTGCCTAGGAGGAATTTGTATGTCACCTGCTTTGTGGTGACACTGTGACTCACTCCTTCCCAGCAGTATGAGCCATGGCAGCTTGCAGGCAGGTGTGAGAGAAGCAGCTTTAATGTCTGTCAGGAGAACACCTGTCTGTGAGACAGAAGCAAAAGGGGCTGGCACAAAACTTGGTGAGACCTCAAGGAAAGGTCTGTCTGAGAACAATTCTTCATATGAATTATTAGAGAATTAGGTAAATGACAGCTGCTGGAGCTGAAGGAAGAGGCAATTGCTAATGGCAGAAAAAGGGCAATAATACAGTTTTCCAGGATTTGGTCAAGCAGAAGTCATGTGAACTTTTAGTGAGGCAGTCAGGACTGAAGACAGATTAGAAGATCTTGGATGAACTAAGAGGGAAGAAAGCAGTTTCTGCTCTGCTATGATTCAAATAAAGCACTACAATGTCTAAAACAACCAATAATTGTTCCAGAATCACTGGACCCATGTTTCCCTCCAAAGAAAAAAGACAGCAGATTTACAACTGTGGCCATCATATACAAACACACTTCACTGGAATTAGAACCAGAACAGAAATGACTGCTGGTCAAAATCCTTATCTCACATACCTCTTCTCACCTGAAGATGTGAACTAGGCTGTTCTTTACTCAAGGCCCAGCCTACTTGCTGAGCTCCTCCTGCCAGAAACTCACCAAGCCTGAAGACTCACACCATGGTCCTGGGGACCAGCATCACCCTTGTGACTTGAGCTGTTCCTTTTTACAGTGCAATATTTACTTGGTACTGCTGAGAGAAGTCTCAGGACTGTGTTCTGCTCTAGCTCTGAACAACCCCACAGCTCAGAGCTCACCTCTAAAGACCCTCCTAAGCAGCCCACTCCTGTTCAGAGCAGGTGTCAAAGGAACCACTCCTGCTGCTATCTTTTCAAGGGAGTGTGCAACTTGCTGCCTCTAGTCCCCGAAGGAGCCACTGTTTCTGTTGCTGCTATTCTGTCTGAGCTGAAAATCATCCATCTTTTCCCTTTATACTTTTATATATTAAAAAAAAAAAAAAGAAGTCTGTATAAAAATTCCAGCCTGATATTCTTAATGTTGCATGTCAACCCCTTCTCAGACTCAAGGTTGAGTTGCTTGCCAGCTTTCCTTGTGCTACTTAAGACTATTGTTTTGTCTTTTCTGCAGAAAATATAATTCTATTTACAGGCATATTAAGTTACAGGAGGCTCAATGGAAAGAAAAGTGAGGGCCTTGAATAAGGAAGAGAAAATTATGGGTGACCAGAACAGGACAAGGAGAAAATGTAAGAGTGGCATAAACTTAAAAAAACCCCAAACAACCAAACACTGGAAATGCAATGCAATATTCAACCAAGTATCAGTGGGTGAACACATACTGTGCTCCAGATGTCTGCAAATACCTTTGCCAGCTGCAGTTCGGTGAGTTCTCCTTGTATTTTGTCCTAATAATGGAAATGGCATGGGACAGTACAAAAGAAGAAAACCCTCCCTGGGTCATTATGCTTCTGTGAGGGGCAGAGAACCTCTGAGTAGAGGGGAGAGAAGAAAGACCTTTGCTGTTCTCCAAATACCTCTGGGTACAGACTGCTCTCTTGATAAAAGTGTACTAGTGCATAAAAATAACCTTGAACAACTTGTGGTGGAGGGGAATACATTAATTCCTAAAGATTATCAGAGTAATATTAATTACGGATGGGAAAGTCAAACATGATAAGCCCAAAAATGCAACTCAGATCAAAATATGGCTACTATAGGGAAAGAATAAACACAAGAAGCAGGAAGGAAAAATTCAAGTGAAAGAATAAATATACTGTGTAAACATTACTATTTGTTTCACTAACACACCTATCAACCTTCCATTTCTAACTTAAACCTAATGTTTCTTCTTAAGTTCACAAAAGTTCTCAGTTATCATGATTTCTAAATACCAGGGAAAGAGAAATTAAAAAGAAATGAGATGTTTGAACTCCACAAGCCTCCACAGCAATTTATAAATTACATTCTGCTAAAAACCCCCACTTTGTTAAAAATGCTCAGTGAAAATCAAGCGTGATGAAGAAGCATGTTTTGAAAACCTCTTATTTACAATATATTAAAGAGAAAGCAAACATTTTCATGATTTTGAAGCAATGGGAAGACCAAAGTCAGGGTTTTACCCAGTATGTTTTTCCAAAGGAAGTGGAAACTATCTATTAAAATGTTTTCTGTTCTCAAAAATAAAAAAGGGAATAAAGAGCAAAGAAAAGAGAATGCGGTTAAAAATAATATCTGTATGGTCCCCAAACTAAATTATTATTTTACCTTAGGTTTCACCTAGGATAACAATATAGAATCTGGGAACAAAAGCAGCTTAAATAATGATGAAAGTATCTAGAAATGTTTAGAATACAATTTTCTATCTTAGCTGGCAGAAGAATTCAAAGAGCTCAATGTGTTCAAGGAAGGTACACCAGATAACCTTCTTCCCAGACTACTGAAAGGACTGACATATGAATTTTTGAGCCCTTGAGAAAGGAGTTAAAAATCTATCAAGTCAGGGAGGGATTGTCTGACTGAAAAAGATTAAGAATAAAACAGAAGAAGACATGGGCTAGAACAGACTAGTTCTAGCCTGACTTTTTTTTTTGCTATGGAGCATCCCCTTGGGTTGTGTACATGTACAAGCAATGAAAGTGTTTGTTTACTTGAAGTAAACAGGCAACATAGGTCCAAAAGACAGGCTTCTATAATAAACGTCTTTTTTACATCCTTCTGGGGATAATCCTTCTGCATTCCTTATTTCTGTCTTTGCCAGGCTCTGACCCCTCTTCCCATATTGTTGTCTTCTACCCAGGACCTCCCCTCCCTTCCTTTCCCCTCCTCTTTGGCTTACAAAAGCAGTTGATACTGTGTTTTCACATTTATTACCTGACATGTTACTTATGGGATTGGGTTACCTGGGCACCACTGTTGAAGCACAACATTTTAAAAAGTTGATGAGTGTCTGACATACGGGTCACACCCATGAAAAAACATTAATTAGATCTATGAAATTTTAAAGCATTTGAAAATACAGCTTTATTAAAAGTAGGTCATACCTTCTATTTTTACTAAGAATTTCCTTCTGTATAGAATAAGTGGATAAAGTAAAAATGCGACCACATTATTCAAAAAGATTTTGGGCTGGCTACACGTTATTGACAGAATTCCTCCAGAAATACCCTTTTAAGTATTACGTGTAATTTTTCCTTTAATGATGTGTGAAATCCGAAGTATCAGTCATGCTCTACAGAGCAAATAAAGTTAATTTTTGGCATAAGTGGCACATGGAACCAGCACAGCACAGCCGCACAGCCCACTGCCTCCCTTCTTCACTGGTACTGTCAGGGAAGCAGAGCAGACCAGGGAGTGGTTCCACCTCAAGAGCAAATGTATTACAGTGTTAGCCACCAACATGCAGCATCAGCATGGCAGCAGCCACCTCTATCAGCTCCTGATTTAACTTTTGCTTTCTCAGGGATTTACAAGGGGACCATAAGTCTGGTTTGCGCCTTGTGCATGCCTTAATTTTTTTATTTATGAGAGCTCTCTTATTCTTGTGATTTGATGTATCAGCACATATTGTCATGTTCTCTTTAAATTTTTTGACCACCCAACACATCCTGGGGACTTCTCCGAGCCACCGACCTCCGGAGCAGGCACCTGCCTCTATCCTTACAGTTCTCTTAAAGATTCAGATTTTTAAATTAAATAAGCCACTTTAAGCATACACCAGCCTGTTCAAGTTACCTCAGAGGCAATGCACAGGCAGATAGAGATTTTGCTGCCCAATTTCTAGTGGAAAGAAGTCCCACTTCCCTATGATGGATCTTCTTTCTGTGTCTCCCCTCATGGGTGCCTGAGGATATTTAATGGGTTGGAGAGTCTGAAGAAGAGCAAAGAGGCATGATCTTTCATAAAGAGTAGAAAAATTAAAGAAGAAAAGAAGAAAAATCCCAGATCCTCTAGTGTTTAGCACTCAATAGGCAAGCAGGAGAAAGCCAGGTGCAGAAACAACAGTACAGGTGTAAGAGAAGGAAACAGATCCAAGGTCAACAGGATGCCACTGATGTACAACACTGATGATGGCCCCAGCCTTGCTCCAGCATCCTCTGGATTAATGTGTCCTCTATCCCCAGTCTCCAGGCTAAGCAGGGCTGACCTGAATTTGTCTTCAACACAATCTCTATATTCTTAATCTCTGCAGTTTCCCCCTTTCTATCTTACTCCTAAAGTTTCTGCTAAGATTTACTGCTATCACCCAGATTTACTCTAATCTCTCCAACACTCCACCCAATTTAATCTAAATGGTGTCTAGCAAACAATCTAACCTAACTTGCCTCTGTCCCTCTTTGTAGCACTGATATCTACAGCTCCAAGATGAGTATGGTGGACTCTAGTGCTTTTATGTTGAGCTCATTACTGGTCTGGGAACTTTACTTCCAAAAAGCCTGAACTCAGCTGCACTGAAGGCCTTTTTGGTGGTGATGGTATGTTTTAGATGACTGCAAAAAAGAGATGGTCAGCATGAGTATCTGAATAAAATGCAGTCATCTCAGAGGGCAAGAAGCAAAGGGTTTGGTACATGTACAAAACAAGAGGCATATGGGGTTAAGGATCTCTATGGAGCTATCTCTAGCTGAGTGCGGAGTTCCGATATGAAGCTGGTGCTTGGAATCTGGTGGGCAAATGGGAGAGTGGAATTTAGTGAGAGAGTGGCAGAGCAGTAGAAGTTAACAGCCTAAAATCTCTTGTGCTGCTAAGATAAGGAGATGATGCCAGTGTGATGACCACTGCACCCTGCTCAGTTTTGCTGTTAGCTTGTATCCTAACCCCAGTTTGCTGTGCTGTGCATGGCCCATGCCTGGCATGCAGCCATCTCTCTGGTTTATGTGGTAGAGTTCCAGTAATGAACACCCATGGCTGTGCCAAGCAAAGATTTGCAGCTGGCAGGAGAACCCCTGTCCTTTGTTTTTGCAGTCACTGAAGGCTCCTTTATACAAATTCAAAGGGCTTCAAATAAGGGCAAGGGTTTGCCTAAGCATTTTTTGCATAGTGATTTTAATTATGTAATAAAATAACTAAAAATTCCACATGCTATCTTATCTAAAGTTGGCTGCAAGATTTCCCCAGGAGCCATCAAGGGCGTGAAAGAAGGCATGACAGAGTATAGAGGCAGTTTTGGCTACAGCAGTGGGTATAGAAAGGACTGGCCAAATGACTCAACTCTACAGCACCATTATCAGATAAACCACCTAGAAACATTCAGGACTTTGTGCTCACTGCTGTTTTCAAATACTGTTAAAATGCCTCCTGGCTATCCCCAAATACCTCAGCATTTTAAAACAGCATCCCCTTCCCTAAAATGCATAAATTATTTTCAACAGTAGAAATCACAGCCTCATTTGTCAGCAACAGCAGCAAAAGTTCTCTTCATCCCTTTCCTATAAAGAAAATACCAGAACTTCTGCCATGCAGTTGAGAGCTTATAATAGGAGGCTATTAGCAGAACGCTAAATTTGGGGTATTTCAGAGAAGTATATTGTTATGTCTGTCGCTTGATTTGTGGCACACGAACAGTTGCAGTTCAAGTTTCCCTGGAATTGGAAGAGAGGTCTGCACAAAGTGCCATGATAAATTTTAGAGTGATTACTAATATGCAGAAGGGGCTGGTTTAAAAACAACAAGCCATGACTTCTAATCAATGCTTGACATGTGTCCAGTTTTCTAAAATTGAAGTGAAAGGTGAGGCTGGTTATTCATAACACAATCCAGTCTTATTTATTTGCATCCACGCATTTGAAAATCCAAGTTTACATTTTTAAAGCTAAATAAAGTTGCCTTGTGACACTCATATTGTATCTATTACATATTTCACTTCAAAATCTCATCTCTCCTAAAGCCTCTTCAGTGTGCTTGAAGTAGCACAGCAAAAGAAAAGGAATTTTCAGTTTAACTAGAGCACTGACATTCTGTTACACAATTCGATCTTGTCTATTTACCAGCTCTTAAAAAACAGAAGACACTAAACAAAACAAAACAAAAAAATAATGCTGAACGCATCCAGCCAGCAGTGCCATAGGTGTCTGAATGCATCTGTAGCTTCCCTCTCACTCATCAGTGTAATTGTTGTCATCTTATTCCATTTTTTGATTAGGCTGGTCCGCCAAGCTCCCAGCTTTTCCTGGCCAAACGTTCTTCTGCTGGTTGTCATGGTGACTGCATTGTTAGCGGGGAGAAAGGCTCTGTTGTCTGCCATTGTTCTGTTGTGCTTTAGGTAATGCACGAGGCATCACAAGTGAAGTGGATGGACCTTTTTTGCTCGGCATCATTGCCGAGTATTGAAAATCTCACATAAAAAAGGAGCAAATAGGCCCTGACCAAAGAAATAACCAACTTCTTTTTTTTTGCTTTTTTTTTTTTTTTTTAAAGAAAGCACGCATTATTATAAAGAGGTAAAACAGCACTGGCGGTTAACTGAATAATCTAAGAAAATGCTATAGAAATCATATTTATTAGAAGAACAATTGCCATGATTTGGATGTTACTATACAAGAGTAACCATTTGGCAATTTGGCTTGAATATAGTTTTTAAATATCCATTTCTCCAGCTTGCAATGTCATTTAACCTCCGATTCCATTTAGCTTAAAACACTACACTCTAGGAGTTGAATACAATAATTTGTTTTTTTAAAATTTCATCCATGAGTAGCTACTTTTTAAGTATGCTACCACAGTTTATTACATTTTATGCCATTGTCAGAGTATGCAATCACTGATTTTCTTTTTTTCCCCAGAAAATGAGGTTTTACTCCAACTTTAATTGAACTGTCTGAAAAAAATATTAAAATAAGAGGCACCATTCACAGGTTTGACTTTGACACTCAGAAATTTTCCTTAAGAGACAGAAAAATTACACAAAAAGCCCAGAGAAAGTTCTTCAAAGAGCCTTATTTAAATGGATTGCCAGACAAGATCTTGCCTTTATACTGCAATTAACACCTTTTCAACAGCAATTACATTAAATATTGAAAAATCTAATGCAAATCCCAACTGCCTAAAAACAACCAGTAGCATATGGTTTGGGAGTCAGTCTTATTTCCAGCCTCTGTTCAAATTCATCTGCTGACCCCATTAAGGGAAATCAGCAGGATACCAGCATTTCCCTCCCATCATTCCAGGAGAAAAAACACCTCCCAGCAGAGCCTGTCACTGGATGTCACCAAAGTTCCATGAATTTGCAGGAAAAACAACACTATTTTATCCGAAACACTCAAGAGTCCTAAAGAAGGCAAGTGAAAATAAGTATGATAGGCAACCCAGCTTACCTGCAGAGCTGGCAAGGCCAGGACCTGCACTCAAGCAGTTATGGATGAGCTGAGTGTCTCTAGTGGAGCCACTGAGGTTCGCATGCTGTGGCTTTAAGCTGCCCAGTATCTCACACACCTGGAGGGAGCAACAAGAGGTTTACAGCTGCTGGCACAGGCAGCTGAAAAAGTGCCCAGGGTGGCTTAATTTGGGTTGTAATACATATTGACATACATTTTCCGCCTTCAAGTCTTTAAAGTGAGAATGACATTTTTCCTTTTCTTCCTTATTTAGTGAGGTTTTTTCCTGACAGTTTTTTGAGACCAGCAGACTGGAGCTATTCCATACCCCATGTGTCTCCTGTACTGGGGACTGCTGGTGGAATGCACAGAACCTGAAAGAAGGTTTTGCCTCTCAGGTGCTCAGCTCATCCATGTGTCAGATTGGGAATCTAAAAAGAAATGGTAGGAGAGGCAGATTTCCTTGCAGGGGAATCAATACAAATATATAATCTAAGGAGTAGCTCTTTGACTAATGCCAAAATAACTGAGGCATAGATGAAAAAATGTATTTGCCATGAATATAAAACGTTTTAATAACTATTACATATCCCAGGAAAACGGTGTGTCCTTTAGAAAAAAAAAAAGGGTTTCATATCATAAAGCTTGTTTTAAACCTCAAGAGTGGGGATTCCAGAATAACAAAATTACTTAGATATCTATGCCACAATGACTTCCCATGAGTACTACCTCCAAATCCCCTGTCATTTCTAGTTTTCCAAGAAGTTACTTTTGAAAGCTAGAGAAATTGGCAGCCTTTGTATAAGCTGCCAAGGAACATCGAAGTACAGTGACCCTTTGAGTTTGCTGTGGACTCCATCTGGCCCCAGTGCTTGCAGTGATCCTGCTGTCCTCACTCCTCTGCTCCAGGACACTCTGGACATGTGCCCAGGACCATGCATACAAACACCTCTGAGACTGGGTAGCAAGTCAGGATTTATCATGCTCACATTCATGCACACAGATTATTTACTTGCACAGCAGAAGCAGGTCTGCACACAGCCTCGCATCAGCTAATGCCAGCTTCATCTGTGGCAAAGGTATAATTCCTGCTAAATTCCTAATTCTCTTTTAATTCTATGAAATTACTATATAGCCCAGTTCATTTTACCCTTATTAAATTCAGGAGAGCTTTTCCATAAGGGATAGCTTCACTATAGAAACACTAATATGGGACAATTGCTGTTTTTTGGAGAGCTCTATTGCAAGTGTATTGCCTTCTCAGCTGGAAAGGATGATTACTGATGTCTGAAAAAGGTACTTACAGCTTAGTACACAGTAAACATGTATTCTGTTTTTCTTTTGCTCTGTTAAACAATATAATACATAGCAAAAATCTACAGAAAAAGCAATCAAAACAGACACACTTTAAGAAGAATCCCAAAGCTTCTTAATTTGTACTTCATTCTTTCCGTCAGCATTTCCACTTGCATTCATCACTGAATATTCATTCCTGCTTCTGTCTTTGGGTTGAGTGTGGCAGCAGCCCAGCAGAGTCACACAGGTATTTCCGTGAAGCGGGTGACAAGACATCCCTCCCCCACTACTGCTGCATCGCAGGAGGGTCCCCTGCCCCTCTCTGGTTTGGGAGAGCTGAGCTCCCCACCAACCCCCTTTGCCCTGCCTGATGCGCTGAGAGCTCCCCCTCCTGTTACAGCCAATCTTAACTGCAGTCGACAGATTAATATTATTACCTCATTTTAATTAATTCCTCTCCTCAATTCAAAAAAGCACATCTGGTGCTTTTCAGAGCCAGACAAAGCTTCTTTCCTCCCATCCTCTCCTGAACATCAATTAATAACTTGGCAACAAAAAGAAAAGAAGGGTTTGTTCTCTGTACCTAACAGTCACAAGTGACAGAGAGAAAGAAAAGGGACTTGCTGCAGACAGAGGTCAAGGGAAATGACAGAACTGCCAAATCTTCTGTGTTTCTGCAACTCAGCAGAGCTTATTAGTGACACAGCTACTGTGGCTGTGCAGTTTCCAGACCAGGAATTGTCTCACATCTCTTCAACTTGAAGTGTACGAAAAATGATGTGTAAGTCGTCTCACCCATTCAGGCAGGTGGTTAACCATTGGCTCCCAGGCAACTGCTCACGCCCAAGAGGTGATTTCAGACCTTGCTGAAAACATTTCATCTCTCAAATCAATTTATAAATAGAAGTGATTCCCCTTCCAGGATTTCTCAAATCTCTAAAATCTCCTAATACAAGTAGAAGACACACAGCATCCTGAGCCCCTCATCCTACACAGCTCTGTGCCTTGCAAACAAACACAGTGACCAGTGTCACAGAAGACAGTGAGGATGAAAACCAATTTCCAGTTCTCTAGAGCAGGTGAAGCTCTCTTTGACTGGGGAGATGAAAATAAGAAATATTACTTTAAAAAAAGGCAGGAGTTTGGCATAAAAAAGAGCAAAAGTTACAACCATTTGTCCAACATTAAGAGATGCAGGACTAAACTCTGATTCTGGATATGTCCTCACTGGCCTATGGTCTCCCACAAGACCAGATCTGCAAACAGGGAGCCGCCAAGCCCAGAGTTGTGCCCATCTGGTGGCAGGGTGGGTTGACCATGCATTGCGTGGGCAACCACTGAGGCTCTGCAGGTAGGAGGTCTGGTGGCCATCAAAGCCTGCTCACCTCAAAGTCACCATTGGACACACATTCAAACACGGCTCAACACTTGCCACTGAATTTTGTGACTGTTTGTTTTCTATTCCAGCCTGACCTCAAGAAAAATACAGATGCCAGAAAGTGCACATGAAACTTTCCAGGATGATAAACATCCATGAGAAGTAAGGCGAAATGTCACTGAGTCAAAACCAAATGTGAGGTAGAAATTAAAGGAATAATTTATTAGTTTTTCAAAAGGTGTCATATTGTTCTGTTGTTGTCTACATGCAAGTCCAGAATCTCAGTTTTCCAGTTCTCATTGCAGAGACAGGCTTTGAAGTTACTGTCCAAACTGACTTCCTTCTTTTAAACTCAGCATTATTGCCAACTCAGTAATTGAGGTTTGTGACTTGTTTGGGAGCTTGGCTTTCCCTTGGAATTTTGTTTTGTTGATGCCTTTGTCCCATCTTTGTAGCAGCTACTTTCTCCCTTTCTTCCTCCTTTTTTTTTTATCTCCTTTTTTTTCTCCCCTCAAAGACATTTAATGTGGATCCCTGTCATGTGATTTCAGTTCTTCTTGGGAATCAAATTTTTAATGCTCAAATAACTTGTGGCTACTATTTAAGAGGCTAGTAAATGAAGTTATGTTTTTTAAAAATCAAAATAGGTATGAAAACAAGATAAAAACGGTATTTATGCATAGTTTATATCAAACACAAACATGTACTTTGTATCAGATGAAATGTCTTCTCACAGGCTGGAATTTATTAGATATGAGGTGAATTTCATTACAACTGAAAAAATACAGGAAAAAAAAGGGGGGGGGGGGGGAACCAGCTAGCTGCTGATAAACACAGATTTTAAAAATGCAAAATTTAATTCAACTGTACCAAAGTGTGAGATTCAGCATATTAGCAGTATGCCCACTCTTAAAACGTGCTTTAAAATTTCTATTTTATTTTTATTATAGAACTGACTGTCACACAAGACAATATAAGGGAAGGAGCTGTGTTAGCTAATCTGCTGTAATCCTTTCAAATCTCTGAAAGAACAACAAGCGCTTGATAAGCAGGGTCAGGTTGGGGCAGGATTTTGATAGGAAACATCTAAGGAATGTCTAGGTGCTTCAGGAAGGGGATGGTGGTGATTTAGCAAGATGGCTAAATCAGCAAGCTTTCTTCCCCTCCACTTCGGTAAGAGTAAAGGGAACAGACCATGTGCTGCAGACAGAGCAGCCTTTCAGGGGAGACAGGGGTAATACAAGAAATCCCATTTGAGGTATTATTTTATCAGGCAGTGGTTTTAACAGACACCAGTACAGGTAAGTACATTTTGCCTTGTTGATTGATGGATAAACTATTTCCCACATCCAGTCCTAAAATTTGCAGGGTGTTGTCAGGTGCTGTTAAGCCATGCCATAAACCATGCTGGTCACCCATTGTCTCAAGCCACTTCTCTCTCACACACTTTGTACATGTTAAAAATGTGTTCCTGCAAAGTGCTTATAAATTGCAGGAATGCCAGCTGTGCCCATTACAGCTATCACCGATAGCAGTTCTAGTGTTGGTTTTAACAGCTGATTATATGTATAATCACTGAAACACAGATGATATGAAATACCAGTAAATATTTTTAATTAACTCCCCACAAAGTTCCCATCTGAACCAGAAAAATAAATAAGGTAGAATTATTTTAGAAGTACATACCTTGCACTTCTGAAATATTATACAGGCTGTGTTGGCAAAAACAACTACTCTCCAAGAAAATACTTGATTGAAAAGTCAGTATCTGTGACTTACTGAAAGAAATGCAGCAGTTTCAATGAAAAGACTAAAAACCTCTCAGACCTCATTTTATGCTTTTTTGTTTCCACTGAGCATATTTTAAGACTAATCAGCCTTATAAAAGGTACCACTGTTAATCTACTGTTTGTCTTCATCTTCATTGCAGCTGCTTAGTAGATAGAGAGCAAACAAAACCAGAATAAAGGTCATTTCATTTAAATCCTTCAGAGTGGAAGACAAGGACTAAATTATTGCTGAGAATTACATGAAGGAAAGCCCAGGATAAGATACATACTGTTTATTATTTGCCAGACCCATAGTGGTACTGCATTTACATATTTGTGAAGGGATTACATTAACATTTTATGAGATTAACTGGGATAGCATGGGGAGATTATCTGACATAATGTCCACACAAATTAAAAGTAC
This sequence comes from Poecile atricapillus, assembly GCF_030490865.1. NCBI lineage: Eukaryota > Metazoa > Chordata > Aves > Passeriformes > Paridae > Poecile > Poecile atricapillus. Next base: position 156,644,716 of record NC_081249.1, on the reverse strand, counting down.
AGACTGTATGTGGTATATATGGATAGTGAGAAGTAACTCAAACTTTCCAGCTACCAAACAGTTGTAATGCATGAAATACAATTACATTTTTTCACATTAAAAATGTAAATAACTGTATTATTTCTCATAGTGCAGAACAGGTCTGAATCACACAGGATTATTAAGGTAAAAACCTTAATGGAATATTTTTTTTTCTTTCATAAGACACCTTATACTTTCCCATTTTTAAGGCAGAAGGAGCAATAGCACAAAAGATCACTTTTATGCTAATAACAGGAAATCATTTCACAGTAGTCAAATATGACTAGAAAGCCCACAAGCTTTTTCTTCAAGTTAGGAAATACTTGCTGGAAGCTAGTCTATAAATAATACATAGTAGGTTTAGTGCAATCTTTAGTATGAGAACACGCTTTCTTTAGAGCCAACAGTAACACCACTTCAAGAAGGAAATGCTGCGTGAAGAGAGGATCTTGCAGCTCTCTCCTACTTTAAAATCAAGTACATAGGCTCCAGAATATCACCAGCCCCCAGGAGCCTGATGGCCACAAGGTGTGAGTCAGCTCCACCACTCCGACCTCTCAAGTGGAGAGAGGAATGTCCCGGCTTGGTTCCCTGAGCTGCCTCAGGCTTCCCGCACTCAGCCTCTGGGAGGCTCACTCAACACCAAGATTGGGCAGAAATCAAATATTAGCAGTGGGTATCCACAAAGGAAAAAAAGAGAAGGGGAGCATTTCAGGAGCTTGAAAAGGACCTCTGCCCACACGCGATGCAGGTGGCGGGTGAGCTGCTCACAGTGCTGTGACCTGCCCTGGGGAACAGGCTCCGGTGAGAGGGGTAACCACTCACACCAACACCAAGTATTGTATTCTTCTTTTTTCAGTCAACAATTTCCACAGGAGGTAAGTCTCAAACACCAAACCACTGCAGATTTACAGACAGCCTCAGTAAAATCCTCTTTTCTCCCATCCCCTTCTCCCTCTCTCCTTTCTCTTCACTACACACGAGATTCTTTTTGCTTATCCTATTTTGTTTGGTCTCCCAAAATTCCTTCACCCTTTCAAGCAGAGTAGCGAGCGAAGATCCTTTAAGCAGAGCCATGCACTGGCTGTGTCTGGGCTCTGTGAGAGGTGGCAGCAGCAGTGAAGGGGGCCCAGAGCAGGGACATAACCCACCAGGGGATCAAGCCATTAGGACTCACTGTGTTTACAGGACACAAGAGTGATTCCTTCAGCTTGTTAGGAACCAGCCAACCTTTGTGAGGGAGTTTTGCCCCAGTTCCTCAGATATCTCAGCAGTACGCTGAGTCAATTGGTCCATGCTCTTTTGGTCACATCCCTTCTTCTGACAATTCACCTGTACATGTTTAATTTTACATGGCTCTCATGGGCTTCTATATCAGCAACTGGCTGAATTACAAAAGCAAATTAAAAGCTGGTGGGTCATAAATCTTTCAAGTGTCAATCAGTAATACAGTGGAATTTGTAGGAATATCCACAAACAGAAGATTCAGGGTGAGGCAAGACTAAGAGTATTTTTTTTCTCCCTTTTTAAAGGAGTACAAAATGAAAAATACTGCTTTATGTTCTACTCCTCTCTGTAAAGTGTGCCTGTTTGCAATGGGAAACGTAACCCGTGTCTGCATTCCCCATACAAAACACTCTCTATTTATCCATTTAGGACGTACATAGCTTTAGTGTCATAGTGCTAAGGACTTTCACTAAGGAAATAATGGCTATATACAGTCAGCTATTGGGTATCATAATACTGAAGGTAACAGTCATTACTAGAGCCACTGAAGAAACACATATAAATTCTAAGACTGTCAGAGGTGACATCTGCAAATTATGTCACTTGCATTCTTACATCTCTGAAATGTCTTGAAACACTTACACAAAAATGTCACTAACATAATTCAACACAGAAATGTTACAAGGATGACAAGGATGACAGGGCTATATAAGAAAATAGCTAGAAATACTTAATATAAGGAAAACATTTTTCTTTATGTGCATATACAAAAGGGAAAAAAAGGATTCTTAGTCACATGCTGACATGCTGAAAGCAGTCTGAATTTACCTTAGCACAAAAAAAAAAAAAACCCAA